>NW_006921694.1:805485-853365 GCF_000298275.1 Orycteropus afer afer | reverse complement strand
CATCTGTGGCTTTGGTGGTTGGGGCATAAATTTGAATAACAGTCATATTAATGGGTCTTCCTTGTAGGCGTATGGATATTATCCTATCACTGACAGCACTGTACTTCAGGACAGAGCCATATATATTAGGGGGGCAGAATTCAATTGATGACAATACAGTTTTATAAAGATTTTACTTTGGAACATATAAATACAACACAAAATTAAATTTAAAAACATTGAGTCCATTATTGTAAAACATCAAGGAAAGTTTACACATTGTGATAGTTGGACCTGTGTGTCAACTTGGCTGGACCACAATTCTGTGTGGTTTAAGCAATTGTGATGTGGGTTATTTCCATGATGGGATCAGATGTATATGTTTTAAGCAGCCAATCAGTTGAAAGGGAGTTTCCCTAGGGGTATGGCCTGCTTCCAATATATTTATGGAATCCTGGGAAAAGAAACACTCTTCTGTGGATCAGGATCCTGTTTTGCTGCCTACAACTGTCCATTAGCAAACAATCCACCATTCGGCCTGGAGATCTTGGATTCATCATTTGCTGGAGTCAACAGCCAGAACACAGCCTGCCAATCTTGAACTCATCAGCCCCTGCAGCTGCATGAGTTGGGATAAGCCTCCAGCTTCATGTTTGATCCGAGAACTTGGGACTTGCCAGCTTCTATAAGTGTGTGAACCATTTTCATAAGATAAATTTCTCTTTCTGTATATGTATATATAACCTTTACTGGTTTTGCTTCTATAGAGAACCCAGCCTAACATACACATGGAAGGAAACTTTCATTATTGTTTACCAGGGATGGGAGGGAAGAGAAGGGAGAAGTGCTAGAGAGGTAAGAGACAAGTATTGATTTCAGTGAAGGGAAAGGCAATATACCAAACTTGAGTGAGTACCACAATAATACTAAAGAAAAGGAAGACATGGAGAGGAACACAAGAGAAGACAACAAAGGTAAACAATTTTACATACATAATACTTCATTATCAGTAACAACAAACATTAACCTACAGGTGGATACATAGGTAGGCAGGCTAAATGATCCAGTATGGCTAGGCAAAAAGGAATATACCTATGACCATATATAAGTCTGGGAGATGATATTTCTACAAATGTATTTTATATGTGCTGTAAGAATATATAAGGGGGCAAAGTTATGCTAACTTCTTAACCACATCAAAACTCCTTGAGGGAGTGAGTCATTGGTCCCACCAGCTCAGGACCATGGTTGCAGGGGACATCAAGCTCAACTGGCATAATATACAACACAAAAACATTGTTCTACATCCTACTTCGGTGAGTTGCGACTGAGGTCTTAAAAGCTTGTGAATGGCACCTAAGACACAGTAATTGGTCTCTCTTCATCCAGAGCACCACCAGCCACTCCTCAGAAGGATGGTTGGGCAATCAACTTCCATAGTGATACCACCTCGGAAACCCAAAGAGGGGTCGCTATTAGTCGGATCCAACCCGATGGCAGTGCCTTTGGTTTGGTTTGGTTTGGTTTGTCATCCAGAGCAAAGAAGAATGAAAAATATCAAAGACACGTGGAAACAATTAGTTCAAAGGACTAGTAGGCTATGCGAATCCCAGCCTACATGACCTGAGATCAGAAAAACTAGATGGTGCCCAGCTACCACTGTAAATGACTCAGAAAGGGATCAGAATAGGAGATCCTGGATAGAGTGGGAGAAAAATGTGGAACAAAACCCAAAATCATCAAAAAAGAGCAGGCCTACTGGTCTGATAGAGACTGGTGAAATTCCCAGACTATGGACTCTAATCACCCTTCAGGCCTGGAATTGAACTCATTCTTGTGGCTTCCAGCCAAACAAGAGACAGGCCTACAAGGTGAACAATTATACCAGGTAGGTACATTTCCTAGAACAACTGATCATGGGAAATTAGAAGGGCAGCATTTGCACAGGGATATAGCTCAAAGAGCAGGAATGCATAGGAAAGAAGGGCATAAGGAAAAGGTAACCACAAGGTGGAAGTGAGAAGAGATTGCAATCAGTGTCATGAATCAAAATGTGTATGAACTGTTGAATGGAAAATGAATTTGCTCTGTAAACTTTCACTCAAATCACACACACACACACACACACACAAACTAAATGGAAAGTGGGAGCTCTGGTGGCATAGTGCCTAAGGCATCTGACTGTTAACCAGAAGGCTGGCAGTTCAAACCCACCAGCCACTCCTCAGAAGGAAGATTGGGCAATCTACTTCCATAGAGATACTGCCTCAAAAACTCAAGGAGGGGTCGCATGCAATCGGTTCAAACCGCAGTGAGAGTGAGTGAGCCTGAAATGGAAAGTAAAAGGATACAAATGAACCTAATGGTATTGAGTTAATTCTTACTGTTTCAACTGTTAGAAAGGTCACATAGAAAGGAACTGATTTAAAAACAGGGTAATTTGACTATTCACCCTTAGTAGGATACAGGTCTTCTCCCCCTTCCTTATTGGAAAGTAGAGTGTTCCTACAAAATCTTTCCCAAGCCACAATGGCATAACGCAAAGAAACAATTATCATTAACTTATATGGGATTTTTTTTTAATTGTGCTTTGGGTGCAAATTTACAAGCAGATTTGTTTTACATCCAACAGTTCATGCACATACCTGATTACAACCCACAACCATAAAAAACTCGCTGCCCTGTGACTACCTCCTCCCTGTGCCCTTCTTATCTATGCATTCCTGTCTGTCCAGCTTTCCCTCTATGTGAATGCTATCCCTCTGATGTCTCATGGCTGACTGATCTAAGGAGTGCATCTTCCTAGAGTAGGTGGGTGCATCTCTCTGGGACAGGTGTTATGTATGTAGGTCTTTCTACTGTTGGGCTGAGAGCTAATTATGGAAAAATTTCTTGAGCGTTCCTAGACCCCAAAAATAACAAATAGTACCAATAATACACAAAAACTAAAATAACACTAACATACAGTAAAAGCAGAACAATATGTTAAGTACACAGCTTATATAAAGTAGAAACTAAGTCTGTGTAATACAGTTCCTGGGAAAGGAGCCTGGTAACGCCACTCTCACTCAGGGTGTCCACTGCCTCTTTAACAGCTTGCTATAAAGCAAACGCTGAATGCTAGTCTTGCCTTTCACCTTTTTTTGTAAAATCAAAAAATCTTCTTCAGCATTCTTTCAGTTAGCAAAAACAGGTACTAATGTAGGTCTTTTGTAAAAGCAAAGTGGTGTAAAGCGAACTTTCAAAAAGCAAGGGATACCTGTATACTCTAGCCTTTTTTAAAAAAATAAATCATTGGGAAAAAAATATTAAACTGGTTTTAATGATCATGTTGATTATAAGATAGTGTTAGTCATTGTTATTGTGAGACTGCTGTGTGTCAGAACAAAGGAGGAATTATCTTGGTGTTGTTAAAAACCAGTTTCATTAGAGGAAATGGAAACAGAAATGTAAAACTGGCAAGGTTAAAGAAAAGCCTTGTAGTCCTAAATTTGAATTCTACATATAAGTATAAACTCATGGTGCATTTTATCTTTAAAAAAATATTTATTTCCCACTTATGTGCACTTAAGAAGCCCAGAAGCAATGATCAGTCCATTAGCAATGAACATCTCACCGCCCAGAGCATGCCTCTCAATACCATTTTCCAATAAAAGGCATTAGGTTCCTGGGAGAAATAAATGACTGATTCCAGACAGGGGGCAGAGAATAAACACAATGAACCTGGAACACTTTATCATACCAAAAGGTAAGAAATCTATAAAGATTACTAGTTGTTGCTGTTGTTGTTAAGTGTCGTCGAGTCGTTTCCGACTCATAGTGACCCCATGCACAGCAGAACGAAACACTGCCCGATCCTGCGCCAACCCCACAATCCCTGCTATACTTGAGCCCACCATTGCAGTCACCATGTCAACCCATCTCGTTGAAGGCCTCCCCCTCTTTCGTTGACCCTCCACCCTACCAAGCATGACATCCTTCTCCAGGGAATGGTCCCTTCTTACAACATGACCAAAATAGGTGAGACCAAGTCTGGCCATTCTTGCTTCCAAGGAGCATTCTGGCTGCACTTCCTCCAGGACAGATCTGTTAGTTCTTTTAGCAGTCCATGGTACTTTCAGCATTCTTTGCCAGCACCACAACTCAAAAGCATCAACTCTTCTTCAGTCTTCCTTATTCATTGTCCAGCTCTCACATGCATAAGAGGCGATTACTAGAGTCATGTCAAATTGGAAACAGGAGCCAACATGGCCACTTCTAGTAGCCAAAGACAGAACAGTTGAGCAACAGTAAGGGCACTAACTGCAATAGACTGGGACCATCTAACATTTGTAAACTGGTAAGTTTATAATGATACTAAAACCATCATTGGTTACCTTTGGAAGCCAATTCGTTATTTTGAAAGGTGGCAAATAAAAGAGAAGAATCAAGCATTTACTCAGTGTTTCCCATATGAACTACACCTGAAAACAACCAAATTGTTGATGAGGGGAAAGTTCTCTTTACAGAAGCATCACAGAGATACTACAGAAAAGACGAGAGAATTTTGCAACCCATAATGGATCTAGGTAACAATCATCAGTGGCTGCTAACATTACAAAAAGAGACAATCAGATATTATGTGACTGCTGATGGAGCTACAAAACACTACCAATTTAACTAACCAACCAACCAAAGAAAAAAAAAAGCCTCACTGCCATGCAGTCAATGATGACTCACGGTGACCCTGTGTGCAACAGAGCAGCACTGCTCCATAGGGCTTTCTTCGCTGTAATCTTTACAAACACAGATCTCCAGGCCTTTCTTCTGTGGCATCATCACGTGGGTTAGAACTTCCAACCTTTAGGTTAGTAGCCAATAGCAAGTCTTTTGTCCCACCCAGGGACACTAAGCAACCAACCAACCTGAATCTGATCAAGTCTCTAGCTCTAATTATCAGTATGTAGGGACTACAGGGCCAGAAGAACTAAATGATACTACAAGGACATAATTAGCAAAATCCAGACTACAGAAAATATCTGTGGCTCACATTATATTTCTATTGGACAGTGGTGCTCTAGAGCTTCAAAACAACCTAAGTCATACTAAAGGGCAAATGACCCAATTCCTACAACAAACAAATTGTAAGAAAAAAAAAAAAAAATGAAAAGGAGAATCTACTGACTAAAAGACAGTTAAGAAACAGCTCAACCAATTGCAATGGGGTCTTTTTGAAAAGTGATCCAAACCAACACTTTTCTTAAAAAAAGAAGACATTTCATGAGATAATTTGTTGTTAGGTGTCATTGAGTCATCTCTGACTCACAGCAACCCTATGCACAGCAGAACAAACCACTGCCCGGTCCTGCCATCCTCACAATCCTTGCTATGCTTTAGTCCACAGTTGCAGGCACTGTATCAATCCATCTCGTTGAGAGTCTTCCCCTTTTTTGCTGACCCTACTTTACCAAGCATAGTATCCTTCTACAGGGAATGGTCCCTTTTGACAACATGACCAAAGTAAATGAGACCAAGTCTGGCCATTCCTGCTTCCAAGGAGCATTCTGGCTGTACTTCTTCCAGGACAGATTTGTTTGTTCTTCTGGTAATCCATGGTACTTTCAGTATCCTTCACCAACACCAAAATTCAAAGGCATCAACTCTTCTCTGGTCTTTCTTATTCATTGTCCAGCTTTCACACACATATGAGGTGATTGAAAATAACATGGCTTGGGTCAGGCACATCTTAATCTTCAAAATGACATCTTTGTTCCTTAACGTTTTATAGAGGTCTTTTACAGCAGATTTGCCCAGTGCAATAAAATGTTTGATTTCTTGACTGCTGTTTCCACTAATGCTCATTGTGGATCCATCCAAGTAAAATGAAATCCCTTACAACCTCAATTGTTTCTTCATTTATTGTGATTTTGCTTATTGGTCCAATTGAAAACTGTGTTGGTATTTGATGATATTGAGGAATTATTTCAACTTTTTAGGTTTGCTACTAGTATTATGGTTATGTTTTTTTTAAGCATCCCTATCTTTCAGAGTTACATGATGAAATCATATGATTTCTTAGAGTAGCTCTAAAATAATTTTTGGGTAGGAGGAAAAGTGGGTGGTACAGATAAAAGAGCTGCCTTAATCTGGTAACTGTCAAAGCTGGGTGATGTGTACATGGAGCTGCACTGTAGTAGTCTCTCTTCTTCTGTATACATAAGAACTTTTCCATAATAAAAAATATTAAATAGTGAGCCTTCAAAATTTGGCTTTCATATTGTTTTCAACAAAAGCCAGCACTTACTGAATCTAGAAGCTAACAGTAGAAAAACCAAAACCAAAACCAAACTCACTGCCATCAAGTCGACTCCGACCCATAGCAACCTTTCCTTAGCTTTCCGAGACAGTATCTCTACCGAAGTATATTGCTCAGTCTTCCTTCCGAGGAGTGGCTGGTGGGTTTAAACCACCAGCCTTCTGGTTGGCAGCCAAATGCCATAGGCACTATGCCACCAGAGCTCCTAACAATGAACATATATTAATTATATCATGCTCACAACTCCTCTATGAGGTAGATACTTTTACTATCTCCATTAGTCAGAGAAAGAAGTTCAAAACGAAAGAAGTCACAGAAGTAGCATGTTGTACAGATGAGATTATAACCTAATTCTGTTCAGCTCCAGATTTCAACTGTCCAGTGAGAAAACAAACACCACTTTATATATTTCACTTTAAATACATATAGAGAGAGAATGGGAGAGAGAGAGTAATATATAGAAGTGTTTACAAAGGTGTTGAAATCAAAAGGAAGATGGAGGCAGAGATGGAGCTGGAGAAACTAAAAAGATCAAGGGGTAACATCAGAGATCAGAAAACTGTTAACCCTCTGGGCTGGCACCCACAAGCCCATACTCGTTCTGATCTGCTGAAGGTGCTGGCACCATCACTGTTAAAGATGCACCCCCAGCATTTAGCAGGAAGAGCTGCTATTGCTTCTGCTGGGAGAAGGAAGAAAGGCCTGTTCCTTTCTCCCATATTATAATTCCCTTCATCTTCCTAAAGAGCTCTGATAGCTCTGGTAGCCTAAGGCACTTGACTGGTAACCAGAAGGCTGGCAGTTCAAACCCACCTGCCACTCCTCAGAAGGAAGGTTGGGCAATGTACTTCCATAGTGATACGCCTCAGAAACCCTAGGAGGTGTCTCTATGAGTTGCATCTGACTCAATGGCACATGACAACAACTACCTTCCATTTGCTCTTCCCAATTTTCTAATACCATTGTAAACAGTTCTCTATATCAATCCCTTTATGTTTAAATATGTAAAGTGCTTTCTGTAAAGTCCCACTTACAGAATCTGAAACAGTATCAGCTGGTGAAGGAATCTAGAAGATGGAGTTTGCAGGCTTGTAGCCCCATATATGGGCTATCCTACTTCCGTAGTGATACTGCCTCGTAAACCCAAGGAGGGGTCGCTATGAGTCGGGTTTGACTTGACGGCACATAACAACAACAACAACAGCCCCATATAATACAAAGAACAACACAGAAAACTAGGAATGGAGGCGAGAACCAAGACACAACTCACACAACTACTAAGCCATACTTTCTGCCAACTTACAATGTCAAATTGTCATCACTTGCTTTACAAAATTGATGGGAAGTTTTTCTATTTTCCTTCCTTCATCCGTTATGGTTGCTGCTATGTTGCCATTAAGCACTTGAAATATTGCTAGTTTCTATTGAAATGTGCTACAATTGTAAAATACAGAGTTCAATGACTTATTTCCAAAAGTAAAAAAATAATGTAAACTATCTCATAAAGATATTTTACATTAAGTGCATGTTGAAATTATTGTATTTTAAATATATCTGTTAAATAAAATAATAAAATCAATTTAACCTGTTTCTTTTCACTTTTTTTAATGTAGTGAATAGAAGATTAAAGGAATTCTGGTGGCATAGTGGGTAAGACATTTAGCTGCAACCAGAAAGTCAGTGGTTCAAACCCACCAGCTGCTCCATGGAAGGAAGATGAGGCAATTTACAGCTTTGGAAACCCAATGGGGGATGCTATGAGTCGGAATCAAGCTGATGGCAGTGGAGTAGAAGATTGAGAACTACCCATGTGGGCTACAGCTGTGATTCACATTACATTGCTATTGGACAATGCTATTCTAGAGCTTTGAGCCAACCCAAGCCGTACCTGGCAGTCTGTGAACCACACACTCAAGGGTAGTCCCATCAATCAACTGCACCAGACTTTAAGGTTACTCTCAGTCTATTTTCGTGGATCTTACCTGTGTCTGCCATCTTTGAATGCCAGGTTTGGAAAGTCTGCCTCTGGCCCTATGGCTTGACGTTATCCAAGATCACACAGTTGTCTGATCCTTGCTTTTTCCTCTACAGGTTTTGACTGACTTATCCTTCAGGCTCTCAGTTCTCCATGCTCCCCCAGCAGGAGTGCTTCACTTTGAAGAACCCAATGCCCAAACACTAAATCTTGCCATCTAGCCAAGACCCAACCAATATCCTGCCTTCCCACTAAAGATGGCAACAATACCAGGCACCAAAAAAATGAAAGCTCCTGAAGGGCAGGACTATGTTTTATTTTATTCATTTTTGTATTCCAAACACCTACAGTAGTGCTGAGTATAGGGCAGGAAATACATACAACCTCTTTTCATTCAGTCAGCTCTGGCTCATGATGACCCCATGTGCATCACAGTAGAGCTGTGTCCCAAAGGGTTTCCAATGGCTACGTTTTCAGAAGTAGAATACCAGTCCTTCTTCCAAAGGACCTCTGGGTAGACCCAAACCTGGTTACAGCAAAGTGCATGAACTACACGCACCACCTAGGGATTCCAAGAAATACATAAATATATATAAATATAAAAATATCTAAATAATCTCTCTCTCTAAATATATATATTAAATTGTGCTCCCCCAAAATACATCTTGAAACCCTGGCCCCTATAATTGTAAATAGAGAGCCCTGGTAGTGCAGAGGTGAAAGCACTTGTCTGTGAACCGAAAACGTTGGCAATCTGAACCTACCAGCTGCTCCGCAGAAAGATATGGTAGTCTGCTTCTGTAAAGATTTACAGCCTTACAAACTCTGTGGGGGCAGTTCTACTCTGACCTGTAGGGTCACTATGAATCAAAATTGACTCAATGACAGTGGGTTTGGTTTAGTTTTGTATACCTATAAATATGTTCCTATTTGGAAATAGTTTTCTGTTATGTTAATTAGGCCATACCCAAGTGGGGGGGGGGTTCTGATCTAATCACTTCGAGTTATAAAAGAGTAGAAGAGACAGAGACACAAAGGGGGGAAGACAGATCCCATGTGAAGATCATTTATAAGCCAAGGAGCCAAAGAATGCCCAGGGCTACCAAGAAGGAAAGAACTGACATGAATGGGACCCTGATTTGGACTTTTCGCCTCCAGAACTGTGAGGAAATAAATTTTTGTTCTCTGAAACCACTCACTTGTGAATGGATAACCAAACTATGGTACATACACACAACGGAATACAATGCAACTCTAAAGTATAATGTAGAGTCTACAAAACACTGCATAATGTGGATGAAGTTGGAGGACATTATACTGAGTGAAATAAGTCAATCATAGAAGGCCAGATATTCTATTAGTTCATTATCATAAAAAGTCAAACAAAGGTTTAAATATGGAAGGAAACTTTCTTTGTTGATTACCAGGGGTGGGAGGAGAGGAGAAGAGAGGGAACACTGCAAAAATATAAATAAATAAAATAAAATAATTAATTAAAAAAAAAATCTCCTGTGGTATTTGTGTTACAGTAGCTTTGTTAACTTGGCAGATATAGATATAGAGATATCTCCATAATGTTTACCGGCACTGTACGTTTGTTATACTTGCACCAGTCCTTTCAGTGGTACATTCTTACCCCCACCTTATGCTCCAACCTCAGTCCTGTGTATGGCAGAGCTTGCA
The DNA here is from genome assembly GCF_000298275.1 of Orycteropus afer afer. Taxonomy (NCBI): domain Eukaryota; kingdom Metazoa; phylum Chordata; class Mammalia; order Tubulidentata; family Orycteropodidae; genus Orycteropus; species Orycteropus afer. The sequence continues at coordinate 843,433 of NW_006921694.1, read as the reverse complement.
TTCAAGCCTAGACAAGTATCTTTCCATTACACCAGGTTGCCTTTTTTGGCAAAAGCCACACAAATTATAGGAAAGGACCTACAAAAGGGCCTTGCAAAATGTCTCTTCTCAAAAGATACATGATATTTGAGCCCTTGGTATGACCGTGGACGTCCAGGTGGGCAGACAAGATGTGTCTCTATTCTCAGGGTGCTCAGGTCTGCATCTAGAAAGAATGCTTTAAAATAAGGACATGATTTAATGAACTTAGCTGAAAATAGTTCTTCAAGAAAAGGGCCTCACCAACTTGAATAAACTATATATTTATTCTAACCAAAAGTGGGCAATTTGAGCACCAGTAAGTATAATAACTATAAATGAACACATGTAAGATGTGTGTAAACCCACATTGTTGTTGTTGTGTACCGTTGAGTTGGACCCAACCCATAGTGACCCCTCCTTGGGTTTCTGAGGCAGTATCACTACAAAAGTAGATTGCCCCATCTTCCTTTCCAGGAATGGCTGGTGGGTTTGAACCACCAGCCTTCTGGTTAGCAGTCAAGTGCCTTAGGCACTACGCTACCAGAGCTTAATGACTCTTAATGATACTAAGCAGATAAACATAATACTCCTGTTCACTTTTGCTGGATTCTTGGGAATCAAATCATTATTCTGAAAACTAGTTAATAACGGGAAAGAGTCAAGCATTTAATCTGGCTTTCCTATATAAACTGTGGCCCAGGGTAACCAATTAGTTGGTGCACAGAAGTTTCTCTTTCTTGAAGACTCTATAGCTAATCAGTAAAGAACAATGACAGAAATAAAATGTCACTATTTTATAACACCTATTGACTAATGGAGGAGCTCTGGTAGCGTAGTGCCTAAGGCATCTGACTGCTAACCAGAAGGTTGGCGGTTCAAATCCAACAGCCACTCCTCAGAAGGAAGGTTGGGCAATCTACTTCCATAGTGATAATGCCTCAGAAACCCAAGGAGGGGTCACTATGAGTTGGATTCAACTCAACAGCAGCGAATTTTGTTGTTGTTGTTGATGTTTTTTATTGACTAATGGAGGAGTTTTTGTGGCATAGTGCCTAAGGCATTTGACTGCTAACCAGAAGGCTGGCAGTTCAAACCTACCAGCCACTCCTTGGAAGGCAGACTGGGCAATTTACTTCTGTAGTGATACTGCCTCGGAAACCCAAGGAGGGGTTGCTATGAGTCGATGGCAGTGAGTTTGTTTTTTTGGTTTTTATTGACTAATGGAGGAGCCCTGGTTAGTTAAGCACTTGGCTACCAACTTAAAGGTCAGTAGTTCAAACCCTAGCCACTGTATGAGAGAAAGATGTGGCAGTCTGCTGTCTGTTTCCATAAAGATTTAAAGCCTTGGAAACCCTATGGGGCAGTTCTACTCTGTCCTATAGGTAGTTGTAAGTTGGAATTGACCACATAGTAATGGGTTGTTTTTTTGTTTGTTATTGACTAATGGGTCTAAGCAATGACCATTAGTAACAATTAACATCACAAAAAAAAAAGACAACCACATAATGCACACTTTCTGACGTGACAGCACAAATATCGTCTAAGATGTACGTAGCCTTGCCCCCTCACAGCCTGACCAAAAATTGAGTGTGATCTGATTAAATCTTTATACCTACTAGTTTCTTGTAGTCACAACAGGCAGGGAAATGTGTTTGATTCACCACAAGAATGCAGTAAGTAAAATGCTGAATGGGGAAAATCGACAACACAATCAAACCAGTTTCTTTAACAAAGTTCAAGCAGGTAAAAAGAGACTGAGGGAGAGGCCCTATAGATTAAAATAGATTTAAGAGACATCATTCAGCTCCAAGAACCGGACATTATTTAGATACAGGCAAACTGTTAAAAAAAATAATTTATAAGAATTGGGAAAATGTATTAAGTACCAATACTAAGGGATCATTAAATTTTTAGGTGTGAAGTGGCTTTGAGGATTTAAGTTCTTAAAGGTAAAAGACACATACTGAAACATCTGTAGATGAAACATAAAATAAGTGCCTCAAAGAAACTAGATACACCTCTAGTGTGCCTCTGTAGATGAAAGAGCGCAATGAAAAGAAGATGGTTTTGTAGAACTACTCTGAGCTGTGCCATCTTGGTCAAGCCACTTCAATTCCCTGCACCTCAGCTTCCTCCTTGGCCATGTAGGTAATAACACCACCTGAGAACCTCACCTCTTCAGAATATAGGCAGTCCCCAGGATACAAACAAGATCCATCCCTGAGTGTGTCTTTAAGAATTTCTAGGTAAATTGGAACAGGTGCATACAGTTCTCATTTAGCCTTACTTCAGTGCAAGAAAAGACACTAAAAGGAGTAGTGCCTAAGGCACTGACTGCTAACCAGAAGGCTGGTGGTTCACCCCCACCAGCCACTCCTCGGAAGGTTGGGCAATCTACTTTTGTAGAGATACCGCCTGGGAAACCCAAGGAGGGGTCGCTATGACTCGGAACCGACACGACAGTGTTTGGTTTTTGGATGCGGCAAGCAGAAGTGACTGTGATGAAGAATTTGTTATGAGTAGGAGTTGGTTCAGGAGCTCTGGTAGTGCTGTGGTTAAAGTGTCGGGCTGGCAACCAAAAAGTCTGCAGGAGAAAGATGAAGCGGTTTGCTTCCATAAACCCTATGAGGGTTGCTATAAGTTGTAATTGACTCAATGGCAGTGGTTTTGTTCAGTGGTTTCTAAGTGAGGGCAAATTTACATAACATTGAAGGGCAAGAAATAGCCTTATTATCAGATATTTATAACCTGGGCACTGCCTCTACCAAGGATCATTATGATAACTACAGGACTTTGAATAGGTTCATCCCAGTCTGATTCTCATACAGAAGAATCACAGAATCAAAGGCGGGGGGGGGGGCGGATCTTATTAAAATGTAGATTCTTATTAGCATATCTGGGGTAGAAATGTAAATTCTCAGCAGAGGGTGGGCTGGCATGAATCAGTTCAAAGCCCTGGGTAAATAGTAATTACCAGTTGCCATACACTTGACAGGGAGCTCTGGTAGCATACTGCCTAAGGCACTTGACTGCTAACCAGAAGGCTGGAGGTTCAAACCCACCAGCCACTCCTCGGAAGGAAGGTTGGGCAATCTACTTCCATAGTGATACGGCCTTGGAAACCCACAGAGGTGTCACTATGAGTTGGGTCCGACTCGACGGCACATAACAACAACAACAACAACAACATAGATTTGACCATGGCTCATGGCCACCCCACGTGTATCAGAGAACTGTGTTCCACAGGGTTACCAATGTCCGATTTTTCAGAGGAAGATCACCAGGCCTTTCTTGTGAGGCACCTCTGGTAGACTCAAACCTCCAACTTTCTGGATAGCAGTCCAACAAGTTAACTGTTTGTATCATCCAGGGACTCCCTGTGATAACAACTTCCAAAGGATAAGTTCTTTCCTCATCTCCTTCATCACTCTCTAATTAAACTAGCTTCTCCCAAAGCACAGGAGTTGTGGTGGCACTGTGGTTAAAGCACCGGGCTGCTAACTAAAAGGTAGGTGGTTTGAACCCATAGTTGCTCTGTAGGAGAAAGATGAGGCAGTTTGCTTCCATAAAGAATTTACAGCTTTGGAAATCTATGAGTTAGAATCCCCTCCACAGCAGTGGGTTTGATTTTTGGTTTTCTCTCAAAGGATATGCATACAAAAGAAATAACTAGTTCTAATTCTCTTACAGCAATGGTGTTTCCAAAATGGAAATATAATCCAGCTATATAAATGGGTTAAATCCTTTTTGAGCTAACCTAGAAATCTAAATGCCATGATTAATATTGTTTCTATAAGAAAATCCTTTCCCATTACCAACTGGGGACCTTAAAAAGTACACTTCCCATACAATTTGCAAATAAAAGTGCGGGTTGTCTGACAGTAATCCAAAGAACTTCCTGGTTGTTTTTCAGGGTTCAAAAATGCTCCCATTTGATACACAGGTAAGGTTCTACCTTTTGCCCCACCTTCTTTTCCCTTTTAGAAAATCTAACAAAGGGGAGGGTGGAATGTGTCACAGCACTCCTCCCTGTACTGCCCTGAGGGAAATCAGAATAAGCTGACCACACTTCCTCCTCACCAGTTCCTCCCAAAGGGATGAAGGCTCTGTGGCCAGAATCAGCTAGTCCTGAGGCTGCATGGCCCTAGTACACCAGATTACTGTGGGGAAAGGTGATAGGCTTCTGAAAACTCACTATGGGTTCCCTGTGAGACTGAGTAGAGAGGCAGAACATCTGACAATAGGGGCAGGAGGGTCTGTTAGGTGATGGGGTCCTGGAATTGGCTTTACAGACTCAGCCTCATAGATTTTGGGGGAAGAGAGCAGGAAGTCTCATGCAAATTTGCTAGCCTAAGCCTTCTGTTCCAGCAACACTTTCCAGAGCAGGTGTGTGTATTTGTGTCCACGTGTGCACACATATGCACCCAGAAGAAAGGTAAGTGGCAACCAGGTGCTTGCCTAGCCATTGACAAGGTTGATGCTTTGCTCTGTTCCATCTTTAAATGGCCATCATTCCTTTGGGCATCACTCCCTCTTGAGGGAGCTCTGAAGGAGAAAAAGATATAGTGTAGGATTGGGACACCAAATCTCCCCCAAAACCCCTAATAGGTCAGCACCTAATGTGAGCCTGACGAGGACCCTTATCTGCACTAGCACTTGAGACTCAAGGAATATAGGCTGAGATGCAGGTTCTTGCTGCAGCAGTAGTGCTAATATGGTAGCCAGCGTCTGCATTCGATGGTGGAAAAAAGACATTTAGTTCCAACTAAGGCTCAGCTCCTCGGAAGGAAGGTTGGGCAATCCTACTTCCGTAGTGATACTGCCTCAGAAACCCAAGGAGGGGTCGCTATGAGTTGGGGCTCGATGGCAAATAACAACAACAACAACAACAACAAGGCTCAGCTCAAAATGTTATTGAGCCATCTCAAACAACAACTGGTAGAACGGCTTTTGCTTTCGTCAGGTCACCTTGTTTCTTGGCCAGGGCAGTGTTTTAAGCTGTAAAATGAAGATAAGTCCCATATGATACACAGGCTGTTGGGTCATTATTTGCCTTCGAATAGTATAAAAGTATGATTACTTTTCTCTCCATTTGACTAACACTCTTGCTTGAAGCTCCCCCAGCAGGAAGGCTTGGAGTGGACCAAAAAGACCTACCTCCTCTAGACTTAACAATCATCACTTTCCAGTTCTAGCAAAAAAAAAAAACCTGCCATCGAGTCAATTCCAATTCATAGGGATGCTATAGAACAGAGAACTGCCCCACCATAGAGTTTCCAAGGCTGTAAATCTTTAATGAAGCAGACTGTCTCATCTTCCTCCCACAGAGTGGCTAGTGGGTTTGAACTACCAGCTTCTTGATTAACAGACAAATTCTTTAACCACTGTGCCACCAGAGCACCCTTCCAGTTTTGGAAGTTTAACATCATTTGTAGTTCTGATGTCAGAAAATGGCATAGACACATACATCCATTCTTGTGTGATAAGTCGCTAAAAAGTGTCTCATGAGTGTTTCTATAATAATTTCCAAAATTCAGGCCTTCTCTCAGTGACTCACACAGGGAAGTGCATTTAGTGAATCACTCAAAACAGGCTTTAGATTTACAGTGTATCATAGCTGACAGCATCTGAAATGATGTCAATATAAAAACCAAAAGAACACATGGAAAATTCTTTTAAGGCCAATTATAAACCAAGGCTTCAGTTACAGATTTACATCAAAAAAGAATTCCACATGGGACCACCTCAAGATAACACCAAGGCCTCATGGAACCCAAATCTTCAACTCAGGCCTTTAACAGACAAGACTCTATAGTGTCATTGGATATAGAAATCAAATTGAAGTTGACAAAGCCCAGCTCTGTGGCAAGTGATTTTCAAGGCTTCAGGATCACATATCTCTATAGAAATCCTGCTAGTAGCCTACTGTTTTGGTCTTCTAGTGCTTCTCTAAGAGAAAATACCACAAATGGATGGTTTTGACACAAACAGGGATTTATTCTCTTACAGTTTAGGAGACTAGAAGTCCACTTTCAAAGTGCCAGTTCTAGGCTCTGGGTGAAAGCCCCTTGACCCTGAGCTTCAGCTCTGCCTCTTGCTCCCAACCCACTGGAGCTGGAGGCTTTTCTTTTCTTTTCTTTTTTAATTGTGCTTTGGGTGCAAATTTACAAAGCAAATTTGATTTACATTCAACAGTTCATGCACATTTGATTTCATGGCCTGATTACCATCCCCAGCCATAAGAAACTCCCCTCCCCCACTCTCTGTGATTACCCCCTCCTTGTGCCCTTCTTATCTGTGCATTCCTGTCTGTCCAGCTTTCCTTCTGTGTGCATGCTGCCCCTCTGGGGTCTCACAGCTGATTGATCTAAGGGGTGCATCTCCCTAGAGTAGGTGGGTGTGTTGCCCTGTAGTAGATGTTCTGCATGCAGGCCTTTCTACTACTGGACTGAAAAACAATCCATGGAAGTGAGTCCATTTCTAAGCCCGAAGGGTAACCCGGGGCCATAGTCTTGGGTGTTCCACCAGTCTCTATTCAACCAGTAATTCTGGTCATTTTTGTGTTTTTGAATTTTGTCCCACATTTTTCTTCCCACTCTATCCAGGACTCCAGTATTTGTGAAGGCTTCTCTTAACATAGACAGCTGCTGGCTGCTGAGGCTGACAACCCAAGATCAACAAGTAAAATGGCACAGTCCCAAGATTATCAAACAACACAGCAAGCCACTGGTTAAAGTCCAGGAACAATCCCAAGAAAGGCAGACAATATGGCAGGCTGCTGAATGAGGACTCAGCTACACGCAGGGTCCAAGCATGCCAAAAAGCTCAAGACCTTCCTCAAAGCTTCTTAAATGCTGGAAGCAGACCACATCCCTAAGGAAGCTACTGGGCTGCTCCAATAGATTCCACCATGGAGTTGATTACCAGTCTCATCATGGGCAATAACTACTATATCCAGCTGCCCAGCCACTCAAAACCAGGCCCAGCCAACTTGGCACACAACTTAACTATCACGCCTACATAGGCCAAAGCAATCTACATAAAAGTATGGCATACATTTCCCAATCATAGAAAACTACATGTTTTAAAGGAGCTCTGGTGGCATAGTGCCTAAGGCACTTGACTGCTAACCAGAAAACTGGTGGTTCAAACCCACCAGCCACTCTTTGGAAGGAAGACTGGGCAATTACTTCCGTAGTGATACCACCTCAGAAACCCAAAGAGGGGTCGCTATGAGTCACACAACAACTCGACGGCAGTGAGTTTGGTTTTGGTTTGGACATGTTTTAAAAATAACTAAATCTAACTAACCAAATCTTATTTTAATTGCCAACATAGTAATAGCAACCACAAGACTATTAGCAGCCAATATCTGTACAGCACTTACAAAGCACCAAGCACTGTGTTCAGTGAAAGAATTGACAACATAGTTTGGCAAAGCTTCCCCAATTTGCATATATTTCACATTAGCCACTCATCTCAAAACAACCCTCCAGTTCAAGCTACATAGGAAGAGTGACAGTGACATGGAAGAGGAAAATCCTCACCCTGTAGGCCCTCTGCCTCCACCATCCCTCCATTTATCTGTAAATAACTCTCACATTCCACCCTTTGGCCTTAAGGCTTGTGAGTCCCACGCACACCTAAGGGCTGGAATCAGTTGGTGAAAGGCAACAGGGCTCAGTGGTTAACAATGTGAACACTGGATTCAGACAGTCGTGAATTCAAATTTCAGCCCTCATTTTGGGCAATTTACCCAACTTCTTGCTACCTCGGTTTCCTCATTTGTAAAACGAGAATCATAATATGTAGCTCAGTGTTTTGAGGCAGATTAGATGAAACAATGTGTGTAAAGTACTCAGCAAATTGCAGGCATTCAAATAATAGGTAATATATTTATTTACCTTCCTGCAAAATGTAAAAACTATGTATGAAAATTTGAATTGTGGGAAACAAACGACAACTACAAAATATTCTTCCTTTCACTGATGCTTTATCTAAAAGTCTCCTGACTTTGATTACATAGCAAACAAGCTTCTTAAAGTAAATTTTCAGCATAGTAGGATAATTCCATTTCAGAAACTACTTTTCTTTGGATTGTTCCTGAGGAGGCAGAACAGGGGAGGTAAAAGAAGTTGATGGTAAAAGAATAAAATATCAGAATCTAAATAAAATCTGGCTTTTATTTGTCAAAGAGAGAAAACAGAGAAGGGGCTAAATCCAAACTAAGATACACTTTAACTTATTAAAAGGCAGTATTTCCTATTAAAAAATAATAGCTACCAAGACTTCTATTGTAAGAAAAAGATAACACATGCCTTTGAAAATAAACTCCAATGAATATATACAGGTTTGACAGAGGAGCTCTGGTGGCATAGTGCCTAAGGCATTTGACTGCTTACCAGAAGGCTGGTGGTTCAAACCCACTAGCCACTCCTGGGAAGGAAGATCAGGCAATCTACTTCCATAGAGATACCACCTCAGAAACCCAAGGAGGGGTCACTATGAGTCGGGACCAACTCAATGGCAGTGAGTTTGCATTTTGGTGTTGGACAGAGGATATTTCTACATGTGTATTTCTATATCCTGTAAACATATCCATGAATACAGTAGAGCATACAAGGGGCAAAGTTATGAAAATTTCCTGGCCATAACCAAACACCTTGGTGGAATGAGTCACTGGGCCTGGGGGCTCAGGATCATAGCCTCAGGGGACATCAAGGTCAACTGACATAACATTGTCCACAAAGACAATGTTCTACATCCTACTTTGATGAGTAGCAACTGGGATCTTAAAAGCTCATGAGTGGCTATCTAAGGTGCAACTCTCCTCATCCAAAGCAAAGCAGAGTGAAGGAAAAGCTGGAAGAAAACAATTAGTTCAAAAGACTGATGGAACACATGAACCTCAACATCCACAACCCTGAGAGCAAATGGTGCACAGCTACCACTGCTGACTACTCTGAAAGGGATCCCAATAGGAGATCCTGAACAGAGTGGGAGAAAAATGTGCAACAAAACTCAGAATCATAAAAAAGACCAGGCTTACTGGTCTGATAGAGACTGGTGGAACCTCCAAGACTATAACGCTTAGACACACCTTCAAGCCTGAAATTGAACTCACCCCAGTAGTTCACCTTTCAGCCAAACAATAGACAAGCTTGTAACAGGAACAGTAACATCAGGCACATATGCACTCCTTAGAACAATCACGCAAATGAGATCAAAAGGGCATCATTTGCACAGGGATAAAGCTCAGGAGGCAGGAAGGGATAGGAAAGAAGGACAAAGGGAAATGGTGAACATAGGGAAGAAGTAGGAAGAGCGCTGTTACTTTACAGGGATTGTAATCAGTATTACAAAACATGTATGAATTGTTGATGGAAAATCAACTTGCTCTGTAAACTTCCACCCAAACCACAATAAAAAGTTACTAAAAAAAAAAAGCAGCAGCAGCACATGTGAATAGAATCAGGATGGAATATGAACCAAAGATGAAGACATCTTTACAGCAATAACTTAGAAGTCTCCAAACAAGATAATTGGACATATTTTAATATTATTAGCCATCATTAGGCCAAATATGAAATTGTTAACAATAAATTAAATGACCATTAAAAATGCCATTATTTTAAACAAGCATCAAAACTGCCCACTTCAATTTGAGCTTGTCTATACTGTGGCGTCACTAGTGATGTTGAGCATCTTGCACATTTGTTACAGCGAGCTCTTTGGGGTATGTGGGGAATATTCTCCATTTGCCCCTCTAGGTTCACTCTCCATCCTGCTCTGTGCTCTGGAATACCTCACTCATTGGAATTTGACCAAAGGAGAGGGCTGGCAGGAGATGGAAGAAAGGGAGAAGAATGGCATGGAGGTATTTACTTTCTTGGCTCCCTCCCTGCCAGGCGATGGGCCACAGTCACTGCATCCCTCATTACGGCCACAGCTTCTGGGGGCTGCCCTGTTCCATGGGCTGCTCAGGTTCCTATGACCACTCCTTCCTTTTGCCTTTTCTAGACCCACCAGCCATTCCTCAGAAGGAAGATGGGGGAATCCACTTCTGTAGTGATACTGCCTCAGAAACCCAAGGAGGGGTCCTATGAGTCAGGTCCAACTCGACGGCACATAACAACAACAACAACAGATTGGTAACAGCTCCCTCTCCTTTCAGTCCTGAGGTGCTTCACCATCCCTTGTTGGTTCACCTTCAATCCACATTTGAAAACAGTCCCTTCATTACATTATGGTAAACTATGCTCTGGTGGCGTAGTGCCTAAGGCATTTGACTTCTAACCAGAAGGTTGGCAATTCAAACCCACCAGCCACTTCTTGGAAAGAAGATTGGGCAACCTAGTTTCATAGTGATACAGTCTCAGAAACCAAAGGAGGGGTTGCTATGAGTTGGATCCGACTCGATGGCATTGAGTTTTTGTTTTGTTTTGTTTTTTTAATACCCTTTTGAAAGGTGATCTGGTGGCGTAATGTCTAAGGCATTTGACTGCTAACCAGAAGGTTGGTGGTTCAAGCCAACCAGCTACTCCACAGAAGGAAGACTGGGTAATCTACTTCTCTAAAGATTTACCACTTTGGAAACCCAAGGAGGGGTTTCTATGAGTTGGAATTGACTCAGTGGCAGTGAGTTTGGTTTATACCCTTTTCTTTTGAAAGGTCCCCGGGTGGCACAAACAGTTAAGTGTCAGGCTACTAACCAAAAGGCTGGCGGTTTGAACCCACTCAGAGGCACTTCAGAAGAAAAGGCCTGGTGACCTGCTTCTCAAAGGTCACAGCTATGAAAGCCCTATGAAGAGTTCACATGGGGCTTCCAGGAGTCAGAATGGAGTTGATGGCAAAGGATATAAATACCCTTTTGAATGTGCAATCTGTTTCCAAATGCTGTTTGATCAGGGTGTGAGGAAGGCTTTTTTGGTTGGTCCTGCCTCATCAAGGTGTAGGGCTTACTTGCAGGCTTATGATCTGGTCACTTGAGCTCTTCAAATGCAGCAAAGACCCCCAAAACAAAACAGAAAGTAAACACCTTCTGTTTCCCAGTCAGAATTGTCAATCTAGTGCAATAGCTGCTGCCTTTGCAGAACACCTGAATTCTATATTTCACTTGCCTTCCTGACCCCAAAGTACTCACCTGCTTCTCCCTAAATTTTCTGGTTTTCCTGACTCTCTAACTGTCTCCCTAACTGGGCCTATGGGCCTCACACCTCCTTCCTTTGAATTCCTGGCTTTAGCTCCTGCAGGATGTGCCCTGTGGTCACCAGTACGCCGTGTCCTGTTGCTGCCCAAGCCCTGGCTGGGTCACCCATTCCTTGCACTACATTACTTTTTGATTTGAGGACTTCTTTAACAAGGTAAAATGGGAGAATTAGTATAAAATTAAATTAGTGTAACTGCTGAGGTAAGCAGTAATATTAGGAAAATTTCTCATTGGCTATAATTAATGTGTCAGAAGAAAGAGGAAAGACTAAATTGTGACGAAATGTGCAGCAGCAGGAGGTAAATCTGGGCTTTATTACATCTACATGCAGGACTCACTGGGGCTTACTAAACACTATGCTCCAATTAAAAAAAAAAAAAAAAAAACTTATGAAAAGGACTAAAAAGAACTCCAAGAACTGAGAACTGAATGTGTGCTTGCATCATGTCATGTCCAGCTCATAGTAACCTCCTCCCTTGCCCTGCGATATCCCATCATGCAGGGCATGGCCCCACCAGGGCAGAGGGATTGTGATGGCAAATGAAGACATTAGGACCTGGGAACCCAAGAGTATACTGAGAGGAAATTGGGCCTCAAGAAACTAAAGTCTGCACTATCCCCACTCAAACACTCTCCAGCGACTGCCAGTCAACCTTGGAGGCTAAGCTTGATTTCATGAATGGAGATGGCAGGTTTCCCATAGAAAAGGAGAACTAAGATGGAGGCAGAGGTATGATTGTTGTTTTGTGCAGTCAAGTTGCTTCTGACTCACAGTGACCCTATACAATGGAGTAGAACCACCCATAGGTTTCCTAAGCTATCATTTTCAGAGGGGCAGATCACCAGGTCTTTTCCCCAGCAGAGCCACTGGTAGGCTGAAACCACCACCTTTTCAGTTAGCAGTCAAGTGCTTAACCATTGCCCCAACAGAGCTTCTTTAGAAGTATGATTAGTACTTCAAAACTATGCAATGCTAGCAGCAGTCCCACCTATTTCAGCTGGTTAACAGACAAGTCATTTAATTCAGATAAAGCAGTGGTTCTCAAAGTGTGATCCCAGATCAAGAGTACCAGTATCTCCTGGTAGCTTGTTAGAAATCTAAATTCTCAGGGCCCATGCAAGACCTACTGAATTAGAGATGCCAGAGGTGGGGCAGAGCAAGCTTAACAAGCCCTCCAGATGATTCTGATGCACTATAATTTGAGAAGAACCAATTTAGATAACAAACAAAAATGACTTTTTCTGAAATAGCTCTACTCCTCTGCCAAATAAAATCTCATTAATAATTTACCATTAGGTCAGAAAAATATCAACTTATTTTCCCTTTACACAGTCAACTCTGGATTATCCTCACTGATTCTGGAAAGCATGGTACAGATAATGTAGAAGTCATTTATCATTGGTTTAGGCACATGCTTTTGCAAGATATGTACTCTCTCTCCATTATGCTTTGCCTTCCAAACACTATGTCTGCCATAAATACGGGCTGAGTGAATAAATGAGCACAATGAGTGGAGGGGGAAGGGTAAATTGGTGATGCTTCCTATCACTATAAAATCACTGTAACAACCTCTTGTGCCTGAACCTACACAGGAGTAACCACAAGTTGACAATATTATCAACAAAGACTCTTCTGTACAACTGTCTGCCTAGCTCCCTAGTCCTCGATGCCTTCCAAGCATCCACAGCTGGTACAAGAAAAGAAGACTTGCAAGAATCCTTGATTCTTCCCAGGGAGAAGTTCAATCATCTCCTCTGAGGGTTTCTGAACAGGAATTACAAAACTGGCACAGTATCAGGAGTGAGCATTCTGCAAGATTTTCTTGTTGGAGTACTATTTATAAAAAGGCAAGCAAGAGGGAGACAAATTGCTAGGAAGCTGCATTTTTACAGCAAATGGGAGACAAATCTAAACTTCTTACCAGAAATGGAAACCCATGATATCACTGTACTGCATATGAATTATTAATATTTATCATTTTTTTTCTGCAAATTAAGTATTCAGGAAGGTTCCTGTTGACATCATGTTTGACATCATAATGCTTCATCATTCTAGATACTTAGTAAGGTGAATTAGTGCTAGAAAAAAGAGAGATCAAGCACACATTTTTTTGCACTCTTGTGAACACCAGACATCAGACACCAAGTGGATAATGAGAATACAGTTTATAATTGACATTCAAAGAGGAAAAACAAACAATTACAACCCACCACCACTGTAAGCAGGATCCTTGGCAAAGACTTTGCTTCTACACCTGAGTATTTTGGAAATGGGAGTGGGAGGTGGATGGCTACCAACTATTTCAAAAATCTTAAGGTAGTAAAATTCTCACTCTGAAAAGAAATGAAAGTGAAGTTTTTATAGAACTCTCTCATCCATGAAAGGATAAATATTTGAATTTTAAGATTGAAAATGATAATATGACACTGAGTCACAGGTCCTAAAAGGAGAAATTCTGTGCCAATAATTCTGTACGATTTGTGTAAATAGTATGGTAGCATAGTGCCTAAGGCACTTGACTGCTAACCAAAAGGCTGGCGGTTCAAACCCACTAGCCACTCCTGGGAAGGAGGGTTGGGCAATCTACTTCTGTAGCAATACTGCCTCGGAAACCCAAGGAGGAATCACTATGGGGGGGGGGGTGTCCGCTCGACAGCACGTAACAACAACAAAAAGCCTCAAATTTAATTTCAAATATAGTTTCTGAGATCTACCCAATGCAAACTAATGTTAAAACACTGATGCAACAGTTTTCTTTTCAACATACCTAGGAGCTCTGGTAGTGTAGTGCCTAAGGCATTTGACTGCTAACCAGAAGGCTGGGGGTTCAAACCCAACCAGCCACTCCTCGGAAGGAAGATGAGGCAATCTACTTCCATAGTGATACTGCCTCGGAAACCCAAGGAGGGGTCACTATGAGTCAGGTTCAACAGCACATAACATGACAGTAATGAGTTGGAATGAATTAAGTTCTTATTTGGGAACCTTGTGGATAAAACAAAGCAAGTTAAATTCCTACCCAGATCAAGTCTTTTAACACTTAATCCAAGTAGCAAAAAGATTTATACAAAGTTTATACTAGCTGGCTAATAACTGGGACTCATTTTCCCTCTAGTTTTAATTCTATTTGGTTTCTAAGTAGCCTCTTGAAAACTCAAGGCCGTCCATTCAGATCAGACTCATAGCGACCCTTCCTTAGGTTTCCAAGGTGATATCACCACGGAAGTAGATTGCCCTATCTTCCTGAGGAGTGGCTGGTGGGTTTGAACCACTAGCCTTCTGGTTAACAGTCAAATGCCTTAGGCACTCTTGAGGAAAGTATTAAAACATAGAGAATAGGCTCGTTCATTATTCTTTCTTTCTTTGGACAAACATGCAGTAGTTAGAGTTGCCAGGTATTAAACTGGGGTTCTTGTTAGGCTATCAAAACCAAAACCAAACTCACTGCCTTCGAGTGGGATCCGATTCATAACGACCCCTCCTTGGGTTTCTGAGGTATCACTAGGCAAGTAGATTGCCCAACCGTCCCTCCAAGGAGTGGTTGGTGGGTTTGAACTGCCAGTCTTCCAGTTAGCAATCAAACGCCTTAGGCACTACACTACCAGAGCTCCCATTATTTATTATTGTAATTTATTATAATAATGATGATGATTACCAGAGAACCACCACAACTACAAGTAAACATCAGGCAGGCTTCATGTTGCAAAATCAGATGCTGTTTAAAAATTTTAAGTTCATTATAAGAAGTTTTTGGTCTTTAAGACTGATGTCAGCCATCCTTTAACTACACTGCTGCAACCCCTCCCCATCAGCGCTGACTTCATTCAGAAGCCTCCTCACACTAGGCCGATTGTTGAACAACTTTCTCAGTTATTGTACATACAACTGTATCTTTGCCAAAGGACCAATGCAATGGCTCCTAGTAATCTACTGACTATGTGAAATCAGTGATTCTATCAAACATTAAGTGCCATGGAAATGCATTTTTTTTTTCCTCTGTACAATGGGATATGCCATTGTTATTGTGTTTGCTATTCCGAAAAAAAAAAAGCCCAGTGCCCAGATTTACACAATGAAAACACTCTTGGATTTAACAGCTACTACTTTGAGAACATACTGTGTTCTCTGTGAAAATAATCATTTTCCTTCTGTCATTAAGAAGTAACTAGCGAGTGCTTTGTTATTTGTTTTTCCATTTCCTCAAAATCTCCTTCCCGTGAAAGGTCAAAGACGAGCATAATCTTCATCTTCAGACACCTGCACTGCACTGGCAACCACTCTACCTCACTGTATAGCTCAGCTGGTCCTTCAAACTCATGGCCCAGGACTGTCAATTATGTCTAGGACCCAGCCAGCCCAGAGAAAAGCTAAAGTGACAACAGGTTCCACTCTGATACTCTCCCTCCATTCCCTTCCCACACCTCTCCTTAAAACACATGCAAACACCTTCACTCATTCACAAATCCCCACGCTCAGTTGCTGTGGCTGAGACGCCATCCAACCTGGCTGGTTTTCCCAGCTAAAAATCTGAACACAGGGCATTATCCGATTCTTGCACCGGTACTGCACCAGTCACCTACAAGGCATGCACATCCAGCCCCGGAGCTCTGATTTCATTCAACCGGACTCGCCACAGAACGATCTCATTCACACCCCCGCCTCTCCTGCATAAACCCAACCACAGCCGTCTTCCTCTCAATGAGAAATCGGCCAGCCCAGCTGCTTTCTACTGCGCTCCCTTTTCCATCTGGTCTCCTAGAATCAGCTTAGGTGGCTCCCCGCCTCCCTCCAGGGGTCTTTTACTGCTCACATTTTCTGGGCCCTAACCACCCTCACAAATGAAAAGTAAACTCCTCCTTAGTGACAACCTTCCCAAACCAGCCGCGTACAGCTAGCTACTCGACTCTACCAGAGCCCCCTACCCAAGTGAGGCCGGCCTGGACGGGGCGGGCGGCCCCCCTCCAGCCTGTGCGGGGTTTCGGCATTTACCTTGACGCTGGTGTAGCTGGTCTGGGTCTCGGCCTCCGCACTGCTGCAGCAGTGGCGCCTCCGGCCCCTGCAGGTGGTCGCGGCGGGGGCTGCGGAACCCGCGCTGCTGCCGCTGCCCAGCTCTGCTCGGGCCCTGCGGACGCGGGCGGCCCCGGGGGGTCCAGACGCGCAGCTGGAGGGGATGGCGTCGGCGGCGTCGGTCTGAACGAAAAGGCCGTGTAGGGGCGCCGTGGGGCCCTGCGACACGCCGGTGGTCTGGCGGGGCGAGTTTGACTCGTCCGAGTCCCGGCAATAGATCACGCCGCTCTGCGAGACGTGGATGCTGGGGGCGCAGCCCATGCCTCGGCCGGGCTCCCCTGCGCGCCCGCCCGCGCCCCCGGCCGCCCGGACTGAGCGAACCCGGTGCCACCTGCAGTGAGGCGGCGGCGCCCGAACTGCGCGCCCTCCGGCCTGTGTGGCTGCCGCTCCGTCGGGCTCACCGCGGCGCCCCCAACTAAGCCTCCGGGGGCCACGCGTGTCACCCCAACTTTCCCTTCTGGGCCATCTTCCTCCCCGAGCGGGGAAGCGCGCACACCCAGCGCCTCGCGCGCACCGGCGGCCGCCACCCTCCCTGCCGCGGCGCCCCAAACACGCTCCCCGCGCCTCCGCCTTCCCCTCCTCCCTCAGCTCGGTCCGCGCCGCCGCCCAACTCGACCTCGCCGGGCTCCTGCGCCCGCGGCCCGGGCGAGGGCGCACCGCCTGGCTGCCTGCCTGCACCTGCCTCCCTACTTTCAGTCGGTGCCTGTCTCCCTCCCTCCCCTTCTTCCTCCTCAGGTGCCTCTTGCTTCGCAGCCGCAGCCGCCGCCGCTCCGGCCCCTCTGCGCCCGTCAGCCCCGCCCGCCGCTCCCCGAGCGTGCCCGCCGCTCGGCTCGGCCCACAGACCCGGGGCCCCTCTGCGCAGCAGCAGGCGCCACGCCTTGGCGCCCTCTCCCCCTCCCCCGCTGTCTGGAGGCCGCGGCCCCCCAGCACCCCTTCCCCAGGCCGCCCTCCAGTGTCGCAGCCCCACTTCCCCTAGTCGCACACGCCCCTGGCCCGACCCTGAAGGGCTGTATAGCATGGGTGTTAATCTGCAGCACTGCAATTAGCCTGTAGCATTTCTTTTAACGTATCCTGAACAGAACACCGGGTCGGACGCGCCTTCCGAAATAGTAAGGAATCCCACAGCCAAGGCCCACCAATCTAATTTGCTAGCACAGAGTTAAGGAGAGACCTCACGCTTCCGTAGTACAGTCCTCTCCCTCCTCCCTCCGCCCTCACATGTACTCTGAAGGCTGAGCTGGATGGCAACCCAGCCTTTAGAAGACAATTCTATGTCTACTGTCATTTGGAGGAGCATCGCGTTCATGCCAAGGGTTGGGACGCTTTGCAGGGGAAGGATCCCTTCAAATAATCCCAAAATCAGAGGAAAGAATAGAAAGACGCTAGCTATTCAAGTGGTTCTTGGCTTTCTCTTCAGGGTTTTCATTTCTTCCTAGGTGTCACTCAATGGCGTCACTAGGGGGCTGGGGATAGGTTGACACCAAAATGACTGTCAATAAAATTTTTGTGCAGTGTTTCAGCAGAAATTTTTTGTTCTTTATAAACATATCCCTGTAGTTAGTTCTAACAACAAAAGCATTTTTCATAAACCCAATTTACATGTGTCCATATACCTATAAGGCTAAAACTCCATGCTAATTGCCTTCTAACGCAATCTGGTCAGAGATGGTCAGAGCAGAGATGATCAGAGCTTTCATCAGCGTTTTTGTCTGCATGCTACAAGCTGTTGTTTTTGTTGCTGCTGGTTTTTATAGTGGCTGATTTTGTCAACTTTTTGGTGTTTTAGTTGGGAACCTATACAATAACTTCAACAATGGAGTAGTAATTAAACGAAAGGGAGAAAAAAAATTTAAAGGCTTCTGCTCAGTTACTAATAATGTTATAACTAATAATGTTGTAATTCAATGTCGAAAGATTTCACAAAGCAATTTTGTTAGTATTCATATAATCTAAGAAATACTATATTTAAGCAATTTACAACTATATTTATCACATAGTATTCTATGATTTAAATTGATAATAAACATTAGTAAGGATTCTACATGGTCTGGTATGGGAGGAGGCCCACGGGGGGGTGTGACACCATGAGTTACAGCACTGGGTGACACGAACCCTAGTGATGTCATCGGTGTCACTAAATTTTCACCCTGACTTCTACTCCATTGTAACTTCCACTGTAAATTGTAATTCCTCACACTCTGCCCTGGGACAATCAAAAATACCCTCCCTTAGTGAGGCTAAGCTAACACAGGGAGAATAAGATTACCTTCAGAAGCAAGGCTGATTTTTATCCTTCCCCTGATACGAATCTGGGCTACACCACTGCCCATTCATTCACTGGTTCCTTCAGTATTTCCTGCCTGCTGCCACAATGGTACAGGGGAGATAAAGAGATGGGCTAAGAAAGGACTCTATCTAGAACTACTTTTAAGGGTGAGGACAAAAGCACTAGGAGTCATGATGCAAAGAAGTATCCAATTTGAAATAATTTCTTGGATTCTTTCCCTCCTTTCTCTCCCTATTCTAACTACTTAGAGTGATTAAATTAAAACTTCAAATGACTGCTTCTAACCTTCACAGAGAGGAACAGTCCAACCTTTTTCTCCTACCTTTGTTTCTCAGTTTATACAGCACTCCCACTTCTCTCTCTCCCCACCCCTCTTTTGATGACATGAAAAAGTCCATTTCCAGTTATGCCAGAAAAATTCTACACTATATTTTCTAATGAACAGGCAGATTGCTCATAAAATTTCTGTCACAGATTAGGTACCCCTAGAAGTAGATTCTGAAATGGTGCTTAGCAGGTAGGAGATTTATTAGAAAGTGCTCTTATAATCAATGGGAGCTCTGGTGGCATAGTGCCTAAGGCATTGACTGATAACCAGAAGGCTGATGGTTCAAACCCACCAGCCACTCCTCAGAAGGAAGATTTGGCACTCTGCTTCGGTAGTGATATCGCCTTGGAAACCCAAGGAGGAGTCACTATGAGTCGAATTAACTTGATGGAAGTGAGTTTGTTTTTTTTTGGGACGGAAGTAGGATTGCCCAACCTTCCTTCCGAGGAGTGGCTGGTGGGTTTGAACCGCCAGCCTTCTGGTTAGCAGTCAAGTGTCTTAGCCACTATGCTACCAGAGCTCCCTGCTAGGACAGGCCTTTATACCTTACATGATCTGTCATTACATGCAGGCCAGCTCAATGACGTTGAACAAGGTGGCTCTCTTCAGCTAAGGCAAACCCCTTATGAGACTGACAGCTGAGCAGGCCACATTGTGTTGACAGCACTCCCACCAACTGGGGGAAGAAGTGCTTCCCGAAGGGGGACCTTACATTATATCTTACACCACAATTCCCTACCAAGCTACCAGGAGCCCTGTTTCCTTGCCCCAAACCGTGACTACAGGAACACCCATTAAATGATCGAGGCTGAGATATGATGACATTCATTCATTACCTATCCTAAGCCTGACAGTTGTCATCTGCTCTACTTCCAAGAGACCACTCAGGACCTGGGCAAACAACATCAGAGTTTAAATTACAAAAGCACTAGTCTCCATTAAGGAGCTCTGGTGGTGTAGTGCCTAAGGCATTTGGCTGCTAACCAGAAGGCTGGTGGTTGAAACCCACGAGCCACTGTGTGGAAGGAAGTCTGGGCAATCTACTTCTGTAAAGATTTACTGCCTTGGAAACCCAAAGGGGGTCGCTATGAGTCAGTGAGCTTGGTTTCTTTTTGTTTGTTTGTTTAGTCTCCATTCCATTCTGATATAATGTTAAAGTCAGGAGTTAATCATTCCTAATGTTTATCTGGATGGTGAAAACCATTAAGCACTGGACTACTGCCTGAAAGCACTGGACTGACTGCTGACATTTAAACCCATTAAGAGGTGCCTTGGAAGACAGGCCTGGTGATCTGCTTCTGAAAGGGCGTAGCCTTGAAAACACCATGGAGCACAGTTCTGCTCTGCACACGTTTGGGGGTTATGAGTCGGAATTGACTCAACGGCAAGCAACAACAGCGAATCTATGATTCTCTTATATACCCATTTCAGTCATTATCCTTCATGAAGCTTCCAAAGGCAAACTTAACATTTTGAAATTTAGAGCTGTGCTAATTTTCATGCCACATGTCTACTATTTCAGAGTTTTCTCTAAGAATGTGGTTACTCTGATGAAAACCACCCAGAGAAGAAAAATGATCAGTCATTCTCTGAGGCTTGGAAGGGAAGACAAATTACAACCAATCTTCTTGTGGAGAACATTAGGGGCTGAATCATAAGGTACAAACCACCCAGAAACAAATTTAGGTTGAACTCTGTATTTTTAAAAATGATTAAGCTTTGAGAGAGTAGATAACTTCAAGGTAGCTACTGAATATCACAGGGCCCTTTTGGTACGCTAATTGAACACTTCGTATTGGAACCAGGGCCTTTCACTGAATATGATTTCTCCATGGAAATAGGAGATAGAAGGAGGAATGCTCTAGGTATAAATTTGTCCTCCCATTTCCAAAGCAGCCAATAGTTTCAATACCTTTCTCAGACACAGTTTCCACTGCCAATTCTGGCTTAGTGAAAGGAAAAAATAGTATATCCCTATAATCTCCACCAAGTGTTCTCAGTGGGAATGTGTAACGTACTCCCATTGCTGGCACAGATCTGGTCACTGGAACAGATGCAGAAGTGTGGAAGTAGATGAGAAATGGTTTTACTGAAATTCGCTCTCCAGCCTGGTTTTGTGGCCTGAGTTCTTGCTTGTGTGATGCGATTTCTGGACCATTTCCTATGATACTACTTCAGGGTATTCCAAGATGACAGCAAAGTCTACAAGCTCAGACACTGCAGATGAAATTTAGTCCCAAGTTACAGAATAAGAGACACACACACATACATACAAACACCAATGTTATTTAAAAAAAAAAAATTTGCTGCAGCCAATGACCTAGAAACAAATCACAAGCAAGCAAACTAAATAAAAAATTCGTTGAAAAACTAATCTTGAAATATGTCCTGGGTCAGCTGAACAGCTTATATGTTTTATACTAATGCCAAATAGGTACATCAGACTTATGACCCAGAGACACGGCAAGATCTTTGGAAGTCCCTTCCAATTTTAAAATGGTGTGACTCTTCTGGAATTCCTCTAACAAAGCAGAAAATGTGATTAAAACATTTTGAATGATTCTTATCAGAAAGGTTAAAACAATAGTAGTTTTCTGATTGATCTTTAGATAACCAAGCATTTAATCAACCAATCAACCTTACAGATCTTCTAGGTTCAAACTACGTTCCTAATAGTGGAGCTTATTGGAAATCCAACCACTGGATAAGTGAAATGATACAGTTTATTAGGCAGCCCGGTACAGCACAAGGTACACTGAACTCAGAATTAGGAGGGTGAATCTGAAACCTAGTTCTGCCTCTTATGGCTATATAACCTCAGCCAAGGCACTTAACCTCTGGGCCTCAATTTCCTTGATAATCTCTGAAGTCTTAAAAATTACTGACATTCCAGGATACTATGAATGTTTCGTTTCCTTTTATTACATTATTTTTAATTGAGAACTGTGGAATTTTTGAACTGAAAGAGTAGTCCTAGACCTGGCTGCACATCAGAACCACCCTGAGGAATTTGTCAAGAACAGCACAGTTCCTTACTCCCATCCCAGGAGTTGGATTCATGGGTCAAGCAAGGGTGGATTCAGCATCTGCCCTTTCAAAGAAGGTGAGTCCAGAGTAGCCTGCCCACAGCCTCCTTTGGGGAACTAGAATAAAAGTCCAAGACCTTTCAAGAGCCTACGTGATCTGGCCCCTGCCCAACCTGCTCTGACCTCTCCCTTCCCTCTCCCCTTCACTCGCTGCGCCAGCCACA
Source organism: Orycteropus afer afer (assembly GCF_000298275.1). Taxonomy (NCBI): domain Eukaryota; kingdom Metazoa; phylum Chordata; class Mammalia; order Tubulidentata; family Orycteropodidae; genus Orycteropus; species Orycteropus afer. The sequence continues at coordinate 821,270 of NW_006921694.1, read as the reverse complement.
CTGGCCTCCATGCTGTTTCTCTAGCACACCTAACACTATTAGCCAAGAGCTGTTTCCTCTGCCTGTTGTGCTGCTCCTTAGATAATTGCATGGTTAACTTCCTCTCTTCCTTTAAATTTCTGCTCAAATGTCACCTACTCAATGACGTCTGTCCCAGTCCATTTAAAATTGCAACCCACATCCCTCTATTGTCTCTCTGCCACTCCTAATTCCCCTTGTTGTTGTGTGCCCTCACATGGATTCCAACTCATAGCAACCCCATGTCACAGAGCAGAACTGCCCCATAGGGTTTTGTTGCCTGTAATCTTTACAGGAGCAGCTAGACAAACCTTGCTTCTATAGGGCCACTGGATGGGTTCAAACTGCCAACCTTTAGGTTAGCAGCCGAGCACTTAACTGTTGAGCCACCAGGACTCCTTTCTAATGTCCCTGATTGCTCTACTTTTCTTTTTCAATAGCACTTATCACTTTCCAACTTATTATAAAATTAACTCACTTGTTATCATATTTATTGTCTTTCTTCCCCTGCTAGAATATAGGCTCTATGAGGGCAGGAATTTTTTGGTTTCTTATTAACTGATGTATCTCAAACTTCTAAAACATACTTGGCATACAGTAGGTGCTTGGGATACAGTAGGTGCTCAAATATTTGTTGAATGAGTTAAAGAAGTCTTTGTTCTCATGTCTTTCTCTTTTGCCTTTCTCTTCTCTTAGCTATTATAATCCCAAATTGAAGTTTTTATGATTTGGTGCTGTTTTGGCTGAGTACACTTTTATGTTCTCTGTTTTCAGTTTTAAATCAGTGAATTCTTCTGAGCTGTTAATCCTTTTTTAGTGACATATGTCCAAAAAATACAAGAGAGTAGAAGAGTAGTTTAAACAAACAAAAACCAAACTCCTGCCGTCGAGTCAGATCCGATTCATAGCAACTCCTCCTTGGGTTTCTGAGGCAGTATTGCTATGGAAGTAGATCACCCAATCTTCCTTCCAAGAAGTGGCTGGTGGGTTTGAACCCCCAGCCTTCTGGTTAGCAGTCAAATGCCTTAGGCACTACACCACCAGAGCTCCTGGTTTAAACAAAGGTGTTCATAATAATGATATCGGAGATAATCCAAACATTAAACACTTATTTTGTTGTTGTCAGCTATTGTTCAGTCTGCTATGACTCATAGCAACCCTGTGTACAACAGAACGAAACATTGCCTGGTCCTGCGTCATTCTCATAATCCTTGCTGTGCTTCAGTCCATTGTTGCAGCCACTGTGTCAATCCAGCTCGTTGAGAGTCTTCCTCTTTATCACTGACCTTCTACTTCACCAGCCATGATATCCTTTTCCAGGGACTGGTCCCTTCTGACAATATGACCAAAATAGGTGAGACTGAGCCTGGCTAGTGGCTAAGGCACTTGACTGCTAACCAGAAGGCTGGTGGTTCAAACCCACTAGCCACTCCTCAGAAGGAAGATGGGGCAATCTACTTCCATAGTGCTACTGCCTTGGAAACCCAAGGAGTCGCTATGAGTTCGGTCTGACTCGACGGCACATAACAACAAACAACAAGAAGGAACATTTCAGCTGCATTTCTTCCAGAACAGATTTGTTTGTTTTTCTAACAGTCCATGGTATTTTCAGTATTCTTTGCCAACACCACAATTCAAAGGCATCAACGCTTCGTCAGTCTTCTTTATTCATTGTTCAGCTTTCACATGCACGTGAGGCTATTGAGGATGCCATGGCTTGGGTTAGGTGCTCCTTAGTCTTCAAAGTGACATCTTTGCTCCTCAACACTTTAAAGAGGTCTTTTGCAGCAGATTTGCCCAGTGCAATATGACATCTGGTTTCTTGACTGCTGTATCCATGGGTGTTGACTATGTTTCCAAGAAAAATGAAACTGACAACTTCAATCTTTTCTCCAATTATGTTGCTTATTGGTCCAGTTTTGATGATTTTTGTCTTTTATATGATGAGGTGTAATACATACTAAAGACTACAGTCTTTGATCTTCATCAGTAAGTGCTTCAAGTCAATAAGTGCTTCACTTTCAGAAAGTAAGGTTGTGTCATCTGCATATCACAGGTTGTTAATGAATCTTCCTCCAATCCTGATGCCATGTTTTTCTTCATATAGTCCATCTTCTCAGATTATTTGCTCAGCATACAGATTAAATAAGTATGGTGAAAGGATAGGACATGATGCATACCCTTCCTGATTTTAAACCATGCAGTATCCCTTGTTCTGTTCCAACAACTGCCTCTTGGTCTATGTACAGGTTCCTTAAAAGCACAATTAAGTGTTCTGAAATTGCCATTTTTTGCAATGTTATCCATAATTTATTATGATCCACACAACCAATGCCTTTGCATAGTCAAGGAAACACAGGTAAACATCTTTTTGCTATTCTTTGCTTTCAGGCAAGATTCTTCTGATATCAGCAATGATATTCCCTGTTATATGTTCTCTTCTGAATCCAACTTGAATTTCTGGAAGTTCCCTGTTAATATACTGCTGTAACTACTTTAAATTGTTTTCAGTAAAATTTTACTTACATGTGATATTAATGATATTGTTCGGTAATTTCCACATTCTGTTGGATCACCTTTCTTTGGAATGGGCACAAATATGGATCTCTTCCAGTTAATTGTATTTATTTGTTGAAACATCTCAATGGGTAGTCTGTCAATTCCTGAAGACTTGTTAAACAGTTAGGAAATGGCTAAAGAAACTACACTAATATCAGAATATCATTATTTACCTGTGTATAAATGAAAATGTTGGGTTAAAAAACAATACATATCTACTGATGATAACTATGGAAAATATATGTATATATGCTGGGGTTCATAAGTGAATACCAAAACCAAACTAAATGCACTGCCATGGAGTCAGATCTGGCTCATAGTGACACTTCCCTGAGTTTCTGAGGCAGTATCACTATGGAAGTAGATTGTCCAACCTTCCTTTCGAGGAGTGGCTGGTGGGTTTGAACTGCCAGCCTTCTGGTTAACAGTCAAATGCCTTACACACTACACCACCAGAGCTCCTTCATAAGTGAATATAAAGTAATATAGACAAGAAATTATAAATCAACATATTCTTTTTTTCTGAAAAACTATTTCATTGTATACAAAAACAATGTAAATGAGGACTTCTAGCATGAAGGAGGAATAGGCAGACAAACTACTCAGACCCTCTACAGCAAAAGAAATGATAAACTAATTGAAACAGATACAGAGGATAATGCTGGAACCCTGAGCTTCAAAGGGAAGGATAAAAAAAAAGTGCATTAAATATCAAGTAGTAGAAGATATTGAATGAAAACAGTGAATAAGGAGAATAAGGCTCTTGACTGGCCTGACAGCATGGCCCTTTTGAATATTTACAAGCAGTGATCTGATTAGGGCAGCAACCTGACAACTGGCTCCACTCACCAAGGATTGCACAGACAACCACACTGGTGGCTAGCAACCAGAAAACAACTGTGCTCAAACATCCCAACCACATCTGCACCTCCTTCAGCCCTACCCACTGAGTGAGGGCTACCATCTGCTTCTGTACCAACTGATCAACAATATACAACAACCCATGCCAACCCAACCTACCCTCAACTGTTCTACACTAACATACAACAGAGATTTGAGGACACAGTCTCATCTTCTATCACACCAACCAGGAGGCAGGTGGTGAGCACCTAAGTGCTGTCAAACTAGCAATAGAGTAGCACACTGGCCCCACTTGCTTGGATATATCAAAATAAAATAATGCCAAAAAATAAAAAAATAAACCTGGGCAAATCACCCCAACATACAATCACTAAATAAATATAAATATGACACCATGATGTCTCAGAGACAACTGACAATCCCAGCTCACACAAAGAAGTAAGATAAATTAGTATAAGGACAGAATATAGAGCTAGAAAACCTCCCTGAAGAAGAAGTGGCATTGGAACTACCTGATAAGGAATTTTTTTAAAAAAATTATATTTAGGTACCTTCAATGTATTTAGAGATGAAGGAAAACACTGACAAAATCAAAGAAAACATTGACAAAATTAAGGAAACCATAGACAAAACTCTAGAATAATTTAGAAAAATACAAAAACAAACTGACTAAATAAATGAAAAATTAGAAACCATAGAAAAACAGCAAAGAGAAATACAGATTAATACTAAGATTGAAAGGGCAAAGGAGTAGAACTGAATCAATGGAAGACAAAATTAGTGAGATTTAAGGCAAATCTCTCAATACAACTTTGTTAATCAGGAAAAAAAAAGAAGGATAAAATCTAAGTGGGACACCATCAAGAGGAATAACTTATGTGTGATTAGAATCACAGAAAAAGGAAGAGACAAATAAAACCACAGAGAAAACTGTCAAAGATTTGTTTGAGGAAAATTTTCCTAATATTATGAAAGATGAGATGATATACATTCAAGAAGTTCAATGAATCCCAAACAGAATAAACCCCAAAAGAAAATCACCAGGACATATCATAATTAAACTTTCCCAAACCAAAGAAAAAGAAAGAATCCTAAATAGCATAGGAAAAATGAACAGTCAGCTACAAAGGGCAACTGATAAGATTAAGCTCTGACTTCTCAGCAGAAACTGTGCAAGCAAGGAAGCATTGGGATGACATATACCCTGAAAGAAAAAAAAATTGTCACTCAAGAATTATATACCCAGCTAAATTATCCCTCAAATATTATGGCAAAAGTAGGACATTTCTAGATGAACAGAAATTAAGGGATTTTGTAAAATCCAGATCAATCTTGCAAGAGATGCTAAAGAGAGTCCTTCAGACAGAGAACCAACAATAGCAGATAACAACCTGTGATTAAAATAAACTTCCAAGATCTAAAACAGGGAACTAGACACATAAATTTGTAAATGAGGACAACCACAAGCAAAAAGAGGCAATAAATGGTGTAGTTATAAAACTTCCAAATGGAGAGGAAGTCAAAATGATTTCATGATAGAACAGACTGTTTTAAACTTGAGAAGAAAATAAGAAAACATAGCGTAACCTCAAAGAAAATTAATAATCCTTCTCATGAAACTAAAAAGGAGGAAATGCACAAATATTTACCAAATACTAAAACAATAGCAAAAGTCTACAAAAACAATAACAAAAGATTACAGGCTGCAGTATGATTACACCTCAACATAAAGAAAATTAAAATTCTCACAACTGGACCAATAAGCAGCATCACAATAAATGGTGAAAAGACTGAAGTTGTTAAAGACTTCATATTACTTGGTTCTACAATTAATACCAATGGAAGCAGCAGTCAAGAAGTCAGACAATGTATCGCACTGGGCAAATCTGCTGCAAAGGACCTCTTTATAGTGCTGAAGAGCAAAGATGTCTCTTTGAAGATTAAGATGCATCTAACCCAAGCCATGGTGTTTTCAATTGCCTCATATGCATGTGAAAACTGGACAATGAACAAGGAAGACTGAAGAAGAGGTGATGCTTTTGAGTTGTGGTGTTGGGGAAGGATACTGAAAGTACCATCGACTGCCGAAAGAACTAACAGAGCTGTTCTGGAAGAAGTGCAACCGGAATGCTCCTTGGAAGTGAGAATTGCCAGATTTCATCTAATCTACTTTGATCATGTTGTCAGAAGGGACCATTGCCTGAAGAAGGCTATCATGCTTGGTAAAGTGGAGGATCAGCAAAAAAAGGGGAAGGCCCTCAAGGAGATGGATTGACACAGCAGGTGAAACAATGGGCTCAGGTATAACCAGGATTGTGATGCTGTGCAGGACTGGGCATTGTTTTGTTCTGCTGTACACAGGGTTGCTGTGAGTTGGAGCCAATCCAATGGCACCTAACCCCCGGCAAAATAAAATAAAATAAAATAAAATCCACAATAGCAGCAAAGGAAATGATACAAAACATTAATAAACAAAATAAGCTCAGCACAGAAAATTATACAGAACAAAGAAATCAGCATCACCAGAACATAGAAAAGGATGGAATTTTCCCAAATTCATTTCATGAAGTAAGCATAACTCTATTACCAAAACCAGGCAAAGACACCTCTAAAAAGGAAAATTATGTACCAATATCCCTCATGCATATAGACACAAAAATCTTCAACAAAATCCTAGCTAGTAGATCCAACACTATAACAAAAAAAAAATAATAATACACCATGACCAAATGGGATTTGTACAGATTTGCACAGATGGTTCAACATTAGAAAAACAATCAACATAATTCATCACATAAACAAAATAAAAGCAATATACCAAAAGTGGGTGGCTAGTACAATATTACTAAGGAAATGGAAGACATGCAGAAAGGTAAATACTATTACACACCCAATATTACATTATCAGTAATAACAAACTTTAGTCTATCAGTGGATAGATAGGAAGATAGGCAAGGTGATCAGTGTTTTCGTTACTTTGTACTGCTCTAACAGAAAATACCACAAAGGGGTAGCTTTAACAAACAGGAGTTTTCCTCTTATAGTTTTGGAGGCTGTTTAGGTTACCTAGTGCCACTCTGACAGGAAGATACCACAGATAGGATGGCTTGAACAAACAGGAGTTTATTCCCTTACAGTTTGGAGGCTTTAACTCCAAGTTCAAAGTGCCAGGCTCTAGGGGCTGCGTGAAAGCCCCTCGACTTTGGGCTTCAGCTCTGCTTCCTGCTCCTGGTCCACTGAAGCTGCAGGCTTTCTTCACTCAGGCAGCTGCTGGCTGCTGAGGCTGACAAACTCAAGGTTGACAAGTAAAAAGGAACAATCCCAAAGTTACCAAACCACACAGCAAGCCATTAATTCAAGTCCATTGAAAGTCATAAGATTGGTATAGCATGACAGGCTGCTGAATGAAGACTCAGCTATATGCAGGGTTCAAGTGTGCCAAAAAGCTAGAGACTATTCCCAAAGTTGCTTCTTATATATGGGAAGCAGATCACATCCCTAAAGCAGCTACTCAGCTGCTTGTGATAGATCCCACCATAGAGTTGATTGCTAGTCTCATCCTGGGGAATAACTACAACCAGCTGCCCAGCCACTCAACCAAGCCTAGCCAAGTTGACACACAACCTTAACTACCACAGAGGCTAAAATTCTGAGTCCACAGTGCCAAGCTCTAGGGGCTGGTTGAAAGCCTCTCAACCTTGAGCTTCAGCTCTACCTCTTGCTCCTGGCCCACTGGAGCTAGAGGTGCCTCTTCACTCAGGCAGCTGCTTGCTGCTGAGGCTAACAAGCCCAAGATCAACAAAATAGCACACCCCCAATATTACCAAACAACATCACAAGCCACTTGTTCAAGTCCAGAGACAGTCCCAAGATTGACAGGATACATGGCAGACTGCTAAATGAAGACTCAGGTACATACAGGGTCCAATGGGCCAAAAAACTGCAGAGACTTTTCTCAGAACTTCTTCTTGTATACTAGAAGCACACCCCATCCCTAAGGTAGCTACCCAGCTATTCCAGTGATTCCACTATGGAGTTGATTACCAATCTCATCATGAGAAATTACTACTTCCAGCTGCCCAGCCACTGAAAACCCGGCCCAGTCAAGCTGACACATATCCTTAACTACCACAATCAGGTATGGCTAAGTGAATGGGAATATACCTATGACCATATATAGGTTTGGCAGATGATATTTCTACATTCATATCTGTACATGCTATTAAAATGCCCATATATATAATAGAACTAACAGAGGCCAAAGCTATGATAACTTTTAGCCACAACCAAACACTTTGAGGAACTGAATCATTGGGCCTGTAGGCTTAGGACTGTTGTCACAGGTGACATCCAGCTCAGCTGGCATAATACAGTATACCAAAACATTGTTCTACATCCTACTTTGGTGAGTTGTGACTGGAGTCTTTAAAGCTTGCAAGAGCCATCTAAGATGCAACTATTGGTGTCTCCTCATCTGGAGCAAAGAAGAGGGAAGAAAATCAAAGACACATGGAAATGATTAGTCTAAGGGATCAATGGATCATGGAACCTCAGCCTACATGACCCTGAGACCAGAAGAACTAGATGATGCCTGGCTGTCACTGACAAACACTTGGAAAGGGATCAAAATTAGAGATCCTTGATAGAGTTGGAGAAAAATGTGGAACAAAATTAAAAATAAATAAATAAATAAAACTCCACAAGAATTACTGGTCTGGTGGAGACTGGTAATACCCCAGAGACTATGGCCCCTGGTCACCCTTTGGACTGGAATTGAATCATTCTCATGGTTTAACTTTCAGCCAAACAACAGACAGGTCTACAAGGTGAACGATTATACCAGAGAGGTGAACTCCTTAGAACAATCAACCATGGGAGATCAGAATGGCAGCATTTGCACAGGGAGACAGCTCAGAAGGCAGGAATGCAAAGGAAAGAAGGATACAGGGAGGAAGTGGTAAGAGAGCTGTTACATCATGGGGATTGCAATCAATATCACAAAACAAAATATTTATTAACTATTGAATTTGCTCTGTAAACTTTCACCCAAATCACAAGAAAAGCTTAAATAAATAAATAACATGCAAAAGAGCAAGCATAATATTTTCTAATTCTCTTCTCAAAAAATATGTTTAGCTAAATATGTTTTCTTTTAGGGAGTTTCACTGATATTTTTTCCTTCACATAGATGGTAGAAGATGGAAAAATTAAAGAAGGGAGAGAATCAGAGATAGATAGAGGCAGAGAAAGAGAAATTAGTGTATATACATTTACAAAAGAAATGTTATACAGAGAGATACAAAGGCACAGACAGGTAAAAAGAAAGTGAGAGACATGGTGAAATATTCTCACCAAATAGGTTTACAGATAAAGTGCTTCTAAGAGCGTAAAAATACATTGTATTTTAAACTATAAGTGCATCACTTCCTGGACCTTCCACCACAGGCCAAAATATCACAGGATAGTTTTCTCAAGCCAGTTGTAGAAAACACAAACAGAGAAGACGCAGGAAGGGATTCAGCCAATATCTGACTTACTCAGGTCAACATCCTCAAACACAGAATCCACTGTGCACTGGGCTCTGAGTCTGTGGAATACAAAAGTGATATGACATTCCTTTTAACAAGAACACCACAAGGAGGAATGGGATCAGCCTCTGTGAGGGACTCCAGAATATCCTTACCACACACCTTTAGAATTCTCCTGGACCCAAATACTCAGCTTAGGAGAGATGGAGCATTCTTTTCCAAAAGTCTTGTAAATACATTTCACAAAAGTATAAGGCATAAAAGGATATACAACTGAAACACAAGACATAGTCCTACTCTAAAGAAGCTTATAAAGCAATCAGAGACAGGTAATGTACAAAGAAGAAATGACAAAGCATAATATGTGAGTTTCGAGGTACAAGAGCCAAAAAAAGTGGTACTATCAATTCTTTAATTGTAGTTGTGGCAACTGGGGAATGTGAGCTGGATCTTAGCCTGGAGAACTTTTCAAGCAAGGGAAACAGCAGGAACAAAGGCCCAGAGGCAGAACTAAACTCAATGGATCCAGAAGACAGTGAACAGAGAGTGTCTCCTGGGGTAGTGTGGTGTAGTAAATTACATAGTGTAGCTTTTCTAGCCATAAGTCTTTGTAAACTCCTTGGTAGAGTTTGCCATGAGCAACTGAGTACCTCCTGATTGTTAAAGTTATCCACCTGGGGTATTTCTGTTGGGAGTGGCAGGAAGCAATCTTCTAGTAAGTTCGCTCTCTCTCAGGTGTATAGAACTCTGATGTTGGGATTGGTGAGTTTGGTCACTCTGCCAGGCTCAGAAGGTGCCCTCCTAGAGGCAGAAGGAATCTCTCTCTGACTGCTGGCTTAGAAAGACGTGCTTCTGAGAAAAAGGCGCTCCTGAGACACGAGAGACACATGCTGCTGAGAGAGAGACTGCGGCTGCTAAGTGAGACGGCTGGCTGTGAGAGACTGAGTGCATCTCTGAACTTTAATTGTAGCCTGTTGCTTCCCTAATAAACCCCATAATCTGTGAGTTCTTTGTGGCCACTGCAGTGAATTATCGAACTCAGCAGAGAGGTGGTGGGTTCTGCGGGAGGAATAGTTGGTGTCAGGGTTGGTGAAAGGGCTGGAGGGAGGCAGCATGTGTGGTCTCACAGGAATAGGCCTTGGGCTACTGATGGTGATTCTGTCTTCCTCTTGTGGGGTTAGAGGAGGTCAGAAGATGGGGCCTCACTGTCCCTTTGACAGGTAGGAATGATAAAGTTTGAAGAGGAAGAAAGAGACAGAAGGAAGACCCTGATGATTAGATGAATGTAATTTCCTATATCCAGTAGAAGTTACTGGAGGTTCTGCCACTCTCAAGGAAATTCCTCATATGAAAATCTAGATTTAGAGAACAAATCTGTTATCTTACAAAAGAAATTTTTGTTTGCCAAATGATTAAATGTTGTCCTTTCAACAGTAGGCTGCATCGCTTCATAAATACTTTTATGTAGCACTTTGGCTTGGGTACAAATTATTAATTCATGCCCATTTTTCTTAACACATACAATACATAAAGTGAGGCACATTTGTCTTATTTCTGAATTAGTGTGACATTTCCTAAATGCCTCATGGGTAATAAAAATGTTCAGGTTTCTAAGCAGGACCTCCTCTGCCTGCCTGCATGCCTTGCGTACCATCTGCTCCCAGGATTTGCTACACTTTGTTGTTGTTAGTTGCCATCATGTTGCCTCTGCTGCATGGAGACCTTATGTATAACAGACCAAACGATGCCCAGTCCTGTGCCATCTTCATGACCATTGGTATGTTTTGAGTCCATTGCTGTGGCTATTGTGTCAATCCATCTAATCAAGGGCTTTATACATTTCCACTGACCCACTACCAAACATGTTATGATGTCTTTTTCTAGTGATTGGTCTTTTCTGATGACGTACCAAAGTAAGCAAGATGAAGTCTTGCCATCCTCACTTCTAAGGAGTGTTCTGATTGTATTCCTTCTAAGACTGATTTGCTCATTCTTCTAGCAGTCCACAGTATATTCAATATTCTTTGTCAACACCACAATTCAAATGCATCAATTCGTCTGCCTTCCCTTTTCATTTTGTCCAGCTTTCATTACACTAAAAACAAAACAAACCCATTGCTATCAAGTTGACTCTGACTCATAGTAACTCCATACATTTCAGAGTAGAACTGTGTTCCATGGTTTCTCAATGGCTATAATCTTACAGAAGTGGATTGTCAGGTCTTTCTTCTGTGCTCTACTGGGTGGATTCAAACTGCCAACCTTTTGGTTACTAGTTGAGCACCCCAGATGCCAAATTCATCTATTCATTCATTCAACAAATATTTATTGAGTGGCTACCATATACTAACTAGGCACTGGGGAACAAGGTAACAACAGTTCCTTACTTATGTGGAGTTTAAACTATTATGGAGGAATGGAAGGATAAATAAACAAGAAAAATCTCTGGTAATAATTAAGTTTATGCAGATTTATAATAGTTTAATGTAGTAGAGAGAGATTGGGTTGAGTCATGAAAGTTTTCTCAGAGCTAATTTAAGTGAACATTCTTAGACAACCTTATCTAGGGGGACTATCACACTTTTTCATCCATCCATCCTCCGTGGATGCAATGAAAACATTGTTTGAGCACTCATGAGGTGCTAGGCACTGTGGGGGACATAGAGGAGTAACATACTCAGCCCCTAGCTCTCTGATAGTTTAGTGGGGAACATAAGACATGCACACAAGAAAAGTGTGTTAACACTTACTTTGAAAAAATAATCCACTCCCAGACAGAAAGATCACTGTGGGTGGGAGTGAGCCAGAAGATGTCACAGAGATAGAATATGGCTCTTGGAAGAAAGGGCAGTATTTGAATAGGAAAAGAGGACATTCTGGACAGAATAATGTGAGCAAAACCTAAGGTGGGAATGCAATTGAATGTTTGAACAACAGTAAAGTAGATGATTCAGAAAGATTCAAGGTGTGGAGAAGAAGAAGAGCATATTTTGGCTAACAAAGTAGGCTACGGCCAAGAAACAAAATGCCAGCTAGGGAGCTTGGCTAAATCCTAGAGTTATTGTGACTCATTGAAGTTTTTCTATGAGATAGTAACTTAAAAGTGCTATTTTACTAAGATGTATCTGATTGCATGTTCAAGGACTGGTAAAGAAGAGAGGTTGGAATCAGTAAGAAGCTATAATAATCCTGGAATGGGATAATAGGCATTTTGAGTAGACAGATATTGTGAGAATGGAAAAGAAGGGGAGAATTCCAGAGACCTTACTGAGAATGAATCCCTGGGATTTGGTGACTGATTAGATGAGGGACTAGGGAGCTGATGATAATAGAAATGATTTAAAAACTCATCTTAGATATCCAGGACAATGGTAGTAAGAGAATCACTCCCAGCAGAAATAAGTTTTGTCTGTTAAAGGGGTTCTTCATCTGAAATTGCACATTCTCAGGTCCAGAATCTTAAGTCTGGAAGCCAAAAAGAACTAGACTAGTATGTGAGTGACATGAGAGCAAGAACCTCTTTTGTGTTCACTGATGGATCTCTAATGCTTAGATTTGGTTGTTGTTATTGTGTTAGGTGCTGTTGAGTCAGCACCAACTTCTACGACCCCCTATGTACAACAGAACGAAACACTGCCCATTCCTGCCCCAGCCTCACAAATCCTTGCTATACCTAAGTCCATTGTTGCAGCTATGTCAGCCCATCTCATTGAGGGTCTTCCCCTTTTTCGCTGACCTTTCGCTTTACCAAGCACAATATCCTTCTCCAAGGGCTGGTCTGCCAACCAAGAAGTTCTGACCCCAAGAAGGGTCTGACAACAGGACCAATGTAGGTGAGACGAATTCTGGCCACTCTTGCTTCCAAGGATCATTCCGGCTGCACTTCTTCCAGGATAGATTTGTTTGTTCTTCTGGCAGTACATGGTATTGCTGAATAAATTATGGGCTTTAAAACAATCAGATATGTCAGCCTCCAGGTCTTCCTTACTAAGAAATGCATAGCCACGCTTTCCTAGCATGGCCAAGAAAATAGTCTCTTTGACAAGACTTTCTTGGGCTTCCCCATGGTCTGCTCTACACAGGGGTGCTAGTTTCTTGCTTCATGTCTTGACTGCTGAATTCAGTCTTTTGATACTTCTGCTTTAAGAATAGCTTTTGAAACTCAAAAGATTTTCACTTCTTAACTAGCTAACGGTGCCTCAAGGCTGTAGCTCAGCCTGCCAGCCCTGCATTAGCATCTTCTGTGGCTCTGGTGTCTTAATCCTCTCACTTTGGCAGCTGGGGCTGGGAAAGGAGATTTTCTAGAAGCCTTTTGTAAAAGTCTCTTCCTTCTTGGAGTTTGACATTTTCTCAGCAGTGTGGCACTTCCCGTGTTACACCATTAAATATCCCCCAGGCACAGTAGCCAGGGGCATGACTGATTACTTCTTCATACCTCATATGTGTGGCTTATAATATCATAGATGGAAATAGATTAAGTCAGACATAGGAGAGTTTCCCAGGCTTCTTTACACAAGTGTCTATCAAACTTTATCATGCATCAGAATTGCCTCCAGGGCTTCTTAAAGCAAAGATTGCAAGGCCTAATAATTTGCATTTCTAATTAGTTTGATGCTACTGGTCAGGAAATCACACATTGGAAACCATTGTTACAGACAAGATTTTGCCAAATAAATAAAATGACGCACACACACAAATCAAGCAAACAGAAAACATAACTGTGGACACATAAAACATCTGACATATTTTATTATCTGAAATATAGTATCCCAAACTCCACGGCCATCAAGTTGATTCCGATTCATAGCAGTCCTACTGGACAGAATAGAACTGCCTCATAGGGTTTCCAAGGCTATAAATCTTTCTGGAAGAAGACTGCCTCATCTTTCTTCCACAGAAGAAATTTCTGATGAGTTCAAACTACCATCCTTCTGGTTAGCTGCCAAATGCCTTAACCACTACACTACCAGAGGTCCTTGAAATATAATTTATATTTAAACCTGAATGTTTCATTACTCAAAGGAATGACACAAAGCATTGTTGTTGTGAGCAGTTGAGATGACTCCTACTCATAGTGACCTCTAGGACAGAGTAGAACTGCCCCATAGGGTTTCCTAGGTTGTAAACTTCATGAGAGCAGAGCACACTTAACCATTGAATTACCAAGGCTCCTTATTCACAGAGCATTAAAACCCACTGCCATCAAGTCAATTCTGACTCATACCAACCCTCACTGGGTTTCCAAGACAGTAAATCTTTATGGAAGTAGATTGCCTCATCTTCCTCCCACAGAGTGGCTGGTGGGTTTGAACTGCCAACCTTCAGGTTATCAGTCAAATGTCTTAGGCACTGCGCCACTACCACCTTGCAATCGATAAGGAACATAAGATCGTGGAATCTCAATTGGGTAACTTTAGAGATATCTCCAAGCCTCCCACAGGCAGGGACTTTTAATAAAGGATAGGCTTTGAAGGGTCTTCACCCTTTCAAAGATGTGTGTGTGTGGCGGGGGGGGGGGGGGGGCTCACTTGTAGAAGTAAACTTAATGCAGAATTATATACATTTCTAGATTTTCTTTTTCTGAACATAGAATTCAAGCCCGGGAAGACAGGAGTCCACCAAATTCTAGGAACAATAAATAGGGTTCTAGGAAGCAGATGCCCAAGGGGGATGGGGAAGAGACATACCGTAAAGAACACTGTGTAAGTACACAGAGCAGATAACAAAATTATTTTCAGAACATTGGCTGAATAATAATAATAACCACCATTTTAGGGGTCTCTTACTATGTAACAGTCTTGGACTTTATGTTTTATCTCTTTATGCTTCTCTTCTGTTTTTACCCTTTGGATATGAAATCTTTCATCTATCAGTTTATCATTGACCTTAACTCCCACTTAGCATGGCTAAGCAATTACTTGCTTTCTTCTGAACTTAGAATCATCAAATTTTTATAGATTGTAAAATCCTATAGAGGCCTGTAAAAAGAAAATTACAGTGAATGTTATATGTGCTACATTTCTCACTCAGATCTAAAAGATACCACTCAGATTTTCTTGAATGGGACATTTTTAAAAATCACCATCATAATGGACATTTTTAAAAATCACCATCATAAGCATTAGCTTTAAAAAAAAAAAAAAAATTCCCTAGACTTTCGAAGTGAAAGTGATATGTAGGAACTGTAGCATGAGCACTCTCTTGTTAAATTAAGTCAATATTTAAAACTTATCTTCTCTAACACTACCGTGAAAAAATGGAGCCCAGCTACAAAGCCCATATTTTTAAGAGACATTTTAAGCAGGAAGATACAGGAAGTTTTATAACAAATTAACAGCCTACTATAATTCAGGTCACATGAGTTTCCACAATAATTTGTACTTTCAATATCCTCTGTTTCCCCCTATCCAAAAACCAAACTCACTGCCGCCAAGTCAGACCTGACTCACAGCGACCCCTCCTGGGGTTTTCGCAATAGCATCACTATGGAAATAGATTGCCCAATCTTCCTTCCGAGGAGTGGCTGATGGGTTTGAACCACCAGCCTTTTGATTAGCAGTCAAGTACGTTAGGCACCACACCACCAGAGCTCCTGTTTCCCCTTATATCTACAGAAAAATAACCAAACTCACTGCCATCGAGTCAATTCTGACTCAAAGTGACCCCCTTTGGGTTTCTGAGATGGTAAATCTTTACAGAAGTAGATTGCCAGTCTTCCTTCCACAGAGTGACTGGTGGGTTTGAACAGCCAGCCTTCTGGTTAGCAGTCAAATGCCTTAGGCACTATACCAACAGAGCTTGTTTCTATATGTACAAATA
>NW_006921694.1:802070-805140 GCF_000298275.1 Orycteropus afer afer | reverse complement strand
ATTTAGGAGCTCTGGTAGCATAGTGCCTAAGGCACTTGACTGCTAACCAGAAGGCTGGCGGTTCAAACCCACCAGCCACTCCTAGGAAGGAAGGTTGGGCAATCCTACTTCCGTAATGATATTGCCTCGGAAACCCAAGGAGGGGTCGCTATGAGTTGGGGCCGACTCAACGGCAAATAACAACAACAACAACATGATGGGGCTTAGAAATCCCCCTGGGAAAGATCTGAATCTGTGCCTAAATGCTGTGTCAGAAATCACACTGGCCCTATCTGAGTGTGTATGTGGGAAAAGGAGAATGAGGCATAGGAGCACTGCAAGAACACAGCCACTTATGTCATGATAAACAAACAATGCAATGCAATTTTTCCAAATTTCTTTGGAATATCCTTTATTAGTTTTGTTTAATTACGAAAGAACAATAGAGAAGAAAACACAAAATATCTCAGAATATATATTCAAATAGAATAGCATTTTAAGATAGCAAATTTTTATGTAGGTCAATGAATACAAATTTGAAATGTGGACTTCTGTTCCTGACCACGATGAAGTAACAGAAACTAAATTTAACCTACCTCTAGAAACAACTAGAAAACCAGGTAAAACATATGAAGCAAATATTTTCAGACTTTGGACAATAGGCAGCTCAAGATTGTCATCCCTGACAGAAGTGAAACGAATGACGTACATAGTGTGATCACCTCAGCGTTCACTCTGGAAACTCATTCCACATCTCAGAAAAGGGAAGGAATCCCAAGCACAGCACAGCAGTTTTGCTGTTGTGAGGAATCAGTGATCATAGCTCTGAGAGGTTTTTGTGGCTGGAAGTTATAGTACAGAGTTTCAGAAAGTAGTGAATTACACAAAAGAAACATAAAGAGACATTTGAAAGTAATTGGTCCCAATAAAATCCAAACCCAAACTCACTGCCATCAAGTTGGATCCGACTCATAGTGACCTCTCCTTGAGTTTCTGAGGTGGTATCACTATGGAAGTAGATTGCATCATGGTAAGTGGAAAAAAGATTGAAGTTGTCAGGGATCTCATTTTACTTGGATCCATGATCAACATCCATGGAAGCAGCAGTCAAGAAATCAGATGTGGTATTGCACTTAGCAAATCTGCTGCAAAAGACCTCTTGAAAGTGTTTAAGAAGCAAAGATGTCACTTTGAAGACTAAAGTGTGCCTGATCCAAGTCATGGTATTTTCAATCACCTCACATGTATGTGAAAGCTGGACAACGAATAAGGAAGACAACAGAAGAATTGATGCCATTAAATTGTGTTGGCAAAGAATACTGAAAATACCATGGACTGCCAGAAGAATGAACATATCTCTCCTGGAAGAAGTGCAACTGGAATGCTCCTTGGAAGCAGGAATGGCTAGACACAGTCTAATCTACTTTGGTCATGTTGCCAAAAGGGCCCATTCCCTGGAGAAAAATAGCATACTTGGTAAAGTAGAGTCAGCAAAAAAGGGGAAGACCTTCAATAAGATGGATTGACATAGAGACTGTAATGATGGGCTCAAGCATAGCAAGCATTGTGAGGCTGGCACAGGACCAGGCAGTGTTTCACTCTGTTGTACTATGACTCAGAGCTGACTCAATGGTATCTAACAACAACAACAAATATGCATTAATAGGGTGAAATTCCACATGCTAGGGAAAAAAGTGACTGGAAAGCTATGAGCTGAACAATTCACAGAGCTCACATAAAGCGAGGAGCCATCTGTGTCCTGGCCAGGTAGAGTGGAGAGTCCATGTTGATTTACGTAGGGTGTTCATTTGAGATCCCAGTTAGGTCATGTTAGGGTCAGTTTGGAATCAAATTAAAGAATCCCTAGAGAAAACATGACACCTAACAAGACTTTAAATCTTAAAAAACAAAAGTTGACGGAATTAAACTGAATGACAATGAAATTAACTGTCTGACAAAAGAAAACCTAGCATTCATTAAAGGAAAACAACAAAAATCCTAACATTCAAAAATGTAACACTCATAATCTCTGATACAATAAAAAATTACTATATATGCCAAGAAGCAAGAAAATGTGACAAATAATCAAAAGAAATACCAGTAAATAGAAAGAGAAAGATAAATTACAGAACTATTGGAAGTAATAGATAAAAACATTACAATATCTATTATAACTGTGTCCAAAAATTGAACGGAAAACATAAGCATTGTGAGAAGATAAATTGTTGTTGTTATTTGCCATCAGGTTGGTGCAGACTCATGTAGACCTTAAATATAACAGAATGAAACATTGCCTCCTCCTGTGTCATCCTCATAATCATTCATAGGTTTGAGTCCATTGTTGCAGCCACCATAGGAAGAGAAATGAAAGACATGAGAGAGACAGAATCAAATGTCACTTATAGAGATGAAAAATAAGGGTCTGAAAGGAAATACCCACTGTCTAACAACAGATTGGACACTGTAGAAGTAAAGATCAGTCAAGTAGATAACATGATAATTAAAGATCCAAACTGAAGCACAGACAGAAAAAATCAGAAAGAAAATGAGCTTCATTGATTCATAGATCTAAAAAAATCAATAAACTTCAAGCAGGATAAACAAAAAGAAAACTATACAAAAACACAACATAATCTAATTTCTGAAAACCACTTGTTCTTGTTGTTAGGCGCCGTTGAGTCGCTTCCGACTCATAGCGACCCCATGCACAGCAGAATGAAACACTGCCCAATCCCACGCCAGCTCCATGATCCTTGCTATACTTGAGCCGATTGTCGCAGGCACCATGTCAATCCATCTTGTCGAAGGCCTTCCCCTCTTTCGTTGACCCTCCACCTTACCAAGCACGACATCCTTCTCCAGGAAATGGTCCCTTCTGACAACATGACCAAAGTAAGTGAGATGAAGTCTGGCCATCCTCGCTTCCAAAGAGCATCTTGGCTGCACTTCCTCCAGGGCAGATCTATTAGTTCTTTTGGCAGTCCATGGTACCTTCAACATTCTTTGCCAGCACCACAACTCAAAAGCATCAACTCTTCTTCGCTCATCCTTATTCATTGTCCAGCTCTCATGAGGCAATTGGAAATATCAC
>NW_006921694.1:800039-801145 GCF_000298275.1 Orycteropus afer afer | reverse complement strand
AGTGAGTGCCTTCAGTGCAGCATCCGTTTGTTGAAATATCTCAATGGGTATTCTGTCAATTCCCAGAGCCTTGATCTTTGCCAATTCCTTCATTGCAGCTTTGATTTCCTCCTTCAGTACCATTGGTTCTAGATCATGTGCCACCTCCTGAAATGGATGAAGGTCGATGAGTTCTTTTTGGTACAGTGACTCTGTTATTCTTTCCATCTTCTCTTGATGTTCACTGCATCATTCAATGTTTTGCCCTTAGAATCTTTCAATATTGCAACTCGAGGCTTAAATTGTTCCCTCAATTCTTTCAGCTTGAGAAATGCCGAGTGTGCTCTTCCCTTTTGGTTTCCTAACTCCAGGTCTTTGCACATTTCATTATAGTAATTGGCTTTGTCTTCTCAAGCTGCTCTTTGAAATCTTCGATTCAATTCTTTTATTTTGTCATTCCTTCCATTTGCTTTAGCTTCTCTCCACTCAAGGGTAAGTTTCAGAGTCTCTTCTGTCATCCATTTTGGTCTTCTCTTCTTTTCTTGTCTTTTTAGTGACTTCTTGCTTTCTTCATGAATGATGCCCTTGATGTCATCCCGCAACTCATCTGGTTTCCGGTCATTTGTGTTCAATGCATCAAATCTATTTTTTAGATGGTCTCTAAATTTAGGAGGGATATATTCTAGATCATATTTTGGCTCTTGTAGATTGTTTTAACTGTCTTTAACTTCAAGTTGAACTTGCATATGAGCAGTTGATGGTCTGTTCCACAATCAGCTCCGCAGTTGATGGTCTGTTCCACAATCAGCTCCTGGCCTGGTTTTGGCTGAAGATATTGAGCTTTTCCATCGCCTCTTGCCACAGATCTAGTCAATCTGATTCCTGTGTGTTCCATCTGGTGAAGTCCACGTGTACAGCCTCCATTTGTGTTGTTGAAAAAAGTGTTTGCAATGTATAAGTCGTTGGTCTCGCAAAATTCTACATGCGAGTTCCAGCATTATTTCAGTCACCAAGGCCAAATTTTCCAACTACCAGTGATTCTTCTTTATTTCCAACTTTTGCTTTCCAGTCACCAGTGATAATTAACACATCCTGATTGCATGTTTGGTCAATTTCAGACTGCAGAA
>NW_006921694.1:777995-799364 GCF_000298275.1 Orycteropus afer afer | reverse complement strand
GGCTGATACCTGTGCACCATGTGCACCCCACTGGGTTTGAAACACCAGTGGCATAGCCTCAAGACTCACAGCAACATGTCACCACAGTAGGACAAACTGACAGACAAGTTTTTCTCCCATAGCTGTTGGAAACCCCTCCAACCACCCTTACCTGGATCTCTGCGGCTAACTCCTCAATCTGTTCCAGTCCCTTTGCCTTTTCTGTCCTCTCCCTGCTTCCTGCCTTGCTGCTTGTGGGGGGGGGGGTGGCCTCTCCTTACCTGGCTCCCTGCAGTTGACTCCTCGATCTGTTCCAGTCCTCTTTGTCTTTTCCACTAATAAATAGAAAACCACTAATAAATAGAAAATCTTAAAAGCAGCCAGAGACCTGTGAGGGTCAGAATTTGATGGGACTGCCTTGTTTTTCCAGGTCTCTTAAGTTTTCCACCTTTGACAGGGTGCAGTCTTACCACTTTTCTGTCACTCTCTATTAGTGGAAAATATTTGAGTTTTCTTTCTTTTACAGGTTTCCTCCTTACATAGGTACCAGTTTTACAGGTTTCATTGTACTAAGTACAGAGGAAAAAAAGATAAGCATGATGGCAGACTTCTCATCAGAAACTATGGAAGCCAGAATATAATGAAGCGATAGCTTTAAAGTATTGAAAGGGGAGAAAAAAAAAACCTGTCAACCTATACATAGCGAAAACATTTTTCAAAAAAATGAAGGTATGTGAAGACTTTTCCAGATGAACAGAAATTGAGAAAATTCCTCATCAGCAGACACTCACTTATGGAAAGTTTAAAAGGTTTTCAAGCAGGGGGAAAATGATGCCAGTTAGAAATGTGAATATACACAAGAGATGAAGAGCATTAAAAACGATAAATATAAGAATAAATATAAAGGACTTTTATTCTCATAACTTTAATGCCTGTAAAAGATCATCAAGGAGCTCTGGTTAAAGTGTTTGGCTGCCACCCAAAAGGTCAGCAGTTCTTGTGGTCAATGTCATGAAACAAAGTATATGTAAATTGCTGTATGGAAAGTGAATTTGGTCTGTAAATCTTCACCCAAATCACAATTTAAAAAAAAAAAAAAAAAAAAAGGTCAGCAGTTCCAACCCACCAGCCACTCCATGGAAGAAAGATGAGGTAGTCTGCTTCCATAAAGATTCACAGCCTTGGAAACCTTATGGGGCAGTTCTATTCCATCCTAAACAGTTACTATGAGTTCATATCAATTTGATGGCAGTGGTTTGGTAAAAGATAATCAACTTTATAGCAAAAATAAAAACAATGTGTTTTATAAATATGTAGAAGTAAAATATGAATGAAAAAGTAGCATAAGGAATGGGAGGGTAAACATGGAAGAATATTGTTGTAAGATTCTTATCTTTTCTTAAAGTAGTAGAACATTATTTGAAAATACACTGTATGAAGTTAAAAGTAGTTACTATAACCCCAACCACTAAAGAAAGGAAATAAAAAGAATACAGCTAGTAAGTCAGTAGTGGAGTTGAAATAGAATTATAAAGATTACTCAATTAACACATAAGAAGGTAGAGAAATAGGAAAAAAATAACAAAGATCAGATTAAAAATGCAAAAACAAATTAGTGTGATACACTTACATGCTACCATACAAATAATTCCATTAAATCAATGTAATTACTAATCACATTTAATGTTAAGGCCTAAACACTGCAATTCAACTAAGCATATACTGCATACAAAAAAATGTACTTTAAATATAAATATATATATTAGAATAGAAAGTAAAAGAATAGGATAAAATATGCCATGCAATTACTAAGTATAAGAAAGCTGGAGTGGCTATAGTAATGTCAGATAAAGTAGCTTTCTGAACAAGATACAGTCCAGGGATAATAAGTGATATTTCATTAGGATAAAAGGGTCAATTCATGTAGGAGACATAAAAATCATCAATGTGAATACACCCAATAACACAGCTTCAATACACTTGAAACTAAAAGTAGAAAGAGACCTTACACCACATACAAACATTACAATTGAAATGGATCAATAGAGTTAAAGAAACTAAAACTAAAAATCTTCTAGAAATAAACATAGGAGCAAAATCTTTGCAAACTTGACATAGACAATGATTTCTTAGAAAGAATGTAAAAAGCACAAACCATTAAAAAAAATAATGAATTGGAATTCATCAAAAATTAAGACTTCACTTTTAAAGATACCTTTGAGAAAATAAAAAGACAAGCTGCAAAATGGGATATAATATATCCAAAGACTTGTATCCATAATACATAAAGAAGTCTTATAGGTCAATAACAGAAGACAACTCAATTAAAAATGGGGCAAAAATATTGAACAGACATGTCACAAAACTAGAATGGCCAAAAAGCACATGAAAAATGCTCAGCATTATTAATCACAAGAGAAATGCAAATAAAACCACAACAAGACAGCATTACACATACACAAAAAAGGCTAAAGTGTAAAATACTGACAATTCCAAGTGCTAACAAGGAGATGGAGCAACTAGACGTCTCATACATTGCTACATGACCACTTTTAGAATGCAGATGGACAGTTTTTTTTTAAACATATCCTTGCCATGTAACCCTGCAATTTCAGTTCAAAATATTTATGTAAGAGAAATGAAAACATATGTCCAAACCCTTGTCTATGAATTTCATAGGATCCTTCTTCATAGTAGCCCCAAACCAGAAAAAATCCAAATGAATCATTAGCAGGTGAATAAATAAATTGCAGTATATTCATACAATGGACTATTACTCAATAATAAAAAGTAACAAACTACTGATATACATAGCAACCTAGATAAATCTGAAAATCATTAGGCTGGGTGAAAGAAGGTAGATACAAAAGGCTGTGTGTCTGCGTCTATCAATATGAAACTCTGAAAACACAAATCTAGTCTACCAGAGTAGAAGGAGAATCAGTGGTTTCTTAGGGTCTGTGGTAAGGGCTGGAGATTGAGAAGTGGCACAAGGGATGGGGTGATAGGATTGTTCTGTGTTTAGATTGTGGTGGTGATAACATGGACATGATGGCAGAGTGGTTAAGTGATTGACTGCTAACAGAAAGGTCAGCAGTTTAAACCTACCAGCTGCTCCGTGGGAAAAAGATGTGGCTGTCTGCTTCCATAAAGACGTACAGCCTTGGAAGTCCTATGAGGACAGTTCTACTCTGTCCTATAAGGTTGCTATGAGTGGCAATCAACTCACAGGCAACAGGTATTGTATCTTTGTCAAAACTCATCAAACTGTATACAAGCAGTCCCAGGTTATAAATGTCCAATCTATGGACAACTCATACTTGCCCTTTAATGTTATGCAAATTTGCCCTAACTTTGAAATGATTAACCAAATCCCTACTCACAACAAATTCTTCATTACAATCATTTTTGTTTGATGCATGTCCAGCTTTTAAATCATTAAAAAGCCTTTGAGCCTTATCATACAATAAAGTAAAGCTGAGTAAGAACGATATGAACCTGGTTCAACTTACCTACGAGTTCTACTTAAAGACACAGGAACAGACCTTGTTTGTAACTGAGATACTGCTTATATTTTAAAGGGTTATATTTTAAAGTACACTCCTTTAAAATACACAGTTTGCTAAAGTTTAATAAAGTACATCTAAGGTGCAACTAAGGAGCTCTGGTGGTGTAGTGGTTCAGGCATTTGATTGCTAACCAGAAGGTGAGTGGTTCAAACCCATCAGCTGCTCTTCGGAAGAAAGATAAGGCAGTCTACTTCTGTAAAGGTTTGTTGTTGTTGTTAAGTGCCGTCGAGTCGTTTCCGACTCATAGCGACCCCATGCACAGCAGAATGAAACACTGCCCTATCCCGCACCAGCCCCACAATCCCTCCTATACTTGAGCTCATCATTGCAGCCACCATCTCATTGAAGGCCTCCCCCTCTTTCGTCGACCCTCCACCCTACCAAGCATGACATCCTTCTCCAGGGAATGGTCCCTCCTTACAACATGACCAAAAGAGGTGAGACGAAGTCTGGCCATTGCTGCTTCCAAGGAGCATTCTGGCTGCACTTCCTCCAGGACAGATCTGTTAGTTCTTTTAGCAGTCCATGGTACTTTCAGCATTCTTCGCCAGCACCACAACTCAAAAGCATCAACTCTTTTTCGGTCTTCCTTGTTCATTGTCCAGCTCTCACATGCATACGAGGCGATTGGAAATATCATGGCTTGTGTCAGGCGCACCTTAGTCCTCAAGGAAGAGCAGGAGAAAGGGGATAAAAGCCTTGAACCCGGACAGAAGAGCAGTCAGCCCCAGGGTTACAGGTGAGGAGAGACAACTCAGGGACGCCCGAAGAAGCAGGCCAAAAGAGCAGGAGAAAGGGCATTAAAAGCCAGGAAGCCAGACAGAGGAACAGTCAGCCAGGTGGGGGTGACACGAGAGGTCTCCAGCAGCAGGACAAACTTGTCTGTCGGTTTGTCCTACTGTGGTGACATATAGACGTGAGTTTTGAGGCTGAGCCTCTGGTGTTTAAAACCCAGAGAGATGCACCTGGTGCACAGGTAACAGCCCAGCTTATAGACTGAGACAGACTAGGAAGAAGGAAGAGGCCGTCCACTTCTGAAAGAATTGGCCAGGGAAAACCTTATGAATAGCAAAGAAACACTGTTTGGTACATTACCACGCACCTTTAGGAATAGTCCATTTAGGCTAAAAGTCTCTCAAAATAGGACTGGGAAAGAGCTGCAACATCTGAGTAAACCCAGCCTTACCCATATGGAAACGAGAAAGCTTTCGAGACCTTCATTTGCTGATGTGGCACCACTCAAATTGAAGAGAAACAGCCGCAGACATCCATTTATCATCGGAACATGGAATGTATGAAGTATGAATCTAGGAAAATTGGAAGTTGTCAAAAAGGAAATGGAATGCATAAAGATTGATATCCTCGGCATTAGTGAGCTGAAATGGACTGGTTTTGGCCATTTTGAATCAGACAACCATATGATCTACTATGCCGGGAATAACAATTTGAAAAGGAATGGCGTGGCATTCATCATCACAAAGGATGTTTCAAGATCTGTCCTGAAATACAATGCTGTCAGTGATAGGATAATATCCATACACCTACAAGGAAGACCCGTTAATATGACTGTTATTCAAATTTATGCCCCAGCCACCAAAGCCACAGATGAGGAAATTGAAGAATTTTATCAGCTTCTACAGTCTGAAATTGACCAAACATGCAATCAGGATGTGTTAATTATCACTGGTGACTGGAATGCAAAAGTTGGAAACAAAGAAGATCACCAGTAGTTGGAAAATTTGGCCTTGGTGACAGAAGTAATGCTGGAACTCGTATGGTAGAATTTTGCAAGACCAGCGACTTGTTCATTGCAAACACCTTTTTTCAACAACACAAACGGAGGCTGTACATGTGGACTTCACCAGATGGAACACACAGGAATCAGATTGACTACATCTGTGGCAAGAGGCGGTGGAAAAGCTCAATATCTTCAGCCAAAACCAGGCCAGGAGCTGATTGTGGAACAGACCATCAACTGCTGTAAAGGTTTACAGCCTTGGAAATACTATGGGGGTCCCTATGAGTTGCAATCAACTTGATGGCAGTGGGTATTTTAGCTTGAAGATGCAACAACAATTGGTCTTTCCCCATCTGGAGCAAAGAAAAGTGAAGAAAATCAAAGACCCAAGGGAATAATTAGTCCAAAGGACTAATGGACCGCACAAATCACAGCCTACCTTGAGATCAAGAAATAGGTGGTGCCCAGCTACCACTACTGACTGCTCTGATCAGGATCACAATAGAAGATGCTGGACAGAGTGGGAGAAAAATAAATGTAGAACAAAATTCAAAAACATAAAAAAGACTAGACTTACTGGACTGACAGGGACTGGTGGAACCCCAGAGACTGTGGGCCTTAGACACCCTTCAAGCCTGGAACTGAATCCACTCCTAGGGATCAACTTTCAACCAAACAATAGATAGACCTATTGTTTTGGTTACCTAGTACTGCTCAAACTGTGGAATATACCGTAAATTAGATGGCTTTAACAAGCAGGAGTTTATTCTCTTATAGTTTGGAGGCTTTAAGTCTGATTTCAAAGTGCCAGGCTCTGGGGGCTGGGTGAAAGACCCTCAACCTTGAGCTTCAGCTCTGCCTCTTACTCCCGGCCCACTGAAGCTAGAGGCTTTTCTTCATTCAGACAGCTACTGGTTGCTGAGACTGACAAACCCAAGGTTGACAAGTAATAAGGCACAGTCCTGATGTTACCAAACAACATGGCAGGTCACTAATTCAAGTCCAGATGAAGTCCCAAGATCAGCAGGGCATGGCAGGCTGTTGAACATCTTGGCTACATGCAGGGTTCAAGCATGCTAAAAGGCTAGAGACCATTACCAAAGCTGCTTCTTATATATGGGAAGCAGACCACATTCTTAAAGCAGCTACTCAGCTGCTTGTGGTAGATCCTACCATGGAACTGATTGCCAGTCTCATCATGGGGAATAACTATCACTAGCTGCCCATCCACTCAACCGGGCCCAGCCAAGCTGACACAACCTTAACTACCACACCTATGAAGAGCTCTGGTGGATTTTTGGTTTGGGATAAACTGAATATTAAAACCAGGGAGGAACATACTTCTCAGTACAATTAAATATATTAGACCAAATGGGCAGCATTTTCCCAAAAACAAAACTCAGAAGGCAGGAAGGGGCAGGAAAGAAGAAATGGAAAAGGGGAACCCAGGGAGGAAGTGGGAAGAGTCTGTCACATGAAGGGGATCACAACCAATATCATGAAATAAAATGTGTATAATTTTTTAAAGGAAATTTTTGAGTGGAAAACTAATTTGCTCTGTAAATGTTCACCCAAATAACAATAAAAGGTTCAAAAAAAAAAAAAAAAAGTACAATAAAGTTTATTAAAAAAAAAAAACTTGCAGCACATACCATGAACAAGAAGGTAATAAACTGTCATTCTTTACTTACCATATTATTCTTGGGCCTCTTTTACCTGTAGACAACTGAAATTTTTCTAGCATAAGTATTGAGAGACCAGTGTTGTTGTGGTTGTTGTTTGGTGCTGCCAAGTCAGTTCCAACTCATAACGACACTATGTACAACAGAACGAAACACTAGTGTCCCCAGTTAAACAACCAGTAGTTGTTTTAATTCTGCAGAAGGTCTTGACTAACAGATCAGACAGCTGGTTCACATGCTATACCCAAGGTGATGATAGTAACACAACTTTTAGGCTTGTAAAAGCAATCATTGCAGCCAGAGAAATACTATGGGGGCCAAGTGAAAGGAAGATCACAGGTGCGCCTCTGGCTCAGTGGTGTGTGAGATCAGCTTTTAGGAGAGAACTAATTTCCCTTGGCTTCTGATTGAGCCTCACTGGGCATCTAAAGCATGGATCCTGGTCTTCTCTTTGTCTCTCCTCTCTCCCTTCATAAATCAAAGAATACATTGGGAATAAGAATGAATCTCCTTCAGTTTATTTGTTTTGTAAAGCATCACAAACTAATACACAGACTCATGCTCCCGTCATCAAGCATTTGCTTCCACACACTCTACCTTGTCACTTGTTTCAATAAATGAATTACCTGTGTTCCTATCTGAATCAAATCCCTCCATTTCTGCTAGATCCCATGCACTCTTTTTTAAAATAATGTTATTTATTTATTTATTTATATTGTGATTTGGGTGAAAGTTTACAGAACAAATTCACTTTCCATACAGCAGTTCACATACATTTTGTTTCATGACATTGCCTACAATTTACCCCAATGCAACAGCTCCCCTCCCACTTCCTCCCCATAGTTACCTCTTCCCTGTGTCCTTCCTTCCCATGCACTCCTGCCCCACAAGCTGTCTCCCTGTGCATAAACAGCCCTTCTTTCTCCCATGATTGTTCTCTCCAAGGACTGTATCTACCTCAGGTTAATGTTCGACTCATATGCCTGTCTTTTGTTTGGCTAGAAGCCACAGGTAATCGGTTCAATTCTAGACCTGGAGGGCAGCAAGGGGCCAGTGGTTCCACCAGGCTCTATCACACCAGCAAACTGGTCCTACCCCCCCCCCTTTTTTATTTTCCAAATGATTCTGAGTTTTGTTCCACATTGTTTTCCCTCTCTATCCAGGATTTCCTACATAGATCCCCCTCTGAGTGGTTGACAGTGGTACCATCTAGTTCTTCTGGTCTCATAGTTGTATAGGCTGCGGATCACATGGTGTACCAGTCGCTAGGACTAATTGTTTGCATGAATCTTTGGTTTTCTTTACTCTCCTTTGCTCTGGATGAGGAAAGACCCATCGTTGCATCTAGATGGCTGCTTGCAAGATCCCTAGATCCCAGTTGCTACTCGCCAAGGTAGGAGGTGGAACAATGTAGATCCCATGCACTCTTGACAACTCAAGGACATCTACAGCCATCCTCCTTCCTCTCCTGAATCATTTATTCCCCCTCTCTACTGAACCATTGTTATCAGCACACAAATATGATACTATTTCTTCCAACTTGAAAACAAACAAAAACCACCTTCTTTTCACCTCATCTTTCTGAATCCATGATGATGGAAAAATAATAGCAAAGAGAAAAGATATGTCTCTTCCCCACCACTGAATCTACAAAGCTGCCTGTATCTGTACCCAAACATTCTACCTCCCATGCTGTGACAACAACAGACCAGTCCACGTACTGCTCTGAAGGAAAGAGAGTGATATCTCAGAAGCCAGGTGAGAATAATGTGTCAAGAGGGAAGAAGTTGTAAATTGTGTTAAATACTGCTGATAGACCAAGTAAGGCAAGGACTGAAAATACCATTGAGTTTCACCATGTGGAGTCACTAGGGATCTTGACATGAGCAGTTTCTGTAGAGTGGTGACAAAAGCCTGACTGCAGCAGGTTAAAAAAGTCAGGGAAAGGAAAAGTTAGAGACAGTGAACATAAATAACTCTTTCAATGGGTTTTGTTAAAAAGAAGAGCTGAGAAATGGGCATTAGCTATCAGGAAAAGCTGAATCAAGAGAGGTGATTCAGGGTAAAGGGTATACAAATAAATGTTCATTATTTCAACTCTTACATAGTTAAAATTCTTCCAAAAAACAAGTCAACAAGGGTGGCAAGAAATGCCATCTGATTTGTGAAATACATTTCTACAACCATGATTCCATTGGTTCTCATCTTTCCATTAATCATGGTTCATTTATTTATAGCAATATTTTTCAGTTGACAAACTATGGTCTGCTCCTCTCCTTTAAAGTTATGTTAAACCAAATCAAA
The DNA here is from genome assembly GCF_000298275.1 of Orycteropus afer afer. Classification (NCBI taxonomy): domain Eukaryota; kingdom Metazoa; phylum Chordata; class Mammalia; order Tubulidentata; family Orycteropodidae; genus Orycteropus; species Orycteropus afer. Next base: position 790,092 of record NW_006921694.1, on the reverse strand, counting down.
AACAAACCCACTACCATCGAGTAGATTCTGACTCATAGGGACCCCCATTGGGTTTCCAAGATGGTAAATCTTTATGGAAGTAGATTGCCAATCTTCCTTCTGCAGAGTGGTGGGCTTGAACCACCAACCTTCTAGTTAGCAGTCATGCCTTAGACACTGTGCCACCAGAGCTCCTTTAAAGTTATATTAGGCGCACTTAAAGGTTGGTTAGGAAGAAAGGTTTCCAGGAGGATATGATCCCTCATTTTGACAATGGCATGTTGAGAAGAGTTGTTCTAGTCAAAGTCTGGCCTCTGAGCTTTCCTGATAGTTTTCCCTTCTAGTAAACCAAAGAACATAGTAGGATTCAAGTACTGAGCTAGATCCAGTTCACTCCTAAATCCACCCAATTCATCAGTCAACTCATGGAGAAGAATTTATGAGTAAATGGGCAAAAGACAGGGATCAGGTAGCAATTCCAACTGACAGATTGATGACACAAATGTATGTTAATTCTAGAAGGTACCTTGCAGATAATGTCATTCTAGAGTCTTTCTCTCACCCATGTCCCATCTGTCTGCAAATACTATTGCCTTCACCTACAAAACATATTCAGAATCTGACCTTTTTTTTTTTTTTTTTTTACCAGCTTCACTGATACCATCCTGGTCTAAGCCATATCATCTCTTGCTTAGATTACTAAAATGGCCTTCTCCTACCTTCAAACTAGCTTCCCTCAGGATCTTCTCAATACAGCAGCCATGATAATCCTGCTACAACTTAAATCAATCCCATCACCACTGTGCTGAAAACCCTCCAATGGCTCTCCATCAGGCTAAGAGTCTGTATAGTATTATGATAAGGCCCTGCTAGCCTTCTCTCAACCTCAGCTCCTACTGCCCTTTCCTAGCTCTCCTGTCATATTGGCTTCCTAGCTGCACCTTGAACATGTAAAAATTATCCCATTCGAGGCCTTTGCACCTGTTATTCCTCCTGCTCGAGATGGTCTTCCCCAAATATCCTCATGGCTAATTTCTCACATCCTTCAGGCCTCATTCAAATGTCACTTTATCAGGGAGGCCTTCTCTGATGACCTTATTTAATATAGCAACATTTCACACCCCATCCCTAGGAGTCTTTATCACCCTTGTCTGCTTTATCTTTCTCTCTAGCATGTACCGCCATCTAAAACCCTTCCTTTCTTCCTTCCTCATTCCTCCCTTTCTCCCCTCCCCTCCTCTCTCTTTTATCCTTGCCTTTTCCCCCACACTAGAAGATAAGGTCCAACAGGGGAGGAATTGTGACTATCTAGCACATGTTAGATGCTCAGTGATTACTTGTTAATAATAGAAACCTTACCTTTGTATAGATGAGTATCTAGAGGGGCAGATTACTATTCTTGGCTGCCTTCATTCTCCTTTGCTGCTCACACTGACCTGCAGACCTCACACATTCACAGAAGCAGAGAAGAACCCTGCAGTCTGAGCAAGCCCCCCTAAAGACAAGGCTTGTAGAAGGAACAAGCTACATCTGTGTCAAGGCAAGAGGTTATCTGGGTGCTTGAAGCAGACAGGGGCAGGCAATGCAGTGGCCCCTGGGCTCTTCCCCTCTCCCATTCCTCCTGGGAGCTGTACTTTACACCAGTGCTTCCTCTCCAATGTCCTGACTGAGCTGGTACAGGAGTAACAAAATACTGATTGATTGTCTTAGCCTTCAGGCCTCCCATGCAGACACATGAGCCTTGTCCACTGATTCTAGTGTCCAAGACAATATCAACACTGTCTTCTGTGTGCTGTGATATGAAAAGGATTGGGAAACACTCCTTATCCTTCCTTTAAGCAGCTTGCCCTTCTACTCCTTCTGTTATCTTCTCTGTCCCCACCTTCTTGCTTGTTTTCCTCTTGTGCAACCACTGCAGCCATAGGACCTTTCTGTTGTTGCAGAGATCAGTGGGTGAGCTATGACCTTTCCAACAGAAATTATTCTCACAACACGAGTGACAACATGTTAAGAATTCCTAGTGCCTTCCTTATTAAAAGATTTGCTCAATAAAAGACCCACGCATTGCTGTTGAGTTGATTCTGACTCATAGTGACCCTACAGGACAAAGTAGAGCTGCCCCATAGAGTTTCCAAAGCTGTAAATATTTAAGGAAGCAGACTGCTACATCTTTCTCCTGCAGAGCAGCTGGTGGGTTCGAACTGCAGACATTTTGGTTAGCAGCCAAGCTCTTTAAACCTCTAAGGCACCAGAGCTCTTCAATAAATGACAGATGGTCAAAATACTTCAGTGAGAGCTGTCATTCTGCAAATGCTCTTGGAACAAAACTATGTTTTTCCTCTACAGCACATGAAAATGAGTTTTGCAAAATGATGCTTTTCAAGCAGAAATGCTGTTCAATGGGCTACTTGGCAAAGATGCTCATTGTAAGTAAACTATTTATCAATATTATTTATTTCAATGTTCCTTTATTCAATTCCATCATTCACCTGTCAGTTTGTTATATTGTGGTGGCTTGCATGTTGCTGTGAATCTGGAGGTTATGCCACCTGTATTTCGAATGCCAACAGGGTCACCCCTGGTGGATAAGTTTCAGCAGAGCTACCGGACTAAGACAGACTGGGAAGAAGGATGGGACCATCCACTTCAGAAAGAACTGGCCACTGAAAACATTATGAATAGCATTGAAACACTGTCTGATCTATTATAGTAAGAGGAAGGTCAGCACAGAATGATAAGGCAAAGGAAGACACTTACTTAGAGGAGCACAAGAATTAAAGGTAACAAAGGTAAACATTATTACATACACAATCTGGCAATAAAAGTAATAACAATAATCAATGAGTGCATACACAGATAGACAAAAAAGCTGAACAGAAGTGGGTAAGTGAATGGGACTACACCCACAAATATGTGTAGGTTTGACAGAGAATATTTCTACATATGTATTTATATGTACTACAAATATATCTATGATATAGTAGAGCATATAGGGAATAAAACTATGAAAACTCCTTGTTGTTGTTAGGTGTCATTGAGTTGGTTTTGATTCATAGTGACCCTAGGTACAACAGAATGAAACATTGCCCAATCCTGTACCGTCCTCAAATCATTACTATGCTTGGGTCCACTGTTGCAGCCACTGTGTTGATTCACCTCTTTGAGACCAACCCAAACTGACTGCCGTTGAGTCGGATACAACTCAAAGTGACCCGTCCTTGGGTTTCTCAGGTGCTATCTCTATGGAAGTAAATTGTGCAACCTTCCTTCCAAGGAGTGGCTGGTGGGTTTGAACCACCAGCCTTCTTGTTAGCAGTCAAATGCCTTAGGCACTATGCCACCAGAGCTCCCATCTCTTTGAGGGTCTATCCTTTTTCATTCACTCTCCATTTGACCAAGCATAATATCTTTCTTCAGGGACTGGTCTCACCTGATAACATGACCAAAGTACAAGAGACAAAGTCTGGCCATTCTTCTAAGGAGGATTCTGGCTGTACTTCTTTCAAGACAATTTGTTCGTTCCTCTGGCAGTCCATGGTATATTTAATATTCTTCACAACATCACAATTCAAATGCATCAATGGTCTTCCTTAATCCTTACCTAGCTCTCACACAAATATGAGGCTGTTGAAAAGACAATGGTTTGGGTCAGGTGCGCCTTACTCTTCAAAGTGACATCTTTCTTCTTTTACACTTTAAAGAGGTCTTTTGCAGTAGATTTGCCCAATGTAATATGTCATTTGATTTCTTAACCACTGCTTCCATGGGCTTTGACTGTGGATCCAAGTCAAATGAAATTCTTGACATCAATCTTTTCTCCATTCCTCGTCATGTTGCTTATTGGTTCAGCTGAAAGGATTTGTGTTTTCTTTATGATGAGATATAATTCATGCTGAAACTACAGTCTCTGATCTTCATCAGTAAGTGCTTCAAGTCTTCTTCACTTTCAGCAAGAAAGGTTGTGTCATCTGCGTATTTCAGGTTGTTAATGAGGCTTCCTCCAATCCTAATGTCATATTCTTCTTCATACAGTTCAGCTTCTCAGATTATTTCCTCAGCATGTAGGTTGAACACATATGATGAAAGAAAACTGCCCTGACCCACACTTTTCCTGATTTTAAATCATTCAGCATCCCCTTGTTTTGTTCCAATGACTATTTGTTGGTCTATGTACAGGCTCCACATGAGCACAATTAAATGTTGGGGAAATCCCATTCTTCACAGTATTATCCATAATTTGTTATGATCCATACAGTTGGATGCCTTTGCATAGTCAATAAAACACAGGTAAACATTGTTATGGATTCTTTGCTTTCAGACAAGATCCATCTGACATCAGTAATGATAGTCCCCATTCCATGTCCTCTTCTGAATCTGCCTTGAATTTGTGGCAGTTCCCTGTCAATATATTGCTACAACTGTTTTTTTTAATTATCTTCAGCAAAATTATACTTGTGTGTGATATTGATGATATTGTTAAAAAATTTCCACATTCTGTTAGATTAACTTTCTTTGAAATGGGCACAAGTATGGATCTCTCCTAGTCAGTTGGCCAAAAGGCTGTGTTCCAAATTTCTTGGCATAAACAAGGGAATACTTCAGTGTTACACTCATTTATTGAAACATCTCAATAGATATTCTGTCAATTCCTGGTGCCTTTATTTTCCTAATTCCTCCAGTGCAGCTTGGACTTCTTCCTTCAATACCATTAATTCTTTATCATATGCTACCTCCTGAAATGGCTGAATAGCAACCAATTCTTTTTGGTACAGTGACTCTATGTATTCCTTCTATCTTCTTTTGATGCTTCCTGCATCATTCAATATTTTTCCCATAGAATCATTCAATATTGCAACTCAAGGCTTGAATTTTTTTCTTCACTTCTTTCTGCTTAAGAAATGCTGTCTGTGTCCTTCCCTTTTGATTTTCTAACTGCAACTTATTTCATTATAATACTTTACTTTGTGTTCTCAAGCTGCCCTTCGAATAATTTCTGTTCAGCTCTCTCATTTCATCAATTCTTCCATTCACTTTAGCTACTCTCCATTGAAGAGCAAGTTTCAGAGCCTCTTCTGACATCCATTTTAGTCTTTTCTTTCTTTCCTGTCTTTTAAAGGACCTTTTGTTTTCTTCATGTTTGATGTTCTTGGTAGGCTTGCTATGAGTCAGAACCAACTCAATGGTATCTAACAACAACAACAACGATGACATGATGTTCTTGATGTCATCCCACAACTCATCCAGTCTTTAGTTACTGATGTTAAATGCATCAAATCTATTCTTCAGATGGTCTCTAAATTCAGGCGGAATATACTCAAGGTTGTATTTTGGCTCTTGTGAACTTGTTTTAATTTTCTTCAGCTTCAACTTGGACTTATATACAAGCAATTGATGATTTGTTCCACAGTCAACCCCTGGCCTTGTTCTGCTTGATGATATTGAGTTTTTCCCTCACCTCTTTCCACAGATATAGTCTATTTGATTCCTGTTTATTTCAACTGTCAATGTCCATATATATAGTCACTGTTTGTGTTGTTGATAAAAAGTATATGCAATAAATAAGTTGCTGGTTTTATAAAATTCTATCATATCATCTCCAGCATCATTTCTATCACCAAAGACATATTTTAAAACTGCCTCTGCTTCTTCTTTGTTTCCAACTTTCACCTTCCAATCACCAGTAGTTATTAATACATTCTGATTGCATGCTTGGTCAATTTCAGACTGCAGAGGTTGGTAAAAATCTTCAGTTTCTTCATCTTTGGATTTAGTTGTTGGTGCATAAGTTTGAATAATAGTAGCACTAATTGGTCATCCTTGTAGATGTATGGATATTATCCTATCACTTATAGCACTGTACTTCTGGATAGATCTTGAAATGTTCTTTTTGATGATGACTGCTATGCCATTCCTCTTCAATTTGTCATTCCCAGCATAGTAGGCTATATGAATGTCTGATTCAAAATGGCCAAGACCTGTCCATTTCAGCTCACTAATGCCTAGGATATGGATCTTTATGCATTCCATTTCATTTTTGACAGTTTTCCTAGATTCATACTTTGCACATCCCGTGTTCTGACTATTAATGGATGTTTGCAGCTGTGTCTTCTCATTTTTAGTCATGCCCCATCAGCAAATAAAAGTTCTGATAGCTTCACTCCATCCATATTATTACGGATATGTCTACTTTGAGAAGACAGCTCATCCCCATATGTATTTTGAGTGCCTTTCAACCTGAGGGGCTCACCTTCCCACACTATATCAGACAATGTTTCACTGCTATTATTAACCTTATGAATAGCAGTTAAAACTTTTTAGTCATGACCAAACACCTTGAGGGAATGAGTCACTGAACTGGGGGCTCAGGACCATAGTCTCAGGGGGCTTCAAGGTCCACTGGCACAACATAGTCCACAAAGACAATGTTTTACATCCTACTTCTATGGGTAGCAACTGGGTTCTTAAAAGCTTGTGAGCTGCCAGCTAAGGTGCAACTATTGGTCTCTCCCTGTTCAAAGCAAAGAAGAGTGAAGAAAGTCAAAGACACAAGGAAATAATTAGTCCAAAGCACAAATGGACTATGTGAACCTTAATTTCCAGGACCCTGAGACCAGAAGAACTGGATTGTGCTCAGCTACCACTGCTGACCACCCTGAAGGTCCTGGATAGAGTGGGAGAAAAATGTGGAATATACTCAAAGTTATGAAAAAAAGACCAGGCTTAGTGGTCTGATAGAGACTGGTGGAACCCCCAAGACTATGGCCTTTAGACACCCTTCAATCCTAGAACTGAACTAACCCCCATGGCTCAACATGAACAATAACACCAGGCACATAAGCAGTCCTTAGAACAATCAGCCAAATAAGATCAAAAGGGCATCATCTGCCCAGGGATAAAGCTCAGAAGGCAGGACAGAATACCAGTAAACAGTAAACACAGGGAAGAAGTGGGAAGAATAACTGTGGGGATTGCAAGCAGTGCCACAAAACAAAATGTGTATGAATTGTTGAATGGAAAACCAATCTGCTCTGAAAACTTTCACCTAAATTATAATTAAAAAAAAAAAAAAACTATAGCCCAAGGCTGCTACCAAAAAGCTACTAGAAAACAAGTGAGTTTATAAAGATTCTAGGGTATAAAGATAATTTACAAAACATTTTTATAATGAACCATAATTTAAAATATTTTTTAAAAACCATCATTTAAAATCACACCAATCCAAAATAATAATAATTGCTCTTAAGTTGACTCTGATTCATGGCAACCTCATGTGTGTCAAAGCAGAACTGTGCTCCATAAGATTTTCAATAGCTGACACAAAACATGAAATTCTTAGGTATTGACAAGTACACATAGTATCTCTATTTTAAAAACTATAAATCACTGTTGGGAAAAAAAAAATCAAAAGAGATCTAAATAAACAGAGACGTACAGCGTGAGGGGAAAAAGAAAAAAAAGACTGTGGCATAGATATCCTGCTAGATTTTCTATCCTGGGGCTATGGATTTTGGACTTGCCAGCCTCCAGAAGTACATGGAGGAATCATTTTAAAAAAACAAAAATCTCTCTCTCTGTGTGTGTATGTGTGTGTGTGTGTATACCAGTTGCCATGGAGTCATTTCCAACTCATGGCGACCCCAAATGTGTCAGAGTAGACCTGTGCTCCACAGCTTTTAATGGCTGATTTTTCAGAAGTAGATTGCCAGGCCTTTCTTTCAAGGCACCTTTGGAACCTCTGACCTTTCAATCAGTAGCCAAAGACTTAACCATTTGCACTACCCAGGGTTTCTTTCTCTCTATGCACATGTATACCCCATTGGTTCTGTTTCTCCGGAGAAGCCTAATATGATAATTTTTAATTTTCTTTTAAAAAAGTGACATTATCAGGTCACTTACTTTCTTAGTAATGCTTTCCATGCGCCTCACTCAGGAGGAGTCATATTTACAATGGAGGAGTTTGGCTTACCATGTGTGCTAAAAAAAAAAAAAAAAAGTCATTGAATTGATAACCTAAAGGTTGGTGGTTTGAACCCAGGTAGAGGTGCCTCAGAAAAAAGGTCTGACAGTTTGTATCTGAAAGGTCGTAGTCTTGAAAACCTGTGGAGCATAATTCCTTGACACACGTGAGGTTGTCATGTGAGTTAGACAACTGCTTTTTCACCAATTTTATACCTTGGTTTAATTTACTTAATTTTCTGGGGGAAAGTTTGAAAAATCTTTGAAAGGTAAAAACTACGGCTGGGAATAAGGTAAGCAAATGAGGCATCTGAGATCAAAATTTAAGGAGGCATTCACTCTCAGATGCTGACTCTGCATGTCATGCATGTCAGTGCCTCTTAAACTTCGTATTCTATGCACCTCACTCCAAAGGAGGCCTCCCTCTCTGGGCCACATAAGTTACCCCTACCACTGTATTAGTTTTCTAGGCCTGTCATAAAGTACCACAAACTGGGTGGCTTATGAGAATAGAAATGTATAGACTCAGCTCAGGAGACTAGAAGTCTATATTCAGGGTGTCAGTAGAGCCATGCTCTTTTCGGAGACTCTAGAGAAAGATGCTTTCTTGCCTCTCCTAGCTTCTGCTAGTCCCAGGCATTCCTTGGTGTTCTTCCCTCTGTGTCTCTGTGTCTTTTTTCCTCCTTCATAAGGACAGCACTCAGATTTGATTAGGATCCACCCTACTCCAGTATGATCTCATGTTAACTGATAACATTTTCAAAGACCCTATTTCCATCCAAGGTCAAGTTCACAGGGATGGATGCTAGGACATACCTTTTTTGGGGACACAGTCAATCTATAACACCCACTAATCTGAAAGCTAGGAGCTCTCGTAGCATAGTGCCTAAGGCACTTGACTGCTAACCAGAAGGCTGGTTCCTTGGAAGGAAGGCTGGGCAATCTACTTCCATAGTGCTACTGCCTCAGAAACCCAAGGAGGGGTTGCTATGAGTCGGGGCCCCCTCGACGGCACATAACAACAACAACAACAATCTGAAAGCTGAGTTCAGACAACGAGGGAATGTGAACCTTGGTGCAGACAGGGAAAGATGGATTGCTTGACCTACGTTCCAACATCCTCTTTGCCACATTTCATCAAATCTAACACACCATTGGTTGTACAAAACACTATCACTTAGGTACCACGAAGAAAGAAAAGAATGCTGTGCATTAAACTATGACATAATGCCCTAATAACGGTCCTTACATGATTCAGGAATTGGTCCCATAGCTTTTCACTGCTTGGATTTTTTTTTTTTTTAAATCTATACTGAGGATTAGGCAATTTCTTCTGCCTTCAGTTTAGTTACTTTACATGTGATCAGTAATCCTTTTGCACCTATCTCAATAACAAAACATAACTCCTCTAGCTTTATCTACCTGTGGATATCTCTTCTCTTCTTTCTTAAAAGCACTTGGCTGTTACCTTGTCCAAAAAAAAAGAAGCAAACAAAACAAAACTGAATTCTTCCAATGACAAATATTTGCTTCATCAATATAAAATTTATGCCCTATGCTCTATTTCATCAATTAAAATGTCAGAGATACGATGGTTGGGGATTCAGTGGCAGAATTCTTGCCTTCCTTGTGGGAGATTCAGGTTTGATTCCTGGCCAATGAGCAGGTACTATCTGTTAGGGGAGATGTGTGTGTTGCTATGATGCTGAACAGGTGGAGCTGCCAGAATAAAATGGACCAGGAAGAAAGGCCTGGTGATCTACTTCTGGAAATCAGCCAATGAAACCATATGGATCACAACAGACTGATCTGCAACTGATGGTGGGCATGGTATAGGACCTGGCAGCACTATGCATGGATGGACCATGAGTCAGGAGCCAACTAACTAAGTTAATGTTAATGAAATTGCACAAGGCCGGATTAAGGCATGAGGGTCCTAAAACATTAATAATCTATGGTGCTCCCTCCTCTGCTTACTCTTATATTGGAATGGGATATGTGAGTTATACATATATTTGTGTGTGTATATCACACATGTGTGGGTGCATGTGTGTGTCTTAGCTATCTATTATGTAACTTCTTTTTAACTGAGACTATAATGTCAGTGATTGAATGCAAAAGTGGCATATGCCATTTTAGCGGAATGAGATGAACTGGATTAAAAAATTTTAGTGGATGCAGGGTACTAAGATTTTTACTATACTATATACCACCAAAAAAGAATATTCCACATAATTTAGAGCAAAGAAAATGAGTCAATGAACTTAGTTATCTCAACAATCAATGTAAAATTCTTTTGGTCTCCACAAGAAAAATTGACTTTCACCAATTTTGCTTTAAACAACTCATACTTCAGTTTTGATGGTTGTTTCATAATAAATGCCATAATTATAAAATGAAAAAATGAAAAGATGTCATAAAGGAAAATTTAATGATCAGAAAAAAAAATTACATAAATTAATACTTTTCATGTTAGATAAATATTAATATTTTCAGTATTTTTGGACATTTGCTATGTTAGTATTGCATTAGATTATTACTTATGCTATTACTATATTAGGGAGCTCTGGTAGCATAGTGGCTAAAGCACTTGACTGCTAACCAGAAGGCTGGCGGTTCAAACCCACCAGCCACTCCCCGGAAGGAAGGTTGGGCAATCCTACTTCCGTAGTGATACTGCCTCAGAAACCCAAGGAGGGGTCACTATGAGTCGGGGTCGACTCAACAGCACATAACAACAACAACATTACTATATTAAATGTAACACTGCATCCACATATATGCCAAACATACTTTAAAGTTGGAGTTATAAATATTATTGTTTACAAAACTTAGGACATGCTGTGTACATAAATGCTATATACTAATTTATACCTGCAATTACATCACAACCACTGCCTGGTTAACAGCAATTTATAAGTGCTCAGAGATTCACACTGGTAATCAAATCCCAAATAAATCTAGAAACTGCATTTAGCTAGATTGATTGTAGGATACAAAGATATCTGGTGGTGCAATGGTTAAAGCATTTGCCTGCTAACTCTACCAGCCACTCTGAGTTATGAGTCAGAATGAGTTATGAGTCAGAATCAACTTGACTGCAGTGTGGGTTTGATTTTAGTTTATAGTAGGAAACAGGAGCCCTGGTAGCACAATGGTTAAGTGCTCTGTTGCTAACCAAAAGGTCTGGGCAGTTTGAATTCACCAGCGGCTCCTCAGGAGAAAAGACCTGGCAGTCTGCTCCCGTAAAGATTTCAGCCTAAGAAACCCTATGGGGACAGTTCTACTCTGCCCTACAGGGTCACTATCAGTTGGAATGGACACAATAGCAATAAGTTATGAGTCAGAATAGACTCCAGGACACACAACAACAACAATAAGGAATACATGCCTCCCAGGTATCCCTGAAAGACTAATGAGCTCTCATTGCTAAGCCTCAATGTTGTTTATGGCCCCTGGCATGGTCTGGGAGGCAGCATATTGGGCCATGAGCTTCTGAAGCTGTGAATAATAATATTCACCATTTTTTATCCCCCTTCTCCTTATTTTCCCCCCACAATTACAGGGTTTATTAGGGAAGTAACAGGTTTTATAATTCAAGATCAGAAAATATTCAGGATATAGTTCTTCAATCAGAACAGCCTCTTCTCAGCCAGGCTCACAGGCAGGCCTTTCTCTGGTCCTTGGCCCCTCAACTCCTTAGGTCTTTTGGGTCAGCCTAGCCTCTGCCCCACTCTGGTAAGTTTTACAAAGCTCTTTAGCTCTCCAGTAAGTGCCCGGAACCACCCATTCTGCCAGCAAGCCTCCTTCCTGACAGTGCTCATCTCCACTCTGTCTGCAAGCCTCCTTCCTGAAGTGCTCAGCCCCACTCTGCCAGCAGCCCTCCTTCCTAAAGATGTTCGACTTTCTTGCTCTGTGGGCCAAGGAGCCCGCTGTGCTGTCTCCTACAAGTCTCCTGATTCTACTGCTGCTGTTGGTATCATTTCTCTGCTGCTACTCCTGACTGTCTTTCGCCATCTCTGGTGTTACAGCAAATGGTTAAATGTTCAGCCACTAATCAAAAGGTTGGGTGTTCATTTGACCCAGCCATCCCATTACTAGGTATATACCCTAAAGAAGTGAGAGCCATAACAAGAACAGATATATGCACGCCGATGTTCAT
>NW_006921694.1:768308-777093 GCF_000298275.1 Orycteropus afer afer | reverse complement strand
GACCCAACTCATAGCGACCCCCCTTGGGTTTCCAAGGCAGTATCATTACGGAAGTAGATTGCCCCATCTTCCTTCCAAGGAATGGCTGGTGGGTTTGAGCCACCAGCCTTCTGGTTAGCAGTCAAGTGCCTTTAGGCACTACGCTACCAGAGATTACAACCATTGAAAATCCTTTGGAAAACACTATGTAGTACAGCTCTACTCTAAAACACATAGGGTCACTATGAGTCAGAATCGACTCTATGGCAATCGGTTTTGCTCTGTTTTTAATATGAGCCAAGCACTTTACTTACATTGTCTCATTTAATTGACAAAATAATGTATGAGGTTAAGTATTCCTGTAGCCATTTTTAAGATGAGGAAACATTGCTGGTAAGTGGTAGAGCTTGGATTAGAACCCAGGTAGACTGATTGAGGGTTTTGCTCTTAACAACCATGCTCACCTCCTCTCTTACCCAACCATTCTGTCTCACGTTAGACTCAATGCCTTTAATAAAACGTTATTGATGTAAGTGGTAACATTGGGCTCTATCAGTTATCTAGTGCTGCCCTAACAGAAATAGTATAAGTGAGTGGCCTTAACAAACAAATTTATTTTCTCACAGTTTAGGGGCTAGAAGTCTGAATTCAGAGCACCAGTTCTAGGAGAAAACTTTCTCCCTATGTCAGCTCTAGGGAAAGGTCCTTGTCTCTTTAACTTGTTCCCTGGTTTTTTAGAGGTCTCCACGTGGCTTGGTATCAGTCTTAACCCATCTCTCCCCTGCTCACTTGCTCTTTTATATCTCAGAAGAGATTGACTCAAGATATACCCTACACTAATCCTATCACATTCACTTAGCAAAGACAAACCATTCCCAAGTGGGGTTATAATCACAGACATGTTGTTGTTATGGGCTGTTGAGTCGGCCCCAACTCATAGCGACCCCTCCTTGGATTTCCGAGGCAGTATCACTACGGAAGTAGATTGCCCCACCTTCCTTCCGAGGAGTGGCTGGTGGGTTTGAACCACCAGCCTTCAAGATAGCAGTCAAGTGCCTTAGGCACTACGCTACCAGAGCTCCTAATCATCACAGACATAGAGGTTAAGATTTATAGCACATATTTTGCAGGGAGGGACATACTTCAATCCATAACAGCTTCCTTTAAATGACAACCCTGGGAATTCAGAAAATAACACTTTTGTCATTTAGAAATAATCCAAATGCTCACTTACAGGGAATTGGTTAAATTACGGTTCATCCATCTGCACTCAGTATTAAAAAGGGAAGAGCTCGATCTCTTTGCCGACATGGAAAGATACCCAAGACATATAAAGTTATACATGAAGCAAGATAGTGTGTGGTGGTGGTGCCTGGGTGCTGTGAGTTGATTCCGACTCCTAGCAATCCCATGTGACAGGGAAGAACTGCCCCACAGGGCTCTCTTGACTGTAATCTTTATGAGAACAGATCACCAGGTCTTTCTCTCAAGGTTCAAACCACCGACCTTTTGGTTAGCAGCCTAGCACTTAACCATTTGCACCACTCCTCATAAATGAGTTGAAAATCTCTATGGTAGGCCCTTTTTGACTCCCCTCCCTCCTTTCTCTTGCATATTACTTGGCTCATAGAAAATAAACTCAGTGAGCTGGCCTAGCTACCTCCTACCAGCCATGTGATCTCAGGCAAGAAGCTTCAGCTCCCCCACCTGTAAAACTAAAAGAAATAACAGCACCTTCAGAAGGTATTGATAGGATTAAACGAGACTATGTGCATCAGTGTTTAGCACAATGGCTGGCACATATCAAGTGCTTAAAACATATTGACCATTATGGTGATGATAACGATAGCAATCTCAGAAACACAAGGGTTCTTGTGGTTTGCGTTGTATTTACTTTTTTTATCTGCAATCACTTAAAATTATCTTTTTTTTAAAAAAAAAAAGAAGCATCTAGTAAGGAAACAAAAAATGAATCATCCAGGTTATTTTCCTTCCTGAAATTAAATTAAAAAGCAGCGTTACATTTTAAACAGTGCATTTAATGTAGCTTCTAAAGACAAGTTCATTACCAAACTGATAAACTGTTTTTCTGAGAAGTTAATATTAACTGAGCCCCTCCCAGGTAAATACATTTATCAGGTTTAACCTAAAGGGCCATCAGGAGTTATGCTCAGCCCTCTCCTCATTAAGAGGCATTTTGGGGCTTCTCCTATATTCATGCCTGCAACTGGGCAGTTATGACAAGGAATAGCTTTTTCAAATGCACAGAAAGAAGCTTTTCCTTCCAGAGTTATGTAACCATGCTCAGAACTTAAACAAAATGTTCTATTTGAGGTCCTTCCCAGTGCATTTTAAATAGGTATTAACTAAACCAACACCAAACCAAAACAAACTCACTGCTGTCTAGTAGGTCCCAACTCATAGTTGGGACTACCCCTCCTTGGGTTTCTGAGGCAGTATCTCTATGGAAGTAGATTGCCCAGTCTTTTCTGAGGAGTGGCTGGTTGGTTTGAACCGCCAGCCTTCTGGTTAGTAGTCAAATGCCTTAGGTACTATGCCACTGTTGTTGTTGTAGTTATGTGCCATCGAGTCAGACCTGACTCATAGCGACCCCTCCCTGGGTTTCCAAGGCAGTATCACTACGGAAGTAGATTGCCCATCTTCCTTCCGAGGAGTGGCTGGTGGGCTTGAACCGCCAGCCTTCTGGTTAGCAGTCAAGTGCCTCAGGCAGAGCTGGCTTATTAGCCCAGCTCCATAGACCTTAAGCCTGAAAGATTTGTGTGAGTCTACAAGCTCTGGTAGCATAGTGGCTAAGGCACTTGACTGCTAACCAGAAGGCTGGCGATTCAAACCCACCAGCCACTCCTCAGAAGGAAGGTTGGGCATTCCTACTTCCGTAGTGATACTGCCTCGGAAACCCAAGGAGGGGTCGCTATGAGTCGGGGCCGACTCGATGGCAAACAACAACAACAACAACCAAATTAGGAGCTCTGGTAGCATAGTGCCTAAGGCGCTTGATTGCTGACCAGAAGGCTGGTGGTTCAAACCCACCAGCCAGTCCTCGAAAGGAAGGTTGGGCGATCTACTTCCGTAGTGATACTGCCTTGGAAACCCATGGAGGGGTCGCTATGAGTCAGGTCTGACTCGATGGCAAATAACAACCAAATTGAAATTAAAATTAATTTACCCACAATTCTGATCTAGTATCTTTTCAGTCCACGGATGCTCTTTGGAACTAAGTATGATCTGTAGTAAGGTTGCAAAGATCTAGTGAACATATAAAAGGCTGTCTAAAACCCATTAAGATATTGCCAACTAGTCAATTTCAACCCATGACGACTCCACGTGTTACAGTGTACATCTACTTCATAGGGTTTTTTTTGCTGTAATATTTAGGGAAGCCGTTCTCTAGGCCTTTCTTCCATGTAGCCACTGGGTGAGTTTGAACCACCAAATTTTATGTTACTAGTTGATAGCAAATTGCTTGCACTTGTGCCTTTAGTGATCCTAAAAAGCTGGCTAAGATAGGCAAATTACTGACAGAGTGGACCCCTGAATTAAAGACTCCTTTTTGAAATGTAAGGAGCCCTAGTGGTGCAGTGACTTAGCACTCAGCTGCTAACCCAAATGTTAGCAGTTCAAACACACAAGTTGCTCTAGACACTCCACGTGAAAAAGATATCCTTGTAAACTCTATGGGACAGTTCTACTCTGCCTTATAGAGTCTCCATGAGTTGGGATCCCACTGGACAGCAAAGGGTTTGGTTTTGAGATGTGGGGCCCAAGGCTCAGATAGGCTGTGTAACTTGCCCAAAGTTACACAGCTTCTCAGTGATACAGCCAAGGCTGAACCTCAGCTCACAGTTTTCCAATCCAGGCCTCTTTCCACTGCTGGTGAATTACCATTCTTCTTCTTCTTCTTTTTTTTGCTTCTTGGAAAACCTGCCTCCACAAAGTTAAAATAGCTCATTCAAGGTCAGTGAGAGGAACAATCTTAGAAGAACTGGCAATGCAAGTCTGCAGATTATAAAACCCTAGAGGGTGGATCCTCTGCCTAGCACCTTACCCAGGCCTTGTGTAAATGTTTTTGTTGATCATCTCCCAATACAACAGTTTGGAGGAAGTGCCTCTTCTAGGCTGGCACTGTCAACTATGTTTAACTATGTTTAACTTCAATGCTGACAGACAAGTTTCTTAATGCCCCCCAGCCCTCTGACCTGGCCTCCTGTAAAGCTTGCTCAACTCTGGTGGTCCTGCAGCCCTAGCAACTTGCAGCCTACCCATCAGGGTGTTTTTCCAAGGCTGCCAACTGGCAGAAGATAAACAGGTGTCAGACCCAGCTGGGTAATTACAGCTAGGTTCCAAGGTACAAAGGAGCCTACTGAAGATTCAAGATCCCTAGCCAAGTGTTTATAAAGGTGCAAGCCTCACCATATCCAACAGTCCTGAGGACAGCATCTACTTGATCCTGGCAACTAAGTACATTTCAGGTGGCCCTCAAAAGTCCGAGAGCATGCCGTCTAATTCAGAGCGGCAGTGCTGCCTGCTCAACTTGCCCTTTGAGCCAAGGGTCCCTCACTGCACCGCACAACATTCTCACCTGTACTTTCCCGCGACCCAAGGCATGAAACCCGTCTTTGCACCTTCTTTGCACCCAAGTTCCATCTCTCCCAAGCGCCCCTGCCTCCCTCTCTCTCCACACATCCCTTTACACAGGGGTGAGGCAGGTGGTTTAATCCTCACGCTCTATTTGCCCAGCAAGAGCTGCCCCGGGATGTGAGTGCGGGGGTGAAAGTTAGTCCCCCGGATCGCAGAGTCCCAGGCACTGGAGCGAGGACACCCTGGCCTCCTGCGCTTTGATCCCCGGGGCTGGTGCTGGCGGCGACTCGCTTCCTGGGAGGCGAGGCAGCTACGCAGCCACCGAAGCATGAGGAGGAAAGCAGGGTCGCCGTGGCAGTGCAGAGGCTGGCGCAGACCGAGGGAGCGTGGGAACGCAGGGCGCAACAGGAGCCAGTCGAGTTGGCCCGACGTGGAAAGAGCTCCAGCTAATGCGAGTGAAAACGCGGCGAGCGCTGCAAAGCGCCAAACGGGAACAGCGGCTGCTTGTGGGAGATTATTACTACTCGGAATTATAAATTGGACAACCACACCACACTCGAGGTGCTTTCTGCTTGGAAAGGAGTAAGGAGCCGGACACTAGAACACGCAGAGGCTGGGGGCTAGGGGGTGGAGTGGGCATTAGGGACCGTGAAAAATGAATGAAAAAAAAAAAAAAAAGCCCTTCTCTGAAGCTGGAGATCAGAAAGGGGGCTCGGTGGCAGAGGCTTTGGGGGAGCTTTACAGCATCGTACCTCCGCACAGTGCACGCACAGCCGGGCTCAACCACGCGCTCCTGGTGCCCTGAGAGGGCGGCCCACGAACCAGGCCGTGTGACCGCGGGACGTGCAGACCCTGTGCTGGGGGCTCACCTGGCCGGCGCTCCTCTGGCAGCGCTTCTGGTCCATAGCGGCGGTGAGTGGTTGTTGGGTGCCCCGGTGGTGCCCGGACCCCGCTCTGTGGTACCGTGCACAGGCCTGGCACACCCCGCACCCCCGATCTGGCGCCCTTGTGAGGGGGCTGGTTGATCTGAGGGCCTCTGGTCGCCAGGCTGAGCCTCTTTGAGCCTCTACTCCCCAGACACGTCCCGAGGCCGGCGGGTGCCTGGGTCCTAGCGCCCTTTCCGGGGCGTGGAGCCCCTACTTTGCGCTCGTTTAGCGCTCCCTTAGCTTCTCGGCTCCGCAGCGCCTCCCGGCCCTTCGAGGAAATCTCACTGGTGCCGCCAAGCCTAGCTCCTTTCTTGGACTCTGAATTCCGGCTGAGTATCTGCGTACTGTGCCTACCCTTCGCCACTCTGTGTCCCTGCGCCTGCACCCTAGGGAAAACTCTGAAGGACTAGATTAGCCTGCTTCCCTTAACTCAAAATTTAAAATTTATATACATCCTTATCTATACCTCACTTAGCACTCTTATTTTACTTGAACATTTTATAGTCAGTGATACTGATCATTGTAATAAAGAACATGCTACCTCATAATAAAGGAGGGCATTTGTAGTCCAATAAATATGTAAACATCTGATTGTGTGTGTACTGACGGGTTATCCCTCAGCCTTAATTGTGTGAACAATTTACAAATCTTGATCAAGCCACAGATGCAGCTACTCTTTTTGTTCTTCTCCCATCACCTGTTTGTTGTTGTTGTCGTTATGTGCCGTGGAGTCAGCCCCGACTCATAGCGACCCCTCCTTGAGTTTCCGAGGCAGTATCACTGCAGAAGTAGATTGCCCCATCTTCCTTCCGAGGAGTGGCTGTTGGGTTTGAACCTCCAGCCTTTCTGGTTAGCAGTCAAGTGCCTTAGGCAGAATGCTACCAGAGCTCCCCATCACCTGTTTAGGGAGCTGGAATCAAAGATCTGAAGAGATACTGTGAAGCTTTCAGACCTGTTTAAAAAGTTATAAATTGCACCTAATTAACTGCTTGTTGTTTTTGTTAGGTCAGCGCTGACTCATAGCTACCCCATGTGCAACAGGATGAAACACTGCCTGGCTGTGCTCCATGCCCACGATCCTTGCTATCCCTGAGCCCATCCTTGCAGCCACTGTGTCAATACATCTCATTGAGGGTCTTCCCCTTTTTTCACTGATCCTTCACCTTGTCAAGCATGATATCCTTCTCCAGGGAATGGTCCTTTCTGACAACATGACCAAAGTAGGTTAGATGAAGTTTGGCCATTCTCGTTTCCAAGGAGCATTCTGGCTGCACTTTTTCCAGGACAGATTTGTTCATTCTTCTGTCAGGCCATGGTATTTTCAGTATTCTTTACCAAAATGATTTGTCTGTCAGTTTATTGTACTCTGGTGACTTGCATGTTGCTGTGAGGATGGAGGCTATGTCACCAGTATTTCAAATACCAGCAGGGTCACCTATGATGGACAGGTTTCAGCAGAGCTTCCAGACTAAGACAGACTTGGAAGAAGGAAGGGGCTATCCACTTCTCAAAGAATTGGCCAGTGAAAACCTTATGAATAACAGTGAAAAACACTGTCTTATATATTATTGGAATTAAATGCCTACAATGCAGAAATTACTGAACAATATCATTAATAGCAATAATTAAAAAATGGTTGTAGTAGTACATTGGTAGGGAACTGCTGGAGATACAAGCCAGATTCAAAAGAGGACATGGAATAAGTGATATCATTGCTAATGTCAGACGGATCTTGGCTGAAAGCAGAAAATACTGGGAAGATGTTTACCTGTGTTTTGTTGACTATGCAGAAGCATTCCACTGTGTGGATCACAACAAATTATGGATTACATTGGAAAGAATAGGAATTCCAGAACATTTAATTGTGCTCATAGACACAAGAGGCAGTCATTTAAATAGAACATATGATACTGCACAGTTTAAAATCAGGAGAGGTGTGCATCAAGGTTGTATCCTTTCACCATACTTACTCAAACTGTATGCTGAGCAAATAATCTGAGAAGCTGGACTATATGAAGAAGAATGCAACATCAGGATTGGAGGAAGACTCATTAACAACATGTGATATGCAGATGCACAACTTTCCTTGCTGAAAGTGAAGAGGATTTGTTGTTGTTAGGTGCCATCGAGTCATCTCCGACTCATAGTGACCCTATGCACAGCAGAACGAAACACCACCTGGTCCCGTGCCAGCTGTGCAATCCTTGCTATACTTGAGCCCATCACCGCAGCCACTGTGTCAATCCATCTCATTGAGGGCCTTCCCTTCTTTCATCGACCCTCCACCTTATGAAGCATGACATCCTTCTCCAGAGAGTGGTCCCTTCTGTTAACATGACCAAAGTAGGTGAGATGAAGTCTGACCATTCTTGCTTCCAAGGAGCATTCTGGCTATACTTCCTCCAGCATAGATTTGTTAGTTCTTTTAGCAGTCCATGGTACTTTCAGCATTCTTCGCCATCACCACATCTCAAAAACGTCAGTTCTTCTTTGGTCTTCCTTATGCATTGTCCAGCTCTCACATGCATATGAGGGGATTGAAAATATCATGGCTTATGTCAGGCGCACCTTAGTCCTATGAGACATGTTTGCTCCTCAGCACTTGAAAGAGGTTCTTTGCAACAGACTTGCCCAGCGCTATATGTTGTCTGATGTCCTGACTGCTGCTTCCATTGATGTCGATTGTAGAACCAAACAATGTGAAGTCTTTGACAACTTCAATCTTTTCTCCCTTTACCATGATGCTGCTTATAAGTCCAGTTGTGAAGACTTTTGTTTTATTTAGATTGAGATGTAATCCATACTGCAGACTGTATTCTTCAATCTTCATCAGTAAGTGCTTCAACTCATCCTCACTTTCAGTAACCAAAGTTGTGTCATCAGCATATTGCCGGTTGTTAATGATTCTTCCTCCAATCTTGATGCCATGTTCTTCTTCTTATAGTCCAGCCTCTCAGATTATTTGCTCAGCATACAAGTTGAATAAGTATGGTTGAAAGGATACAACCCTGATACATTCCCTTCCTAATTTTAAACCATGCAATGTCCCCTTGTTCTGTTCAAACAGTAGCCTCCCATGTATAGGTTCCTCATGAGTACAGATAAGCGATTGGGAATTCCCATTCTTCTCAATGTTATCCACAAGTTGTTATGATCCTCATAATTGAATGCTTTTGCATAGTCAATAAAACACAAGTAAACATCTTTCTGGTATTCTTTGCTTTGAGCCAAGATCTATCTGACATCTGTAATGATATCACGCTTTTTACACCACCTGCTGA
>NW_006921694.1:766201-767439 GCF_000298275.1 Orycteropus afer afer | reverse complement strand
ATTGTCTTCAACTTCAAGTTGAACTTGCATATGAGCAGTTGATGGTCTGTTCTACAATCAGCTCCTGACCTAGTTTTGGCTGAAAATGACTTGAAGCACTTACTGATGAAGATCAAAGACTACAGTCTTCAGTATGGATTACACCTCAACCTAAAGAAAACAAAAATCCTCAAACTGGACAATAAGCAAAGTAATGATAAATGGAGAAAAGGTTGAAGTTGTCAAGGATTTCATTTTACTTGGATTCACAATCAACGTTCATGGAAGCAGCAGTCAAGAAATCAGATGACATATTACACTGGGGAAATCTGTTGCAAAAGACCTCTTTAAACTGTTAAAGAGGAAGGATGTCACTTTGAAGACTAAAGTGTCCCTGACCAAAGCCATAGTATTATCAATCGTCTCATGTGCATGTGAAAACTGCAGAATAAATAAGTGTGGTGGTTATGTTTGTGTGTCAACTTGGCTAGGCCTGGTTGAGTAGCTGGGCAGCTGGATGTAGTATTCCCCATAATGAGACTGATAACCATCTCCATTGTGGAATTTACTGTGAGCAGCTGAGTAGCTGCCTTTGGGTATGTGGTCTGCTTCCTGGATATAAGGAGAAGCTTTGAGAATGGTCTCTAGCCTTTGGCACGCTTGGACCCTTCATGTAGCCATGCTCTGCTGACCTTGCGACTTACAGTGGACTTAAGTTAATGGCCTGCCGTGTGGATTGGTAACATCGGGACTGTACCCTTTTACTTGTCAACCTTGGAGCTTCTCAGCCTCAGCAGCCAAAAGCTGTCTGAGCGAAGAAATGCCTCTAGCTCCAGTGGGCCAGGAGCAGGAGGCAGAGCTGGACCCCAAGGTTGAGGGGCTTTCCCCCAGCGCCTAGAGCCTGGCACTTTGAACTTGGACTTAAAGCCTCTAAATTGTAAGAATGAACTCCTGTTTGTTAAGGCCATCCCATTTGTGGTATATTCTTGTCAGAGCGGCACTAGGCAACCAGAACAATAAGGAAGACTGGAGATCAATTGATGCCTTTGAAGTATGGTGTTGGTGAAGAATATTAAATATACCATGGATGGCCAGAAGAACGAACAGATGTGTCCTGGAAGAAGTACAGCCAGAATGCTCTTTAGAAGCAAGGATGGTGAGACTTTGTCTCATGTACTTTGGACATGTTACTAGGAGAGACCAGTCCCTGGAGAAGGACATCATGCTTTTTAAAGTAGTTGTTGTTGTTGTTAAGTGCT
>NW_006921694.1:748015-748949 GCF_000298275.1 Orycteropus afer afer | reverse complement strand
AAAATTTAAAAAAAAAAAAAAAAAAAAGAGGGTTGGGAGGGGAGTAAAATTTAAAATAACACTTCTTTTTCCCAAATTTAGTTAAGAATTTAAAACACATTTAATCAATTTTCACAACTTTAGTATGCTTTTTTTAAAAAAAAAAAATAGAGAAGTGTGAATAAATTAGGAAATCTTTGTCCCATAGTTTTGTTTTAAAAAAATTTTATTGTAATTTGGTTGAAAGTTTACGGAGCAAATTCATTTTCCAGACAGCAGTTCACATACACTTTGTCTCATGACATTGACTTCAATTTCCCATAATGCAACAGTTCTCTTCCCATTTCCTCCTTATAGTTACCTCTTCCCTGTGTCCTTCCCTCCCATGCACTCTTGCCCCCGAGCTGCCTCCCTGTGCATACACAGCCCTTCTATTCTCCCATGATTAATCTCTCCAAGGAGTGTATCTACTTAATGCAAATGTTCAGCTCAAATGCCTGTCTTTTGTCTGGCTGGAAGCCACAGGAGTAGGCTCAATTCCAGACCTGAAAGGTAGCTAGGGCCCATAGTCTCAAGGGTTTCACCAGGCTCTGTCAGACAAGTACACCCAGTCCCTTTTATTTATTTTTATGATTTTGAGTTTTGTTCCACATTGTTCTCTCACTCTATCCAGGATCTCCTACATAGATCCCCCTCTGAGTGGTTGGCAGTGGTAGCTGGGCACCATCTAGTTCTTCTAGTCTCATAGTTATATAGGCTGAGGACTGCATGGTGTGCCAGTCCCTTGGACTAATTGTTTTCATGTGTCTTTGGTTTTCTTCATTCTTCTTTGCTCTGGATGAGGAGAAACCCATCGTTGCATGTAGATGGCCACTTGCAAGCTTTTAAGATCCCAGTCACTCCTCACCAAAGTGTCCCATATATTTTAACCCAGACTCTCTTTTTTTTTTTTTTT
>NW_006921694.1:731441-746811 GCF_000298275.1 Orycteropus afer afer | reverse complement strand
CTCAGGTTGTTAATGATTCTTCCTCCAATCCTGATGCCATGTTTTTCTTCATATTGTCCAGCTTCTTGGATTATTTGCTCAGCATATGCATTGAGCTGTGGACAGATAATAATGGCCTCTGAAAAAATTCTGCAGGTAGTGAAGTTTGTCTACCGGGTTTCCATTCTCCCTTCCTGTCCCCATCTCTCTCCTCTCCAATCCAGATGCCCACATTGTGCCCTCCTGACTATTCATTCCTCTCCTCCACCAAGAACAGGGGAAGAAAGAGTGTACCCACTATACATGTTCAGTGACGGTCTGATGGCTCTTTGGCGTGGCTACATCTGAATCAAAGTGTTACCTTAGTCAGGAATTTGCATTAAAATCCATTTCCTCCCTCTCTCTCCTTACCTCTATCCTTCCTTTTTTCCTTCCTGTCTTCCTTTCTGAGTGGGGGACATTGATGCCAAAGAGAAAGTATATAGGTGGGAAAATCTTTCAAGACTCAACTTATTTTCTGTGACACCTCCAGCTGTGGTGTGTCCTATCACACCCAGAAGCCTGGATCCCCGCTATCCTAGGCCCACTATACTGCAATTTATTAATGTCCTAATGTCTTAATGTTTGTAACTCCTATCCTGTATGGTGAAGGTTCTATCTTTTTCTTTCATTTTATTTTTGGATCTATCTGTGTTATTTTTTTATTTCCAGGCACAAAATAAGTATTGAATCTATGTTTGCTGCATGAATAGATGAATAAATTAATTACTCATCAGAGGGATGTCAGAATTATAGTAAGTGACTGGAGAAGACTGAGCAAAGGACTATCCTTGATCTTTCCCTGCATGAAATGGCCCTTGTTCTATAGGAACTGCTAGAAACTTTGGTCTAAAAGTTACAGGAAGCATAAAAGCAAACACTGTCATCATCTGCTTCCCCTAGGTCCAAGAATATTGGCTGCTGTACCCCAACTTTGGGTTCTCCTGTCCTAAGGGTCATAAATGCATTTTATGTTGCTTAGTGCGCTTGATGTTTTATTTATTAAGTTATTCATACAAATATTTATTGGGGGTTGATTAAGCTCCAAGACTCCCTGGGTGGTGCGAATGGTTAATGCACTTGGCTGCTAATCAAAAGGTTGAAGTTTCAAGTCTACCCAACAGCACCTTATAAGAAAGGCCTGGAGATTTACTTCTGAAAAATTAGCCACTGAAAACCCTACAGAGCACAGTTCTACTCTGACATGCATGATGTCATCATAAGTTGAAATTGGCTAGATGGCAATTGGTTAAGATTCAAGCAAGTGCTAGGCATTGAGAGTTCAAAGATGAACAAACCTGGCCTGGACTCTCTGCTCCCCAAGCTCACAATCAAGTTGCATTATTGTTTAGTAAACGATCTCAGCCAGAACCTCCCTGATCATCCATCCATTCCTCCATTCAAACATCCAGTTGATTCCCTGCATTGCTCATATTTGTGTAAATTTCTGAGAATGGCATAGGTATTTAGAACATTTTTGTTAAATGGAGGGTCACTGTAATTTGGGTTGTCCTGGAATCATAGAAACATTAAAGCTGGTAAGTAACTTGTAGATTGTGCTGAATGGTCTCTCTTTGCTCCTCTAGATCAGCTCTCCATCCTTCTCCTCCCCATCTATGCTGTGCCCTGGGGGGCTGACCTGCAGGGACTGCATCAATGGACATCCTGCCCTCTGGCTAAGCACAGGATCAAAGGGCCAGAGCTCTGGCAGTGCCTGCCATCCTCCATGGAAACTCATGGTTCTTTCCAAGTTCTAAGTTCCAGTAGCAGCTCTCTCTCCTGCCTCATCTGGCGTAGAGGTGGTAACAGCTTCTCAGCTCCATTAACCAGGGATACTACTGCATTATCCCTTGTTGGCTTCCCTTAACTCTGTCCATACCTGTGTAAGTAACCTTTCATCTGTTTCATGAAGGGATTCTGATGCAAAACTCACCTCTTTGAAGCTTCAG
Organism: Orycteropus afer afer; assembly: GCF_000298275.1. Taxonomy (NCBI): domain Eukaryota; kingdom Metazoa; phylum Chordata; class Mammalia; order Tubulidentata; family Orycteropodidae; genus Orycteropus; species Orycteropus afer. The sequence goes on along the minus strand of NW_006921694.1, from coordinate 744,844 downwards.
ATGTGGAATCTCAAATTCCGGAAGAAATGAGTTTACTTTTAATCTGTGTTGCTATTTGGAGGCACATTGTGATTTTACTACATTGTACAGACTAGTTTTTAAACACTTATCCTATGGTTAGACAAAATTATGGTAAGACAAAGACCTGGCCTGAAACACCAACTAAAACAAGTGACAAATGTTTGGCATTTCAAATTCTAAGAAATCAAAGCCAGTAGAATCAAGTCCAGACTTTGCTTTGAGGCTGAAACCTACCTATTTCAGCCCTTTCCCCAAGTCACATCCCTAAACAAGACAAAGAACCATTTCTAAGAGCCCTTTTGCTCACAAACTTCCTTCTGCCCAGAATATTTCTCACCCTAGTTTCTGCAATCCCTTGTCACCCTAAAACACCTAGTGCAAATGGTTTCTCCATGACAAAATATGGAGCTTTCTATGATTGTATCAATCAGAAAATAGATTATTTTTCTTGAAGAATTTTGTGCTCAGTCATATGACTCTGCCCTCACTTTTAGAATTGTTTGTGTCCAGGTGCTATTGTGGAATGAACTGTGTCCCCAAAAACGATGTGGTGAGGTCCTAACCCCTGGTACCTGTGAACATGACCTTGTTGGGAAATAACATCTTTGAAATTATTATCAATTACATTACTATGAGGTCACACTGCTGTTGTTGAGTCAGCCCCCAACTCATGGTGACTCCATACACAGTGGGAAGAAACATTGCCCAGTCCTGGCCATCCTCTTGATCAGTTGGGGCTTAGACCATTGTGATCCATCAGGTTTTCATTGGTTTATTTTTGGAAGTAGATCACCAGGACTTTCTTCCCAGTCTCTCTTAGTCTGGAAGCTCTGCTGAAACCTGTCAACATCATAGGAATGCTGCAGTTGGATGGGTCTACTTCAATGTCCTTGCCGTCCTTATAAAAGAGGAGAAGAGACACAGAGACACACAGAGGGAGGAAGGCCATGTGATGACAGAGATAGAGCGAAGCTGTAGCTGCAAGTCAAGGTACTTTAGGGGTTATGAGAAGCCAGGAGGGACAAGAAAAGATTTTCCCCTAAAGACTTCAGAGGGAACATTGCCCTGCCAACACTCTGAATTCAGACTTCTAGCCTCCAGGACTGTGAGACGATAAATTTCTGTTCGTATGAGATCCCTGCTTTGTGATTCTTTGTTATGGCAGCCCTAGGAAAACAATACAGGTATTGTTTTTTGTTTTATAATTTTTGCACTTTCAAAATTCCTGAGGGCAGGGACAAGTCTTACACATGTTTGTAGCCCCTGAAGGGTCCTTCTTCAGTGCTTCAGAAATTGAAAATTCTAACTAAATGTTTGCTGACTGACTGACTGAATAAATGAATAAACAAATTAACAACCAAATTTTTTCACTTGAGCTGGCGATATAATTTCCTCTGAGCCTCAGAAGACCTAAAGATATTTCATATATTCATCCAGAAATAGCAAATTCACAAAAGAAAATGGTGCTATATTTGAGGAGAAATATTTTCAGATTGTTTCCATATGTGTTTCTATATATAACGGTTTATGTAATATTTTAAATCAAATTCAACACCATGTGGCCATGTATCTTCTAGAAGCTCATAATGATGATTCAGGTCAGAGCTTAAAACAATAGCAAAAGAAATTCTTTAAGAGATTTCTTCATTTATTCTTCAGTTCTATTCACTCTCTAGACTTTTCCTTTCCAGACCTGGCTTCGATGTCACTTTCTCTCTGTGACCTTTCCTGTCCTCCCCAAGCAGAGCTCCACCCTCCTGAGTTGTTACTGATCTTTGTAAAAGACGGCCTTGTGCCTTTTATCCTACTGTTTTATGTTCATTTATATGTCCGTCTCTTCAGGTGAGACTGTGAACTTCTCTACAGCAGGAAATGAGTCTTAACCCATCTGTCTCCCCAGCGCAACACCTGGCATACCACCTGGCACAAAATGGTGCCCAATAAGTGTTTGTTGTTGTTGTTGTTAAGTGCCGTGGAGTCGTTTCCGACTCATAGCGACCCCACGCACAGCAGAACGAAACACTGCCCGATCCCGCGCCAGCCCCACAATCCCTGCTATACTTAAGCCCATCATTGCAGCCACCGTATCAATCCATCTCCTTGAAGGCCTCCCCGTCTTTCGTCGACCCTCCACCCTACCAAGCATGACATCCTTCTCCAGGGAACAGTCCCTTCTTACAACATGACTAAAATAGGTGAGACGAAGTCTGGCCATTCTTGCTTCCAAGGAGCATTCTGGCTGCACTTCCTCCAGGACAGATCTGTTAGTTCTTTTAGCAGTCCATGGTACTTCCAGCATTCTCCGCCAGCACCACAACTCAAAAGCATCAACTCTTCTTCGGTCTTCCTTATTCATTGTCCCAATAAGTGTGGTCTGGATTAAATTGCCTCTGAATTGTACACTCTGGGCTCCAAACATTTAATCCATGCTTCTTATGTTTAAAATCCTCTAACATTTATGAATTAAGTATGAGGGAGGGTGCATGTACACATGCACACATACATATACAACTGCTCTTTTGTATCCAGATTTCTTATCAGTAGCCACCCACCTAACTGGATCCCAGTTTAGGTATCATGGAAGCCCTCTGTTCTGGTTACCTAGTGCCGCTTTGACAAGAATATACCACAAATGGGATGGCCTTAACAAACAGGAGTTTATTCTTACAGTTTGGGGCTTTAAGTCCAAGTTCAAAGTGCCAGGCTCTAGGGGCTAGGGGAAAGCCCCTCAACCTTGGGGTCCAGCTCTGTCTCCTGCTCCCGGCCCACTGGAGCTAGAGGTATTTCTTCACTCAGACAGCTGCTGTCTGCTGAGGCTGAGAAGCTCCAAGATTGACAAGTAAAAAGGCACAGTCCCGATGTTACCAAACCACATGGCAGGCCATTAACTTAAGTCCACTGTAAGTCCCACAGTCGGCAGAGCATGGCAGGCTGCTGAGCAACGACACAGCTACATGCAGGGTTCAAGTATGCCATAAGCTAGAGACCATTCTCAAAGCTTCTCCTTATATCCAGGAAGCAGACCACATACCCAAAGGCAGCTACTCAGCTGCTCACAGTAGATTCTACCATGGAGTTGACTACCAGTCTCATCATGGAGAATACTACATCCAGCTGCCCAGCCACTCAACCAGGCCTAGCCAAGTTGACACACAAACATAACCACCACACCCTCCATGTCAACAGTTTTGCTGACAGCTATAAGTTAGCACCTAGGCACTGATTCAGAAACATGTCTCACACAGCTAAAATAGGAAGCTTGAGATAGGGTCACGTTTTGAGTTAGGTAGTAGAAGGAAGAAGGAAAATTAGAATGGATTGAGGGTTCACTCTGTGCTCAGCTCTGTGCATGCTTTGTCACTTTACATCCTCACACCATCCCTATGGGTTCACACAGTTTTATTACCCCATTTTGTAGTAGGATAGCTCTCAGCGTCAATAATGTGTTTTCCTTAGACTTACTATAGCTGGAGGTGGCTCTGAGAGTGAGTTTCAGGATGAGAATGAGAGTCAGGTTCATCTCTAACAAAATGTCAAGTCACTGTTCATGAATCCACAGCCTTCCAGATGCATTGCTGAATCCACCAAACTCTTTTTCCCTTCCGGGTGCATGCAAATGCTGCTCCCTCTGCTCGGTCTGGTCTTCTCCCCTACTCTCTTGAATTGGCTAACTCCTACTCATCCTCTAGGCGAGAGGTTCTCAAAGCATGGTCTCCCAACTAGCAACTCAGCATCACCCAGGAACTTGTAGAAGTACAAATTCTCAGGGTGCATCTCAGACCTACTGAATCAGAAAATCTGGAGATGGGATCCAGTAACCTGTGCTTTAGCAACCCCCCCCCCCCAGGCAATTCTGATGCACAGTAAATTTTGAGAAGCAATCTACTTCCGTAGAGATACCACCTTGGAAACCCAAGGAAGGGTCACTATGAGTCAGATCCGACTCAATGGCAGTGAGTTTTTTTTTTTTTTTTTGGGTTTGTTTCTAGATTTTACCTTAAATTGTCACCTCTGTAGAGAGGCCTTCCTTGGCCCGACCTCCTCAATCTGTACCATGTCTCCACTATTCTTTCTAACCATCCATTTATCACAACCCATAGCTTATATTTGGCTGCAAACCAGAAGGCTGGCAGTTCAAACCCACCAGCTGCTTGCTCTGCAGAAGGAAGATGGGCAAACTACTTCTGTAAAGATTTACCACCTTGGAAACCCAGTGGGGGTTGCTGTGAGTCAGAATAGACTTGATGGTAATGAGTTTGGTTTTTAGTGGACAGGTTCTATAACTGTCTCTGTGTTTATTTGTTTAAAGTATATGTTCCTCACAAGACTGTGAGTTTCATGAAGGCAGAAACCATATGTACCATAGTCTAACACAGTGCCTGGAATATAGTAAGTACCGAATAAATGCTTGTTTATTGATCAACATTTCCTAATGGTAGCCTGCTCTTGAGCTAACCTGACTGGAAGACCCTGGAATAATTATTGAGCCCACTGTGTGAATGTTTGCTTCTAACAAGACATAGCATAAAACACAGCCCCCCTCAACCCACACCCCACCCCCAAAGAAAAACTCAGTTGCCATTGAGTAGATTCTGACTCATGGCAACCCCATACGTTGCATGGTAGAACTGTTTTCAATGGCTGATAGTGTTTTCAATGGCTGATTTTTTGGAAGTAGATCACAGGTACTTTCTTCCAAGGCACCTCTCGGAGGGCTCGAGCCACCAACTTTTCAATTAGTAGTCTAGTACTTAACTGTTTGCACCACGCATGAAGTGAAAGATAGCCAGGTCTCACTTATTCACCATCACCATCCAGAGTGAAGACTACCCATGATCCCCCTTTGTCTCAGCCTCCCTTTCCTTTACATTGCTGAGAAACCACACGTGTAAGTGGACGGTGGGAAAATCAGGTGATTTAGCCAATTAGCTGTTTACCAGTAGCTTGGGGAAATAATTTAGCAAAGGAGGACAGTAAAATTATTGGTTCTGTGAGATTTTCAGATTCTGAGTGGATTTTGACCACTGTTGCTTTTCATAACCAAGAGCTTGCACTTAGAGTGACTTTGGAGACTTTGTGGATGCCTCCCTGTCCCTGTTAACCTGATAGTTCATCTTCTCTTTTAGGCATAACGTGTATGTACAGTGTCATAATTTACTGTCCACCTGGGCTTGGTAGATAAATAAGATGTATGGATTTCAATTTTCTCAGGGGAAAAAAAAAATATATACACACACACACACACACGCACATATGGCCTGTCACACACACACACACACACACACAACCCTTGGGTAAGCAGCACCACTTGGCTAGGCGGAGAGGGGCTGTTTTCATGTGAAACAGTCCGGAGCCTTTAGAAGCCTATCTGCCCACATTACACCCAATGGGGAAAGCTTGTATCTGTTCAGCTAGTGTGTATCAAATTCTTCCCACAGGCAAGTATATCAGGTGTTTCCTACTAGGGTGCTGGGGTGGAAATAGGCATGAAAGGGAAGACGGTCTGAATAAGACATGGTCTTCTTCTACAAAGGTAACCTGGTGGAGGAATCAGCCAAAAAGTACAAAAGTAACATAAGATTGCAGGAAAACAAAAGTGTGGTGGTAAAGAAACATCACGTGTGGGCTCAGACATAATGGCACAAACTTTAGTTTCATGTTGAGACACTGGTGCCACTTGGAAATCCCTTGCCAAAAGTTGCTTGGAGGATTGTTGGGATAAGTGCAGTGCATTAATTTCATAGTCAGACAGTCCTGGACTCAAATACTGCCTTCCTCTTTCTGTCATCTTGAGGCCATTGGTGGCTCAACAGCAGAATTCTTACCTTCCATGGAGAAGACCCAAGTTTGATTCCCAGCCAAGGCACCTGATGCACAGCACTACCTGTCTGTTAGTGGAAGCTTACACATTGTTATAATGCTGAACAGGTTTCAGCAGAACTTCCAGACTAAGACAGAAAAGGAAGAAAAGCCTGATGATTTCAAAAACTCATCCAGTGAGAAAACTCTATGAATCAGTAACCTATCAATGGGCTAGCACAAGATGTGTTAGTAGTTCTGTTGTACATGGGGTCACTATGGGTTGGGGCCAACTAGACAGAAGCTGACAACAATAACCTCTGTGCTCTAAGTTCTCTAAGCCTCAATTTTCATATCTGTAAAAAGGAGTCAGTGTCACGTAGGGTTATTGTGGGGATTAAATGGGATTAGAAAGATAAAGCATGTCATGGCTTGAGCATAGAGTGGAAGCTTCCTCACCTTCGCCCAGGCTGGAAAAAGCCAGCCCACAAAGGAGCGCTTTAAGTCTTAGCTGAGCCCCAATTAGGGGTAAGATAACATGACCGCTTTGAAGGTGTTCTCTCTAGCTTGCCACACTCCATTTCTAGACAACTGTTTACTCTGTGCCATTTTTACCTAAATTGACAGGGAAGAGTGACACGGAAGTAGAAGGAAACACTGGATCAGATGTATGAACTATAATACCTCAATAATACAGATTCAATTTTGTTATTGCTACTGGAAATTTTGCTTAAAAACAAAAATCAAGATATCCAAGGTAAATGTGGCTTAAAAAAAAAAAAAAAAAGCTTATTTCTAAATATCCTGGAAGGTTTCAGGTGACAGGAGCTGGCTTTCTGCCACCTCTCAGGGTGTGGCTGTCCTTGTGCTTTTTGGTCTTTAAAGCCTCAGATTCTGCTGGTTTATAAACTCGAAAGGCCTCAGGCTTTTCTTATCAGACCTCCCCATCAGAAGCCTGAATTACAAATATCTCCTGAACAGAGTACAAGGAAGTTGAGACTGCTTTGGGGTCAAAGGCTGATAAACACTATTGAAAAGTGGGTGACAGGAGACCCTACAAAAATAGTAGCAGGTCTGTTGGGAACCCAGGTAGAGCATTCATTTCAGGGTGAGGATAGGGACCTCACGTTAGAGATACCCTGTCTGGATTCTAGGTAGTGGAAGTTATGAAAGAGACCATTAGAACAGTTCTCTGGTCTGGCAGCAGAGCAAGGAGCTGGGGTAAAGCCTATTTTGTCCACTTGCTGGACAGACACACCATTTTCTCTCCTGCCCCAGGAAGATCCCCAAAGGCTATTTCTGAACATAAGAATGTAACCCTCCTTTGCCCCAACCCATTTTTGTTGAGTCAACTCAGACTCATGGTGACCCCTGTGTATCAGAGTAGAACTGTGCTCCATAGGGTTTTCTGTGGCTGAAAGGCCAGAGTAGATCACCAGGCCTTTCTTATGAGGCACCTCTGTGGGGACTCAAACCCCCAACATTTTGGTTCACAACTGAGCACATTAACCTTTGCACCACCCAGGGATTCCCTCCTTTGCTCCTGAATCCTGCCCTGTCCCTGATGGGCAGAAGAAGTGGGGCCCCACAAGGGCCCCATGTCAGAATGGCCCCCGCACAGGCAGTTCTGGGTCAGAGAGCTGGAACCACACTTTTGGTGCCAGAGCCCAGTTTCATGCCCAGACAGCGGCCAGGGCTCTGTGCCAAGGCTGCCGTGCAGCCTCACTGGCTGCCTGGCCTTCCACCAGTGCCCGTGCCAAGACGGAGCAGCCTGTCATGAGTGAGGAGTGGGCAACTGGATGTTTCAGGTCTGACTTAGGTGGCCATACCCTGTGGGAACATTATTTCTTCGCCCTTCTTAATGGATAGTTCAGCAGTTCAAGGGAAGAGCAAGCAGGTAGGAAGACAGACACAGACACAGAGCCCTGGCTGCAAACATAAAATATGTTTTCCAGGCTCAGGCAAAAAATTCACTTGTCATCACTTGGTTTCTAACAGGGGAAAAAAACACAATGGAAAATTAGATCCTGTGTCACAATGTCATGGGTATAAATAAAATGAAAGGCAAGCTTGACGTCAGTAATAAGGATTCTCACGTTCCACTTCACTTCCTCAACATCAAATATTTAGCTCAATTTACTCTCTTGGGTGGTGGAAACCAGTTAGTGTAACTCTTGGGGGCTCTGACACTGGGGATCATGTTTCCTTCTTCCACAAGATTCTTCAGGAGCCCTGGGTGGACAACCCCATGATGTGGGCCCCATTCCCTGTGCTGGGTGTTTGCTGGGGACGGAGGGCATGTGTGTGGCATTTTTAGCAGATGCCACAGTTCCTTCTCCCCATCCCTCAGCTTCTCCTATTCTATATTCTCCTTCAAATCTTCCTTCTCTGGGGCTACCAGCTGGTTCCTTCCCCAGACCTCCCTGGAATCATTTGAGGAGTTGAGAGGATACTTCTCTTCCTGGAGAGGAGAAAGGGGAAGACAAGGGGGAGGGCTGAGTGTTCTTTGCACAAGGAAGGGGCAGGTGTGGCTGGGTGGTCTACGCTTCCCCCTCAACTTAGATGTGCTGTTGAATTGTTGTTGTTGTTGTTATGTGCCATCAAGTCAGCCCTGACTCATAGCGACCCCTCCTTGGGTTTCCGAGGCAGTATCACTACGGAAGTAGGATTGCGCAAATCAGCCTTGGGGATAGTAATCCATATCTTAAACACACTCCGAGATATGAAAGGAGCTCTGATGGCATAGTGGGTAAGACATTTGACTGCTAACCAGAAGGTGAGTAGTTCAAACCCACCAGCTGCTTCACAGGAGGAAGGTGAGGTAAATTACTTTTGTAAAGATTTACAGCCTTGGAAAACTAATGAGGGTTGCTATGAGTGAGTCAGAATCAACTCGATGGTGGTGGGTTTTCTGGGATATAACTTTCTAAAGGAACCCCATGGTAAGTAATTTTATAATACAACTAACAAGGACCTCTCCCCCCACCACACACACCCAAATTCTCTCTCTGTAAATCCAGCTGTTCCTCTGTTAGATTTTTCTCCAAGTGTTAAGCACCTTGGTATCCCAAAACCAACTAAATGTGGCCTGGTGTGCAATCAAACACACTTTTATCATCAAAGGGCATCTGACTTCAAAGTGTGCTTCAAACCACGTCTATTAATACAAGAGAGGTCCCTGGGTGGCACAAATCATTGGCATTCAACAACTAGCTGAAAGTTTGGTAGTTCTAACTTATTAAGTGGTGTGACAGGAGAAATGCCTGGCAATCTGCTTCTGTCAGATTACAGCCAAGAAAACCCTAAGTATCAGTTTTACTCTGTAACATATGGGATCATGACAAGTCAGAATCAACTTGATGGCAAGTGTTTTGTTTTTTATTAATACAAGTGCAAGGATTCGTAGCTGCCCGTATCTGGTTTTACGTCTTGACTTTCTGGGTTATTTTTGCTGGATCTAGAACAGCTGCAGTGTCCCTTCCCAAATCACATGATGCAAGCCACTCAGATGCTGAATCTTTTATCTTAAATCACTATATTCAACAAATATGTGTAGAATTCTGCTCTGTGTCAAGGAATGTTCTGGTGCTAGTTACCTCAAGATGAGTCTGATCTCACTCTGGCCATCTCTGGTCTGATCAATGAAGAAGGTGATTCATAGCAGCACAGTGTAGGAAAAACAGAGTGAGTGGCCTTTGGTAAATTTAAAAAGCAGTTCTAATCTTTCCTGGCTGTTTGACTTTAGGCTTATTATTTAATTTCTGTTTGCAATAAAGATATATACCATGAACTGCAGAAGAACAAACACATCTGTCTTGGAAAAAGTACAGCCAGAATGTTCCTTAAGAGTGAGGATGGTGAGGGGTTGTCTTACATACTTAGGACATGTTATTAGAAGGGATTAGTCCCCAGAGAAGGGTGTCATGCTTGGTAAAGTAGAGGGTCGACAAAAAAGAGGAAGAACCTCAAAAAAGTTGGATTGATACAGTGGCTACAACAATGGGCTCAAACACAGCAATTATTGTGAAGATGCCACAGACCAGGCAATGTTTTGTTCTGTTGTACATAGGGTCACTATGAGTTGGAATCAACTCAGTGGCACCTAACAACAACAACTTTAGAGGTTCTACAGAAGGTGCCCTGTCCTGCCCAGTGCATGGATCCTGATGGGTACTCAATAGTGCTGGCTCCCTTCCTTCTACCCCCCACCTTCTCCAGAGTTACATCTGCTCCCTAGAAAGAAAATATAAAATGGAAAAGAAAAGGAACTGTTGCATATATAAACAAGGGAGTGCTCATTCTCTCACTCTACTCTACACACATGCACACAAACACACTTAAACCTGGCTTTAGATAGTTGTGATTCCAGACCACAGATTACAATGTTATTTTTAGAACTAGATTTCTAACTGCTCCTACTAAAGAAGTAGATTGGATTGGTAATGGACCAAAATGGCTTTCTCTCGTTTTCCTCTCTGTGTATATTCAGTGAGGCAGGATTTAGTAACAACCTAGACCTCAGACACTTCTCATTTTGTGTCCCATTATGACTGCTGAGGACACTCTGTGAGTTCTAGGAGGCCAATTTAATAAGATATGTCTTTGTGTCCACAGAAGGGCTGTTTTTTGTTTCCTTCACCATAAGAATCTCATGAGGGAATGTTGTTCTTCAAGAATTATGTCAAGACTGGCTCAAGGCAGAACTGGGAAGTACAGTGAATTGGTTTTCCCCAACACTCTTCTTGCTTCCTCTCCCCAGTCTAAGCATCCAGAATCCAAATACCACAGCTGGCTTTCCAGAACTTTCTATGACAGTGTCTTGTCAATTCTGACACCATCTAAGGTCTCATCTTCCTTACATTTCAATAGTTACCATCGCAATATTCCAGTCCAGCCCATACCTCCTGTCTGCTACATGCATATGGGTTAATTCATGAGGTTAGATTGAAATTTTAGACCAGCAGGGTGAGGGATTTTGTTTTGTTTTGTTTTATTCTTTGTTGTCGTGGTTGTTAATTAAAGAAGCCGGTTGTTTGTCTCAGACCTATGTCAGGGCTCTTCTCCTACCAGAAGAAGGGATGAAATAGGAGGCAGGAGTTTTCTACTCTCCCTAGAGGCTGGCTGTTCAACTAACAGATTCAGCATGTTGTTCTTTTTCTCTGGACTCAGTGATACCCTGGAGCCAGTTTATACTAGAATTGTACCTTAAGAACATGAGCGTCAAAGTTTAGGAATTTTGCAAGCCCATTGTTAAACACTGCAGTTATTCAAATTTAAATTTTATAAACACACAATTAAATAATTTATATTCAAAACAAAGGTAATATATACTTAAAACTTACCATTTTCTAATTATTTTATTGACCTTACTCTTATCTCCATTTTTGAGGTTATTTATGTCTATTGGATCTTTGTCTATTGGCGGAAACAGTATGCATGGTCTGCTACTGCACATCTCTTTGCAATTCCATGTGCAATGATGTCACACTGGTAGCTTAACATCAGCCACAGTGGGAGTATTTACACTAGAGAATTTGGACAACACTACAAATCAGGACTTGATTTACTGCCCACCTCCCACCACAATCAGTTGTTAAGCATTAATCAGCACCCCACTATTTTGAACCCCAGTGAGCACAGGAGCCTTGTGTGTAGGCAGCCAGAAATACTAATATTCAACTTCATAGTTTGAACAGAACAGAACAAGGGGATACCATGTGGTTTAAAATCAAGTTGGTGTGTCACGGTTGCATTCTCTCACCATACTTATTCAATTTGTATGCTCAGCAAAAAATCCAAGAAGTTGGACTATTCAGGATTGGAGGAAGACTCATTAACAACCTGTGATATGCAGATGATATAACCTTGCTTGCAGAAAGTAAAGATGACTTGAAGCACTTACTGATGAAGATCAAAGACTACAGTCTGTGGTATGGGTTACACCTCAACATAAAGAAAATGAAAATCTTCACAAGCAGCATCATGATAAGCAGAGGGAAGACTGAAGTTGTCAACTATTTCATATTACTTTGTTCCACAATCAACACCCATGGAAGCAGTAACCAAGAAATCAGATGTTGTATTGTACTGGGCAAATCTGCTACAAAAGACCTCTTTAAAGTGTTGAAGAGCAAAGATGTCGCTTTGAAGACTAAGGTACCCAAGGCATAGTATTTTCAATTGCTTCATATGCATGTGAAAGCTGGACAATGAGTAAGGAAGACCAAAGAAGAGTTGATCACTTTAAATTGTGATGTTGGTGAAGAATATTGAAAATACCATGGACTGCCAGAAGAACAAAGAAATCCGTTCGGGAAGAAGTACAGCCAGAATGCTCTTTCGAAGCAAGAATGAACAGACATCATCTCACCTACTTTGGTCATGTTGTGAGAAGGGATCATTCCTTGGAGAAGGATATCTTGCTTGGTGAAGTAGAGAGTCAGCGAAAAAGGGGAAGATCATCAAGGAGATAGATTGACACAACGCAATGAACCCAACACACTGCCATGGAGTTCGATCCAACTCATAGCAACCCCTCCTTGGGTTTCCAAAGTGATATCACAATGGAAGTAGATTGCCCAAAGACTGACACAGTGGTAGCAATTATGGGCTCAAGCATAGCAAAGATTGTAAGGATGGTCTCTATGAGTCAGAACTGACTCAATGGCACCTAACAATGACAACAAAATTATGGGGAGAGATCTACAGAACATTTCAAAAGCTTTGCCTGAGACTTCACAAAGCCACTTTACTTAGATAAAGTCTAATCTGCTGAATTCCCTCCTGCTGTGCCCCTTCCCACTATAAAGATGCATGTGCTCCTCCTCCCCCTCACACACACAATCATTCTCAGAGTCAACACACTCCACTTGGAGTGAATCCTGTTAACTCCATCGTCATTCTGGGGTATCTTAGAGTCTGCTGGCCTGAGCAGGGAGGGGTGGGTTCTGAAGTATAAGGGGATAAGTAGGGGCAAATAGAGTATTGTGGATATGAGGTTATTGTGCATACTATCTATTGTCATCATTTGGCCCCACAGGTTGACTTTAAAAACAGGAATTGAGTGGTTCTCCTCAGCTTTCCACTCCACACATTGTCCTGGCAGATACATACTGAAGAGTTGAGTGAAAGATGAGTAAGAAAGATGAGTGTCTCTGATTTTCAAAGCACTTGGCTTTTTTAAATTATTTTATTCTCCCAGACTGGGTTGGTCAAAGGGTGTTATCCTTAGAAATATTCATAGCATTCTGTACTTTACAAAGCATTATCACATTTATTACTGCACACAGTTTTTATGATAAAATCATGAGATAAACACAACACATACGACTATTATGAGCATAAGGGACCCAAGATACAGAAGCTATATAACTTGCCATTGTCCACTTAGCTAGTTTGTGAAAGAGTTAGGATTAGGTTCCACAATGTCAACTGAATTTGAAAATGTTATACCTTACAAAGGCAGGAGGCATGTGTTCTGGTTATCTGTTACTGCTCTGACAGGAAATATACCACAAATGGGATGGCCTTAACAAACAGGAGTTTATTCTCTTACAGTTTGGAGGCTTTAAGTCCAAGTTCAA
>NW_006921694.1:729623-731241 GCF_000298275.1 Orycteropus afer afer | reverse complement strand
ACAATGACACAGCTACATGCAGGGTCCAAGTGTGCCATAAGCTAGAGACCATTCCCAAAGATGTTTCATATATATAGGAAGCAGACCACATACCCAAAGGCAGCTACTTCGCTGCTCCCAGTAGATTCCACCATGGAGTTGGTTACCAGTCTTATCATGGGGAATACTACATCCAGCTGCCCAGCCACTCAACCAGGCCCAGCCAAGTTGACACACAAATGGAACTATCACAGCATGCTAGGACAATTATTTTAATCTTAAGTCAACCCATTTGGTATCCTCTCTTTCCTCCTACCAAGGCCTTTCATGTTAGCTTGCGTACCTGATTACATGGCATTGAGCTATTTAGAGTTTCATCCTGGCCATGTAGACCATTTATTTACTGGAAACTAAGATTAGAGGCTGGCCTTTGGTGTTCTTAACAGATGACACCAAAGTACAAAGAAGAAGAGAACAAGGCCACAGGACCACAAGGCTGCATTCAACGGATCAATGAGGAAAGCTAGAAACGGTGAGGAAGATCTGCTTGCAAAGAGTATGGAATTCTTTGACATATGAATCTCTATAGTATAAACTTCTAAACAATATTTTTATGAGATTTTCATTTATTCCTAACTAAAAGACCAGATGACATACAGCATTTTTAATTTGCTGACTAATTGGGCAGAGACTGTGAAGAGGGCAAAGGAGAGTGGCCAGTTTTTGCAAAACAGCTGTTCACACAGACCTTGAGCCAGACCCAAAAGAACTGGGAAAAGTATAAGTGAGAGTTTTTGTTTTATAAGCCATGACTGGAAAAACGTGTATCAAATTATTAATAGTGTTTCCAACAACAACAGTGAAAAAAAAAATCTGAAGAAACAAACCATTGCAGTTCAGTGGATTTCAACTCATAGCGACCATATTAGGACAGAATAGAACTGCCTGATAGGGTTTCCAAGGCTGTAATCTTTATGGAAGCAGACTGCCACATCTTTTTCCCATGGAGCAGCTGGTGTGTTAGCATTGCCAACCTTTGGGTTGGAGCTGAGTGCTTTAATACTGGGCCACCAGGGCTTCTATTATAGTGGGGGTAAGTAACTGGACGTGGGGAAATGAATTTTTTTTTTTTTTAATTCTACTACCAATAACCAATTTTCATTAGATAATCATCTTTTTCCAGCCCTCCTTGTACCTTTAGAATGATCTCTAGTGGTGCAGTGGTTAAGGCTTTTGGTTGTTAATCAAAAAGTTCAGTGGTTGGGGCCCACGAGCTGCTCCACAGAAGACAGATGAGACAGTTGCTTCTGTAAAGATTGACAGCCTTGGAAACCCAATAGGGGTCACTATGAGTCGGAATTGACTTGATGGCAGTGGGTTTGTTTTTTTTTCAGTTTTTATACCTTCAGAAGCATATTGACACCTCAAATTTAGACATCATGTCACCTTTTGCAATGTGCTTTTCTCCATTATTTCAACGGACTCATATGAACGCCCTAGATAAAAATCTTACCTCTAAATCAACTAAACCTAAGTCCCATTCCAAAGAAAGGTAATCCCACAGAATGTAGAAATTATAGAACAATATCATTAATATCACATGCAAGTAAGATCTTACTGAAGATAATTCAGAAACGTT
>NW_006921694.1:723294-728568 GCF_000298275.1 Orycteropus afer afer | reverse complement strand
CCTTCAGGGAGATGGATTGACATGGTGGCTGCGATGATGGGCTCGAGTATAGCAGGGATTGTGGGGCTGGCGCTGGATCGGGCAGTGTTTTGTTCTGCTGTGCATGGCACTCGACGACACTTAACAACAACAACAACAACAGTGATACCACCTCGGAAACCCAAGGAGGGGTTGCTATGAGTCAGGTCCTACTCGATGGCACATAACAACAACACCTAGGGTCCAAATTGTGTTATTTCTGATCATCACTCCTATCACAAAATTGAGCTCAGAAGATATTCTTTTTGTTTTTTCTCTGGGTGTTTATTTACATGACTGCCTCCTGAGTAAGGAGCTACGGTGGCAGCATTTGGCTGTTAACCAAAATGTTGGCTCCATGGGAGGAGTAGGAGGCAATCTGCTTCCGTACAGATTTACAGCCTTGGAAACGCTATGGGAGTTGCTATGAGTTGGAATCAATCCCATGGCAGTAGGTTTGCTTTCTTTTTCTTTTCTTTTTCTCTAGTCTCATGGGTAAAATCAATGGCAAATGGCTACATTGAAAAGTAAGACAGAAATCATTCTAATATAACTTTCCCATGAGTGGGATTAATGTTCCCTTTTAACTTGTCTTCTTTATTTGAAGTCTGTTACAGCAAAGCAAATATGGGAACAAATTCTTTGTGCAAATAAATCAAGTACTACTAACAAGTACTGTGAATGGTTAGTAATTCTCTGAGGCCACCTACAGACTTACACCCTGAGAAAAGCAATTTACAAATTAGACCTCTGTGATTTGAAAAAGTGGCTGATTTTCTCTCATTGGTAAAATCAGAGCCACTGAAATATTGGATAGTAATGGGCTTACTTCCAACTACTTTTAATATCACTGTTTTTACTATAACTCTTATCAAGTAAACATGACTTAGGTATAAAAATCAAGAATATTCTCACTAGACTCAATATGAAGATGACTTGACAGGATAAAATTGGCTTGGAAAACAGAACTGGAATTCAACATATTATTGGAGAAGGGGGAATACAAAGAGAGAGAGACGGAGAAAGAGGAGCATTCACAGAGTACAAAACAGAAAAAATATCAGTATTAGTAAGAGTGTTCAGCTATTTCCATAGTTGAAAACATAATAAAAGGCCCAGAAACAGACCCAAGTGTCTGTGTTTAATATTTGATAAACATGGCATTTAAAATTGGGGAAGGGATATGGAATATCAATAAACAGTACTGGGATAAGTGGCTAACATTTTTATAAAAGAATTCAGATAGATTAAAAATTTTAACACAAAAATAAAATTATAAAAATGTCAGAAAATTATAAATATATATAATGTTGGAGATAATAGGATCCTTCTAAGAATAATACCAAAAATATAAATCATAAAGAAAAAGACTGATGTATTTGTCTTCATAAAAATTTTAAACTTTCATATATCAAAAACACCCATGATCCAAGTCCTTCTTCAGCGTAATAGATACAATATGTTCTCCCAGTCTATGACCTGCCTTTTCATTTTCTTGTTTTCAATTGAAGAACAGAAAATTTTAATTTTGATGAAATCTAATTTATCAATTTTGTTCTTTAATGTTTAGTGATTTTTGTGTTCTAAGGAAGTTTTGCTTACCCCAAGGTCACATAGATTTTTCCCTTATAATTTTTTAAGTTTTAACTTTTACATTAAGATCTTTGTTTATTTTAAGTGAATTTTTGTAAATAGTTTGAAATAGGGGTCGAGGAACATTTTTCTTCCATATGGATATCCAGGGGTTCCAGCACCATTTATTGAAAATGTTAACCTGTTCTCATTAAAGTATCTAGACATTTTTATCAAAATTGTCAAAAAATCAATTGATCCTGTATGTGTGGGTCTATTTTGAATTCTCTATTCTGTTCCTTTGTCAGTCTATTTTTATCACTAGTATCACATTTTCTTGATTACTATAGCTATACTGTAAGTCTGGAAATCAGGTAGCATGAATTTTCCAAATTTGAAAATTGTTTCACTAACTCTGGGTGCTTGATACTTCAAGATAAATTTTAGGGTCAGCTTGTCAATTTCTACAAAATATCTTCCTGGGATTTCGATTGATATTGCATTGAGTCTATAGATGAATTTGGGGAAAAGTGACAATTTATCAATATTAAGTAAACATAATATATCCTTCCATTTATGTATACCCACTACTGTGAAATTGATTCCAACTCCTAGTGACCTTATAAGACAGAGTAGAAGAACTGTTCCCTAGGGTTTCCAAGGCCTTCAAGCTTCATGGAAGCAGAGTGCCACATCTTTCTCCCATGGAGCGGCTGATGAGTTCAAACCGCCAACCTTCTGGTTAGCAGCCGAGGGCTTTAACTTTTGTGCCACCAGGGCTCCTTCTGTTGATGTGTATCTTCTTTGATTTCTCTCAGCAGTGATTTTTGTCATTTTTATTGTATAGGTCTTGCACATATTTCATTTAAATTTATCTATATTTTTAAAATAACATTGTAAATGATAGTTTTTAGAATACATTCTCCAGTTATTTGTTGCTGATCTATAGAAACACAATTGATTCTAGTATATTGGCCTTGTATCCTGAGACCTTGCAAAATGCACTTATTACCTTCAAAAATAATTCATTTTTTTATAGACTCCTTAGAACATGATCATGCTATCCTCAGATAAAAATCTCTTATAACTCAATAATAAGACAAATAATCCAGTTTAAAAAAATGAATAAAATATTTGATATGGTACTTCACAAAAGAAGATACATAACTATTCAACAAGTACAGAAAGAGATGTTTAACGACCTTCATCATTATGGAAATATGAATTAAAACCAAAAGATCCCAAAACATACCCGTGAGAATGGCTAAAATAAAAAAAATAACTAAAATATCAAATTTTGGTGAATATTTGGAGCAACTGGAACTTTCATCAATGCTGAGGGAAACATAAAATGGTACAATTTCTTTGAAGAGTTTGCCAGTGTCTTATATAACTACACATGCACCTACTATATGAGCTAGCAATTCCACTCTTAATGTACCCAAGATATTTACCCAACGAAAATGAGAACATATGTCCACAAAAAGATTTGTACTCAAATGTCCATAGCAACCTTACCTATAATATCCCAAAACTGAAAAAAAAAAAAAACCCTACATTTATCAATAGATGAATGGATAAGCAAACTGGTTTAGTAATACAACAGAATAATACACAGCAATAAAAGGAACAAACTACTAATAGATACAACAGCATAGATGAACCTCAAAAACTTCATGCTATGTGAAATAAGCCAGGCAAAAAATTACATAGAGTATGATTACACCTCGTGGTGTAGTGCCTAAGGCATTTGACTGCTAACTAGAAAGCTGGCAGTTCGAACCCACCAGCCAGGCCTCGGAAGGAAGGTTGGACAATCTACTTCTGTAGTGATACTGCCTCAGAAACCCAGGGAAGGGTTGCTGTGAGTCGGATCTGACTCAACGGAAGTGAGTTTAGGTTTTGACATTTCTTTTTGGAGTTCTAGAATAGGAAAAACTAATCTATAGTCATGGAAATTAGATTCATGTAAAGTGGGACAAGAGAACTTTTTTGGGGGGAGTGACAGAAATGTTCTATATTTTGATTGTGGTTTGCCTACACGGGCACATATTTTTACCAAAACTCATTGCATCATACATTTAAACATGGTGCTTTTTACTGTATATAAATTATACTTTAATTACATTGAAAAAGTGTGATAAATGTCAAAGAAAATGTCAAACTGAACAAATTTACAACATCTAAGGCAGTTAAGTTTATGAGGTCCTTAAGATACAAATCAATATGAAAAAGATGTATACACCAATAAACCAAACCCACTACCATCAAGTCAATCCAACTCATAGTGATCCTATAAGACAGAGTAAACTGCCTCATAGGGTTTTCTGTAAATCTTTACTGAAGCAGAGTGCCTCATTTTTCCCCTGGGGAATGGCTAGTAGATCTGAAACACCAAGCTTCTGGTTAGCAGCCGAATGCCTTAACCACTGCACCACCAGAGCTCCTTGTATGCACCAACAGGAAACTGTAAAAAGACCCTAACAAGTAATTCATAAAAGAAGAACTCTATGTAAACTTTCATCCAAATCATAATTTTAAAATAAAAGAACTACAAATGGACAATAAATATGAAGACTCACAATCTTTAGAAACAAAAAGTTTGTATAATAATAATATAATTTTATATCAACTTGATTGTTTATTTTAAATTTAAATATTTTGGGCTGGTGAGGGTGGTGAGGAAAAGACTCAGTCTCTAGGGGGAATGTAGATTGGTACAATTATCCTGGAAGAAAATTTGTCAGTATATATCCAAAACCCTTTTGCTTTACCAGGATGCCTGTATATAGGGCTTATGGATAGACATGACTGTTTTCATCTTCAAATTACTTCTTGTACAAGGATCCCCAAGTTTATGCCTCTATTGGGTGATTCTGTCCCAGTAAGAAAATGTAACCTTAATTGGGGTAAGGAGAAGCACTATGTAGGCCCCATATCTCCCAAAGAGTTGTCAGCTCAGTCTCTGAGTACATCTCCATTAAGGAACTAGATTGCTTTATATCCTGGGTGAGCACCTGGATAAAGTCAGTAAGACTATGGAACTTGTGGTTCATTTGTGACCTGCCATTGTACATGGCACTCTCCTGAACCTCAAGCCTAATAGTTGGATATCAGTGGCCTACATGTCACCAAGTTTGGTCCATGACTGAATCAATTAATCACTATGATCAGGGGGCTTGGGGTGGGGAGGTGGAGTATAGTGTGAGTGGCTAGCTGGGTTCTACTCTTCCCTCTGTGGTGAAGGCCAGTATATTTTATTGAAAGACCTCTTTTGGACCATATAGAATAGATCAGGAGTTCTCCCAAAGGAAGGAATGACAGATAGATTTTGAAAAATACAGATGTTACAAACATAGGAGACAAGCACACTGTGTCAGGACAGGAATTCTTGTACCTCTATCCTGAGACTCTCCAACCCTCTCCTATTGTGGGAATATGTTCATGTGTTACCTGATGAAGAAACCATCAAGGCTAAACTCAAGTCTCACCTTCCCCTCCCAATGGACCAGGAGAGATCATCGCTCCTCAGCTGAGGTGGCAGATGATGTATGATTAAAAAAAAAAAAAAAAAAAAGGAAAGAGTGCACACAACCACCCTCTAGATCCGGTCAGTTTTTGCATGGTGATTCTAGGCAATTTTAGATTGTTGTTTGTTGTTATGTGCCATTGAGTCGGACTCAA
>NW_006921694.1:721458-723194 GCF_000298275.1 Orycteropus afer afer | reverse complement strand
CTTGGGTTGCAGAGGCAGTATCACTACGGAAGTAGATTGCCCAGCCTTCCTTCTGAGGAGTGGCTGGTGGATACTTTGAAAATATATATGAGTTCCGGTAAGATGGCGGAATAGGCAGAAAAATTGCACAGACTCCCTTCAACAAAGAAAAGGGGAACCAATTAACACAGTTACAGAAGATAATCTTGGACCCCTGTGCTTTGAAGGGAAGGATATAGAAGTGGACTAAACCCCAACTAGCATAAGCATTTGCATGAAAACACCAAAAAAAGGAGACATATGGAGCTGCGGTCTGGCAGCAATCCTGACAGCACAGCTTGGATATTGCTGAGTGGTGTTAGGACCTAATAATTAACCTAAAAATCAGCCCTGCTAGCCAGGGACTGCACAGAGGATTGCTCTGGTGGCTGGTGAATAAAAGGGGAAGCAGCGAAGAGGAAGGTAGGCTGAGCTGTGGATTTTTGCCTATCTGGAGGGTGCAGCCATTTTGAATGTATACAAGCAGTTTGACCATTCTGGATGTTTAAGGTGACAGCATTCTCCCAAATTCCAGGGACTTAAGAATGGGATCCACTTGCCAGGAACCACAAGAACATTCAGGACACAGATGACTGGAGAGGTGTGACATTCCCCTTGTTACTCTTATATCCTACACCCACTTGGTGAACAGAGGTGCAGCAATCCCTCACTCCCACCTACATTCTAGGCCATCAGGAACTCCATCCCAGTCTGTGTGCTTGGATGGAGCCTGGGTGACCTGCCCTGCTGGGCCCCATTTTTATTTTTTAATTTTTTTTAGTTTGTTTTTGTCTGTTTTTAAACTACTATAATTATTATTGGTAGCTCTGGTAGTGTAGTGCCTAAGGATTTGACTGCTAACCAGAAGGCTGGCAATTCAAACCCACCAGCCACTCCTTGGAAGGAAAGTTGGGTAATCTACTTCCGTAGTGATAGTGCTTCGGAAACCCAAGGAGGGGTCACTATGAGTTGGGTCCAACTTGATAGCACATAACAACAACATAATTATTATTACTTTTGTCCTTTTTATTATTATTCTTTATTCTTCCCTTCCCAGGTTCTAGTTTTCAGCTTTTTTTGTTTTCCTTATTCCTGGTTCCAATTTTTTTTTTGTTGTTGTTGTTCTCATGGTTAACCCCATTCCTTGTTTTTCTTTTTGTGTTTTCCCACTTTTTTGTTCATTATTCTCTTCCTCTACTTTTTTCTCTTATTGCCCTCTCCCCAGATATTGCAGGGTTTTTCCCCCTCTTTTTTCTTTTTTTGGTTACTGTTCCTGTGTGATTACATGGTGTGTTTTTTGTCCATTTGCTTTTACTTTTTTGATGGTTATTCAATTGCTATTTTTGTCTAACTGAGTGGGAGACAGCAATGGTCCCCATATAACACAACTACACCCACACCTCCTTCAGCTTCACTTACTGAGTGAGAGCCACCATTTCCCTCTCCAGCAATGGGTCAATGATAAGCAACCACCAAGAAGAGCCTGATTCACCCTTGACTGCTCTTCAGAAGAAGTTAACAGAGATCTAAATACAACAATGTCACAATGTCTTGGAGACAACAGATCATCACAGTCCACACAAAGAAGCAAGATAAAGTGATAGAAACAAGGGAGCATGATATAGATGCAGAACACATCCCTGAGGAAGAAGCAGCATTGGAACTCCCTGACAAGGAATTCAAAAGAATTATAGTTAGGTATCTTCAAAGGTTTGAGA
>NW_006921694.1:700558-711535 GCF_000298275.1 Orycteropus afer afer | reverse complement strand
CCAAAGGAAAAGTTGGAGTCCCAGTAAAAACCCCATTTCAACCTAGGAATGGGCATTTAGGAAATGAGTATGGCTAGATTGTGGGACAGGGTAGTTAGGAAAAGATATTCCATTCACAGGACATACTAGGCTCCATCCAGAGGAGCTCAGAGCTGGATGATCAACTAGAATAGCTGCCCTTCTCTAGTTGATTTTGACTTTCCCCTCTTTAATTTCCCACTGCAGTTTGGATCTGCCCACTGGTTACCTCCCAGTTGCTCTTGCATTGTTTCAAATGAATTCAGCTAGAAAACCACAGGTCAAATCCTCCTCCCTCTTAGCCTGGGATAATCTCTCATTAGTCCAGCCATTCACATTGGAAATAATCACATTCTGGCTTGTGGATTCTTTTCTTTTGTTCCTTGAAATACTACATATTTTTGCATCAAGATTTACTTTTTGTGTATTTACACCTTTTCACCTTTTCTCCCCAACTTGTTTATGTCTCACAGTCCTTTGTATCCCCAGTTGAACGTAGCACACGGTGGGAAATGTAGCCTAATGGCTCAGATCGCAGGCTCTTGAGTCTGATACCTAAGTATGGATTCTAACTCTGCTACTTACCAGCTGTATGACTGCAACAAGTTGCTCAGCATCTGCGTGTTTTCCTTGTCTATAAAGTGAGGACCAAATTGGTACTTACTTCTCTGGGACTGAAACAAAATCATGTCAACTGTTAAGCATGTGCCTGATGTCTTGCAAGTGTTCAGTAAATGCCAGCTATTATTATATAAGTGCTTAGTAATACCTGTTGATTGAATGGCTCTAACTGGGGAAGGACAATAAGTAAATACACAGAGGGCTGCTGGAAGGTGGGTCTGGAAGCCAGACTGCCAGTGGCTTGAATTTCATCCTGTCCTGAAAAGGGAGGCAGAAATCTGGACCCTTGTGCAACAGGCACCACAGGATAAGTCAAATATGATCGTGGCACCTAGAGTCCTAGTGAAGGGGAAGAAAGGGCACAACTGAGGTTTTGTAACACAAAGCAGTTATTAGGATAATATTCGTCCAGTCAACAAATATTTATGAAGCACCAGTTGTGTGCCAGGAAAACAAGAAATATTTTTACTCAGTGATAATGAAGAGTATAATATCTAGACTGTGTCTTCTCCTCACCATACCCAGCAACCCATCAAGCTGTTATAGGTCAGGCTTCAGTGGCTTTTGACTAGAATGATTGTAAACATCTCTTTGAACCATGGCCCTGGTCTTTCTTTTACCAACCTCTATTGAGCATTACAGGAGCTCTGGTAGCATAGTGGCTAAGACACTTGCCTGCTAACCAGACGGCTGGCGGTTCAAACCCACCAGCCACTCCTCGGAAGGAAGGTTGGGCAATCCTACTTCCGTAGTGATACTGCCTCGGAAACCCAAGGAGGGGTCGCTATGAGTCAGGTATGACTCGACGGCACATCACAACAACAACAACATTGAGCATTACTGGTCAAGTGAAAAAAACAAAACAAAACAAAACCAACCACTGCCACTGAGTTAGATCCTACTCCTAGTGACCCCTCCTTGGGTTTCTGAGGCAGTATCACTATGGAAGTAGATTGCCCAACCTTCCTTCGGAGGAGTGGCTGGTGAGTTTGAACCACCAGGCTTCTGATCAGCAGTTAAATGCCTTAGGCACTATGGCACCAGAGCTCCCTCACTCAGGTAAGATTTCTAAAATGACTACTTATGTTCCTCCATTTCAGAAAACCTTTTAGTAGCTCCCCACTGCCAGGTGGTCTGTCCCTCTCAAATCCCCATGCTGAAGTGTCTCATACCTCCAGGTACATTTAGGACACAACTAGCTGAAGTGCCAACTCTTCTGGGAAGCTCTTTGAATCCATCAGAGCTCATCCAGAAACACAGCACTTTTAGTATTTAAATAGTGAGAATTTAAGATAAGAGATTGGTTTCACAGGTGATGGAAGAACTGGGTCACCAGCCAGGGCATAGTGAGGCAATGGAGGGGTTAGAAAGATACTGTTGCCTTCCTTTCACCACAGTGGCAATTGAAAGAAGTTACCAGAGCCTGAGGCCATGTTCACCCTGCTGAAGCTGGACCATGGTGGGCCTGTCCAAAAGAGATGGAGGAGGTAGCAAGACAGGCAGAGAAGGAACAGGGGTGACACCCTGACTTTTCCCTTCCTCCCAGTCTCCAGTCTGTCACCAGTACTTTCCATTGGCTGAACAAGTAAGAAGGCAGCTGACATGGAGTCTGAGAAATTCAGCCTGGGGTCCCCTATGTAGACAGAGCAGGGCAGAGTGAAGAATGGACTTGTGTCCCTTTCTGATTTCCTTAGGGATGGTCATCTCTGTTCTCTACCCCCTCAACTTTGATTCTGTCTTTTTATAGTGCCGATTCCATTGGACTGTGATTTCTCTGTTTACAAGTCTGTTTTTCTTACTAGACTGTAAAGTCCCACAGGGCAGGACAATGGCTTAATTCATGTTGGTATCCTCAGCTCCGGGCATGATTCATAGTACAAAATAGACATTTAATGTTTGTTGGATATCTATTGAAAGGAGACTCTTGGAGTAAACTCCAGCTAGCTCTTCTTTTCCACGTTTTTGTTTGGTTTACCTACTTTGACCATCTGCACTCTGTTGAGCTTTGGGAGTTTTAGCACTGAAGAATGAGTAAGAAAGAGATTGGGGTCCATTCATTTCTCTGGGTTTATAATCCACAGCCTTATTTTTAAAAGCTCCCAACATCAAATCACAATGATTATTATACTCAGAGCACCATAAACATACCAACCCTCCACCTTCCCACAGCTACATGAGAATTATCTATGGAAATTCCCCAGATCTTAAGATACCTTCCCTCTACCACCCAAGATGCTTCTAGGCCACCTCTCTGCTGTTAATCAGTATGTGCTCAGGGTAAGCAAACTAATTTTAAAATCTGTTTAAGCAAAACATAATTAGGAAGACAAATTAGCTGCCCCAAAAATTGCATAATGAATGCCCAAGCAGAAATTATTTTTATTACCCACCATTTTTATTATCTCTGTAACATTTTCCCTTCCATCATTGCAGATGATACTAGGCTGATAGCGTAGGGAAATACCACAGAATTTAACTTCTGACCTTGATTGTCTATTCAATGATTACAAACGGAGGAAAACTGGCTGTTTTATTTTTGCTTTTCATATCTTGAATTTATCACAGCAGCTTGTGGCATCACAAGGGGACATAGAGAAAAAGACCCCTGGAATCAAAGCCAGAAAATCAGGGTTCAGCTCCTGGTTCTCATTTATTGCTGTGCATCATGGACACATTAATTAACCTCCAAGAAATCCCTTTCTTTACATGAAAAATGAGGATGATGGTAACACCTACTTCAATGACAATGAGAGCCAACACTTGCTTACTGTATGGTTCTAAGCACTTCATATATATATTAAATCTTTTAATCTTCACTACGAACCCATGAGTTTTATGCTATTAATATCCTCATTTTACACATAAGGAAACCGAGGCACAGAGAGATTAAGTAACAAAGGGTTGTTGTGAGGACTGGGTGCAATTTCATATAGTAAAATATCCAAGTAACTGCCCGAAACATAACAGGTACTCCATTTGTTCTTTCCTTTCCTCTACAAATCCCGCCATCCCTACTCCAAAGTTAACTAATCTTCATAGAAACCAGTCTTTGACTGAAGTTCCCTGGTCAGGAGACCTGTATCCTTTGTCCCTACCTCTACACTACCTGTATTCTACGCTTCAGTTTCCCCCTGTGTAAGATGAAAACATCAGACTACATCAGCAGCCACCGATTGATGGTACATGGGCTGGACCTGGCCTGCAGTTATATTTTGTTACACAACATTTATATTTAAAAAAAAAAAAGTTGGCAACATTTAAAAATCAATAGATTTCTGTCTCATACACACACACACAGAGATTTCAAGAGTCTCTTGAAAAATGGGTTGACCTTGCCTTGTGGGCCCTTGTTCCCACATAGAAATATTCAACTTGAGTTGAATCAATGCTGCCTACTTTTACAAGGGGCAAATGTTGTCCAGTTTTCCAAAGTTCTCATTTCTCCCAGCTTTATGCAGAACCTTTAGAATCTATGATCATTAAGGTCATTAATATCTTTTCTACTCCTACCACCAATAGTTCATGACATCCTGACAACTTAATATGTTTCCCAAAGTAAGCATCCACTCTAAGGCATCATAGATTTTTCTTGAATGTTTCTGTCACAAGGTGACCAACTCATCCTAGTTTAACTGGGACTTTTCCAGTTGAAGCAGGCAAAGTTCCAAGTCTTAGGAAATTCCTTGGTCCCAGGCAAATCAGGCTGATTACCCTAAATGACATATCACAGCACATGGTCCCCCCTTCAGTGGCCCTTCTTATCTGGGAAATGATGATGCCATACTACATTCTAGTGCTCCTGGGTCTCTTTGGGAAGCTTGCAGTGCTAACAGAGCATGCTTAGGATCTCTTCACGGATCCTAAGTCAGTCACTTGTTCTTCTGCTGGGATGCTCTGTGACTTTGGGTGGGTCACTCAGCCCTGGGGCCTCTCTTCCCTGCCACTTCATTTATTCATTCAACAAGTATTTATTAAATACTTTCCATTTGCCAGATGCCATTCTAGGCACTGAGGATACAGCAGTGAATAGATGCAAGAATAAGGGATTTTCCCTTATATAACTCATGTTCTAGAAGAAGAAACAGTCAGTAAAATAAGTCAACAACATCTGCTAGTGCTTTAGGTGATCATACTGCCTTAAAGAAACCATGGGCCATATAAGAAAAGCAAAGTCTTCAGGACCAAAGTCTTCAGGGCCATCAGCAGTTTTGGTGGGTATGGAGGAGTACTAGAAATTAGTCAAGATTCCACCTGGCCTCCCATTTTGAGCAATACAAAATTCTTAACTATAGGGTTTTATGTAACAATTTAATTTGTCAATTACTAATTATTGTTATTGTTTTTCCTCTCTCTCAGTCAAAAAACAGCTTCATGGCTACACCCATATCAATATCAAATCTGGTTCTTGCACAGATGGATTGGATATTCATCAAATCCACCCAAACAACATTGCAAGGATTGAGAAAAGTGACAGACCAAGCTTATTAGCAAATCTGACACCATTTTATTAAACAAAGTGCAACTGCTGTTAGGGGTTCATGTACCAAAGTCATAAATAGATAGACAGATGGGTAGGTAAGTAGGTTGTTGTCATGTGCCGTCGAGTCAGACCCAACTCAGCAACCCCTCCTTGGGTTTCTGAAGCAGTATCACTACGGAATTGCTCCATCTTCAGGCAGGCAGATAGATGATAGATAGATAGATAGATAAAAACCAAACTCACTGCCATCGAGTCAGATCCGACTCGTAGCGACTGGTCCTTGGGTTTCCAAGGCGGTTATCACTATGGAAATAGATTGCCTAATCTTCCTTCCAAGAAGTGGCTGGTGGGTTTGAACCACCAGCCTTCTGGTTAGCAGTCAAATGCCTTAGGCACTATGCCATCAGAGTTCCTAGCTAGACAGATAAAAATAAATTAATAGATCATGTAATGGTATCCCTTCCCCCCGAAAAGCTGTATACAACTTCAATGAAGGGAGTGACTACATTATAACAAATTAAGTACACTAGTACTTACTTGGGGAGCTCTGGTAGCTTAGTGCCTAGGGCACTTGACTGCTAACTACCACCAGCCACTCCTCGGAAGGAAGATGGGGCAATCTACTTCCGTAGTGATACAGCCTCGGAAACCCAAGGAGGGGGTTGCTATGAGTCGAGTCTGACTCAATGGCAAATAACAACAACAACAACAAGTACTTAGCTGTATGTCATTCATTCATTCCACAAATATATATTGAATACCTACTATGTGCCAACATTATTATCATAAATAATAATAAAGAAGGTAATATTTGAGAAGTACAGCTTATTCATCGATTTTTGAAATAATCCTTATTCTTCAGATTATAAAAATAATAAATTATATTCTATAATTTTTAAATTAAAAAAAAAAAAAAAGGCCTACCTTTAAGCCAAGGTTCCTCAACCCCTGCTCTGTTGACATTTTGGGCTGGAGGGTTTTTTGTTGTAAGGGGCTGTCCTGTACACTGTAGGATGTTTAGCTGCAACCCTGGCCTCTACCCATTAGACACAGTATCATCCCCTACCCTCAGTCAGAATCACTAACAATTTGCATTGCAAATGTCCCATGGGAACAAAATCACCTGGGATTTGCAATCCACTTTTCCTCTCACATGAGGTACCAGGAGTGAAGGTATCTGCATTGTTCCTTCTCCTCACCCTATGAAAATCAGCAGTAAATTTTCTCCGGGAGGAGCAGTTACATTTCCCTTTCCCTCCTTGAGGCCAAGACACTGGCCTTCCAGAGAAAGACAGTGCTATCCCAGGTCTGGGAGGAGTGGAGAGGGTGGGAGTGGGGAAAGGTAGGCTTGGGCTCTGCTAAGGGGATCAGGAAGCTTTTGGAGCTTATGCTGTGTGCGTCACAGCTGCAGATCCAGGCCTTGCCCCAGACCTGCTCTCCTTCAAATGAGCTTTGCTAATGACGCCAGGAGAAAAGCTTCCTCTATGTGGGGCTTACCCTCTCACATGTAAGTCTAGCAACCAGTGACTTCTCTAAACCAGACAGATTAAAATTGTACTCCAACCTTCTTGTTACGAGTGACCCTCTAAGCTGGAAGCAAAGGATGCCTGCCTGTTGGCTCCCTGCTGAAAGGACTTTATAAAGAGTTTATTGTGCACAAACTAATCTAAGATAGAACAAACTCACCCAGCTGAGCTACTTACCCCCAGCTTTGTCTGTTAGGCAGGAGCAAATATTTTCAGTTGATAAAAAGTGCTGACATGAGCCCAGGAGGTCTGGCACAGCATTTTGAGGTACCTGTAACCTGGGCCCTGCCTGCTTATATGTTACCACTTATTGATTCAGATTTAGAGGCTCCCAACCACAGAAAAGAGAGCTGAAAGAGGAGGGGGTGGGTCAGTGAACCGAAGCTCTGCTTTCACTCATTCATTTGGTAAATATTTATTGAGTCCTTATTATATGCCCAACACCGTGCTCTACCCCTTTGAGAAATTAACGTTAGATGGAATCTTTCAGGGTTCATAAACTCAAAAGCTTCCAGGGCCCAACAGTAGCATAAATGCATGGGTTCTGCTTATGCCTCACCTAAAGAGGGCACCACTACTCCTCAGCTGCAGCTGATATTTCCCATAGTGGGCTACAAGGCCAGTTTTTCCAGATCCTCTGAGTTTTCAAGAGAAACTGAAAAACAGGATTTTTAAGTTAAATCTTTTAATTTTTAAGCATAAGCTAAAATTAAAAAATGAAAGCAAAGCAAAATTTAAAACCCTTTTATGTACAAAAGAAAACCAGCCATTGAACCTTCAAACTTAACTTCTAAATTAGACCCAGTGAGGAGTAGTGGCTACGAGTGAGCTATTTGGGGTCAGAAAGGTGCCTGGCTCTACCTTTTGCTTGCTGTTTGACCTTAGGCAAGCTATCTAACCTCTTTGAGCCTTGGTTTCTTCATGGATAAAATGAGCATGATAAAATTTATTATAGACTTAAATGAGCAAATACACATATTGTACCCGATCCATATAACTCAATAAATGTGAGTTATTATTTTCAGGTCATTTGGTCCACTGTCCCAGGAGTCTCTTTTACAATATCCTTGACAGTTGGACATTCAAGCACTGCTTATGTGCTTCCTGAAATAGGACGCTCATGGCTTAGGGTAGTTCTCTGTGCTACTTTAGGTAATGCTAGCCTTGATGGCACAGAGGTTAAGTGCTTGGCTGCTAACCAAAAGATCTGTGATTCAAACCCACCAGCAGCTCCACTGCAGAAAGGTGTGATAGTTTGTTTCTGTAAAGATTTACAATCTTGGAAACCCTAGAAAGCAGTTCTACTCTGTCCTATCTGGTCCCTGTGAGTTGAAATCATGGGCAATGGGTATAGAAGTTGTATAACAAACCCCAAATATTAGTGGTTTAATCCAATGTATATTCATTTACTACTCACATCCCAGTTCAATGTGGTCAACTAGTGTTCTATCCACCCTGGACCCCATGAATCCATGCACCCTCTGTCTGTTGGCTCTGCCATCTCCCAGGACCTACTTAGAATCCACTGCTGGCTGAATCTTTAGCCAGTTGAGAGAGACAGAAATCATGTATCTCAAACCCCGTACATTCCCATTTGCCAGAATTTGTAATTGTAAAGGAATCTGGGACATAAAGTATTCCTGTGTTTCCAGGAAAAGAAAATAGCACTGTGAACATCTAGAAAATCTCCACCATGATCTGCATTCATATAAGCACAATTCTGCAGAATTAGAATGTCTACCTTGTCAACCTAGTCTTGTCCTTCAGTGCAACACACATGGTATAGCAGGAAGACACCGATTTAGAGGCAGACAGGTTCAGACTTGCTAGGAGCTCTGGTAGCATAGTGCCTAAGGTACTTGACTGCTAACCAGAAGGCTGGCAGTTCAAACCCACCAGCTGCTCCTCGGAAGGAAGATGGGGCAATCTACTTCCGTAGTGATACTGCCCTGGAAACCCAAGGAGGGGTCGCCATGAGTCGGGTCCGACTAGACGGCACATAACAACAACAACAATACTGGCTAGCTTTGGACTTTGTACAAATCCCTGAAATTCTCTGGGTTTCAGTTTCCTCATTAAAAAAAATAAAGACAGTCATGCCAAAAAGCTTGTGGAGTTATTGTAAGGATTGAATGGGGTCGTGTATGTGTCATAATGACTAGTGCACAACCTGATTGGTGCTCATTTAATGCTGGTGTCTCTTCTGGTTCTCCTCTACATGATTGCATTTCAAGTGTTTGAAGATGACTGCGATTATTTCCATAAGTTTCACTCAGCTTCCTATTTTCATTGTTTTATAGACTGTCATTGCCAGACTCCTCATTCTCCTGATGGGTCTTTCATGGATGTAACACAGTTTGTCAAGGAACAAATATCATGTCTGCTTTAGTTTGAGCTTCCCTGAAAGCAGCTCCAGAGACAAGGACTTGGGTGTAGATAATGTTTTGTGGAAGTGATCCTATGAAACAGAAGTGAAGGAAAGGGAAAAGAAAGGAAAAGTCAATAAATGAGTGGGTTATAGTTGTGGGCAACTAAAGTTCAGTCCCATTGGGGGTTCTGAGGAACCATGGAGAAAGCACCTTAAAATTGTCCCACTAATTGATGAGGAAGGAGCTCTGGTAGCATATTGCCTAAGGTACTTGACTGCTCACCAGAAGGCTGGCGGTTCAAACCCACCAGCCACTCCTCGGAAGGAATGTTGGGCAATCCTACTCTGTAGTGATACTGCCTCGGAAACCCAAGGAGGGGTCGTTATGAGTCGGGGCCGACTCGATGGCAAACAACAACAACAACAACAACAATTGATGAGGAAGCTGAGGTATTTATCTATGAAATCCTGTTTACGTTGGTTGAGGTCTTTCACTACTGCTTTGAAATTATTGCTGTGTCTGAATGAAGCTCAGCAGACTTTGTCAACTTTTACAAAACAAAGCAGAGAGACATTATGGCTTGAGTTTGTATGGCTCTGGTAAACTGCATGGTGCTACTCAATACCAGATCAAAAAACCAAACTCACTGCCGTGGAGTCAATTCTGACTCAGCCCGACACCCATTGGGTTTCCGAGGCAGTAAATCTTTACTGAAATAGATTGCCCTGTCTTCCTTCTGTGGAGTGGCTAGTGGGTTTGAACCACCACACTTCTGGTTAGCAGTCAAATGCCCTAGCCACTGCACCACCAGAGCTCCTTCAGCTATGTTGAAATCCAGTGGCTAAAGGATGTGGCTCAGAGTATTATAAGTTCTACTGCAATGCTTCTAGCAAAAATGCCTGGAAGGAGCCACTCTATATGCTCATACAGGTTTTGTCTGAATGTTGGGATTGTGGTGATTGTTATTTTTTCATTTATTCTTTTCTTCAGGGTACATGTGATGGCCAGAAATCAATACTATGATCCAAATGAGGATTTGACCAGTACAGAACAGAAGATGTAATGGTAGACTGCTGCTTATAGTTGCAGATGACATAAATGTATATGTAGAAAATTCCAAGAAAGTCCCCTCCCCTAAAAAAAATCTATTAGCACTAATAAACAAGTGTAACAAGGTCACAGGATACAAGATCAATTGTTAAAAAAAATCATTTTTATTTCAATATTAATAACAAAAAATTTAGAAATGAAATTTTAAAAAATTTTATTTACAATAGCATCAAAAAGAATGAAAGAGGATGAGTAGCTGGAGGACAGTTGTTGTTGTTGTTGTTAGGTGTCATCGAGTCAGCTCTGACTCACAGCAACCCTGTGCATAATAGAACGAAATGCTGCCTGGTCCTCTGCCAGCCTTACAATCTTTGCTATGCTTGAGCCCATTGTTGCATCCACTGTACCAATCCATCTCATTGAGGGCCTTCCCCTTTTTCATTTATTGAAGCTGTTTATTGGACCAGTTGTGAAGATTTTTGTTTTCTTTATGTTGAGGTGTAATCCATACTGCAGACTATAGTCTTTAATCTTCATCACTAAGTGCTTCAAGTCATCTTCACTTTCAGCATGTAAAGTTGTCATCTGCATATCACAGGTTGTTAATGAGTCTTCTTCCAATCCTGATGCCATGTTCTTCTTCACATAATTCAGCTTCTTAGATTATTTGCTCAGCATACAAGTTGAATAAGTATGGTGAAAGGATATAACTTTAATGCACTCCATTCTTGATTTTGAACCATGGAATATCCCCTTGTTCTGTTTGAACGACAGCCTCCTGGTCTATGTACAGGTTCCTCATGAGTACAGTCAAGTGTTCTGGAATTGCCATTCTTCTCAATGTTATCCATAATTTGTTATGATCCACACAATAGAATGCTTTTGCATAATCAATAAAGCATAAGTAAACATC
>NW_006921694.1:697160-699588 GCF_000298275.1 Orycteropus afer afer | reverse complement strand
GGCTCTTGTGGACTTGTTTTAATTGTCTTAAGCTTCAAGTTGAACTTGGATTTGAGCAGTTGATGGTCTGTTCCAGAGTCAGCACCTGGTCTTATTTTGGCTGAAGGTACTGAACTTCTCCATCACCTCTTGCCACAGATGTAGTCAGTCTTATTTCTGTGTATTCTATCTGGTGAAGGTCACGTATATAGCCGTCACTTATGTTGTTGAAAAAAGGTATTTGCAATGAATAAGTCGTTGGTCTTGTAAAATTCTATCATGCAGTCTCCAGTGTTATTTCTGTCACTAAGGCCATATTTTCCAACTAACAGTGTGGTAGTTAAGTTTGTGTGTCAATTTGGCTGGGCCTGGTTGAGTGGCTGGACGGCTGGATGTAGTATTCCCCATGATGAAACTGGTAATCAACTCCATGGTGGAATCTACTGTGAGCAGCCGAGTAGGTGTGGTCTGCTTCCTGTATATAAAAAGAAACCTTGAGGAACAGTATCTAGCTTATAGCACACTTGAACTTTGCATGTAGTCATGTCATTGCTCAGCAGCCTGCCATGCTCTGCTGACCTTGGGACTTTCAGTGGACTTGAATGAATGTCCTGTCATGTGGTTTGGTAACATCAGTGCTGTGCCTTTTAATTGTCAACCTTGGGCTTGTCAGTTTCAGCAGCCAGCAGCTGTCTGAGTGAAGAAAAGCCTCTAGCTTCAGTGGACCAGGAGCAGAGTGCAGAGCTGAAGTCCAAGGCTTAGGGGCTTTCATCCAGCTCCTAGAGCTTGGCACTTTGAAGTTGGACTTAAAGCCTCCAAACTGTAAGAGAATAAATTTCTGTTTCTTCAAACCATGCCATTTGTGATATATTCCTGCCAGAGAGGCGCTAGGTAACCAAAACAACCAGTAACTTTTCTTTGTTTCCAACTTTTGCATTCCAGTCACAAGTAATAGTCAAGACATCTTGATTGCATGTTTGGTCAATTTCAGAAGTTGGTAGAAATCTTCAATATCCTCATCTTTGGTTTTGGTAGTTGGTGCATAGATTTGAACAATAGCAGAATTAACTGGTCCTCCTTGTAGGTATATGAATATTATCCTATCACTGACAGCACTGTACTTCAGGAGAGATCTTGAAACAGTCTTTGTGACAATAAATGTCACACCATTCCTCTTCAATTTGTCATTCCCAGTATAGTAGATCACATGTTTGTCTGATTCAAAATGGCACAAACTGATCATTTCAGCTCACTAATGCCTAAGATATAGATCTTTATGCATTCCATTTCATTTTTGACCACTTCCAACTTTCCTAGATTCATACTTCGTACATTCCATGTTCCAATTATTAATAGATGTTTGCATCTGTTTCCACTTATTTGGAGTTGTGCCCCATCAGCCAATGGAGGTCCCAAAAGCTTTACTCTATCCATATCATTAAGATTGTGTCTATTCTGAGAGGTCAGCTCTTCCCCAGTGAAATTTTGAGTGCCTTCCAAACTGATGGGCTCATCTTCTGGCACTATATTGGATGTTTCAGGGCTGTTCATAAAGTTTTCCAATAATGTATCAGACAGTGTTTCACTGCTATTCATAAGGTTTTCATCAGCCAATTGTTTGAGAAGTAGATGGCCTCTTCCTTCCTCTGAGTCTGTCTTAGCCTGGAAGCTCTGCTGAAACCTGTCCACCATGGGTGACCATGTTGGCATTATGCAACACGGTGGCGTAGCCTCCAGCCTCACAGCAACATGTAAGCCACCACAGGACAACAAACTGACAGACAAGTTCATCTTCCTTAGTTGTTCCTAACCATGTACATGTTAAAATTCTTTTATCTTCTTTAGTGAAATGTCTATTCAAATCTGTCCATTTTAGAATTCTGTTATTTGTCGTCTTATTGAGTTGTAAGTTCTTTATATGTTCTGGATACAAGTCTTTTAACAGATACATGATTTTGTATATTTTCTCCCAATCTATAGTTTGTTTTTCCATTTTCCTTAATGATCTTTTGAAGCACAAAAGTTTTTAATTTTGATGAAGTTCAATTTATCCATTTTTTTCTTTTATAAATCATGCTTTTGGTGTCATATTTAGAACTCTTGTTCATCCTAAGACCACTAAGATTTTCTCCCATGTTTTCTTTTAGCAGTTTTATAATTTTAGCTCTTATATTTAGATGTATGATTCATTATAAGTTAATTTAATTTTATTTTTATTTTAAGAGCTTGTTTTACATTCTACGTCACACGTAAATTTAGTTTCATTCCCCATTTGCTATGTTCAACCCTAACTCAGTCTCCTCCCCTCCCTACCCTGCAACCCTCCCCTTGTGCCCCTCATATTTATGCACTCCTGTTTGTCCTGCATTTCCTCAGTTTGAATGTTGGTCCTTTGGTGTCTCATGGTCTATTGCTCTAAGGGATGTATTACCATTGAGTGTGTGGGTGC
>NW_006921694.1:693766-695020 GCF_000298275.1 Orycteropus afer afer | reverse complement strand
CCACTATGCTACCAGAGCTCCTATGCCATAAATTAGCGCTCGTCAATTTGCCCCTATTTTATCTTTGATGAATTTTATAGTTTTGGGTTTTACATTTAAGTCTTTGATCCAGCTTGAGTTTGTTTTTGTGTATGGGGTGAGGTATGGGTCTTGTTTCATTTTTCTACAGGTAGATAACCAGTTTTGCCAGCACCATTGTTAAAGAGGCTATCTCTTCCCCATTTAATGGGCTTTGGGCCTTTGTCAAAGATCGGTTGTCCATAGATGGATGGGTCTATGTCTGAGCTTTTGATTCTGTTCCATTGGTCTGTCTATCATTGTACCAATACCATGCTGTTTTGACTACTGTGGTTATGTAGTAGTTCTTAAGATCTGGGAGTGTGAGACCTTCCACTTTGTTTTTCTTGTTGAAAAGTGCTCTGCTTATTCAAAGCCTTTCCACATGAAATTAGTAATTAATTTTTCCATGTCCTTAAAAATTTTTGTTGAAATCTGGATTGGGATTGTGTTAAATGTATAGATTGCTTTAGGTAGTATTGACATTTTTCACAATATTTAGTCTACCTATCCATGAACAAAGCAGGTTCTTCCATTTATGTAGTACCCTTGTTGTCTCTTGTAGCAGTGTTTTACAGTTTTCTCTGTATAGGTCTTTTGTGTCTCTGGTGAGGTTTATTCCTAGATATTTTATCTTTCTCGTAGCAATAGTGAATGGTATGGTTTCCCTTGTTTCTTTATCAGAGGAGTCCTTGCTGGTGTAGAGAAATCCAACTGATTTTTGTATATTGATCTTGTATCCTGCATCTTTGCTGAACCTCTCTATTAGTTCCAGTAGTCTTTTTATTGAGTCCCTTGGGTTTTCTATGTATAGGATCATATCATCTGCAACTAGAGATAGTTTTAATTCCTCTTTGCCAATATGTATGACTTTATTTCTCTTTCTTGCCTTATTGCTCTGTCCAGGACTTCCAATACAATGTTAAATAGAAGTGGTGATAGAAGGCATCCCTGTCTGGTTCCCTTTTGTAAGGGGAATGCCTTGAGTCTTTCTCCAATCATTAATACTGATGTTGGCCATTGGCCTTGCATATATACCCTCTATTATGTTGAGGAATTTCCCTTCTATCCCTATTTTGCTGAGAGTTTTAAA
Organism: Orycteropus afer afer; assembly: GCF_000298275.1. NCBI lineage: Eukaryota > Metazoa > Chordata > Mammalia > Tubulidentata > Orycteropodidae > Orycteropus > Orycteropus afer. Next base: position 693,870 of record NW_006921694.1, on the reverse strand, counting down.
CAGGAATGGATGTTGGATTTTATCAAATGCCTTTTCTGCATCAATTGATATAATCATATGGTCCTTTTCCTTTGTTTTGTTTATGTGGTGGATTACATTGATTG
>NW_006921694.1:685472-690771 GCF_000298275.1 Orycteropus afer afer | reverse complement strand
CTTTTGAATTTATTGAGGCTTGTTTTATGTCCTAGCATATGGTCTATTCTGGAGAAGGATCCATATGCACTGGAAAAGAATGTGAATTGTGTTTTTGTTGGGTGAAGTGCTCTATATATGTCTATGAGTTCCAGTTGGTTGATTGTATTCTTGAGTTCTTCTGTATCTTTGATGAGTTTTTTTCCCGTTGACCTGTCTGTCTTTGAAAGTGGTGTGTTAAAGTCTCCTACTACTTATGTAGAGTTTTCTGTCATTCCTTTTAATTCAGTTAATATTTGCTTCACATATTTTGGAGTACTTTCATTGGGTGCATAAATATTTATTATTGTAACATCTTCTTTGTCGATTGACCCTTTCAGCATCATATAATGCCTATCCTTGTCTCTTAAGATGTTTTTCACCTTAGTGTCTATTTTATCAGAAATCATACTTGCTACCCCTGCCCTTTTTTGGTTTCCATTGGCTTAGTGTATTTTTTTCCATCCTTTAACTCTTAATTTGTTTTTATCTTTGTGTCTAAGGTGTGTCTCTTGTAGGCAGCATATCGATGGGTCTTCTTTTCTTATCCAGTCTGCCACTCTCTTTCTCTTGATAGGTGCATTTATTCCATTCACATTGAGTATAATTAGTGATAGGTATGAGTTGATTGGTGTCATTCTATTGTGTTTTTTTGTCGTGTCATTGGTGATTCCTTTGTCTGTGTATATTTCTGTGCTGAGTTCAGTTTGTTGGCTAATGCTTTCTCCCTTTTTTTCTTTGTAGTTGATTTTGTGTTTATTAAGCCCATATGTTTTCCTTCCTTCTGGATTTGCTTAGAAGAATTGTTACTCTTCTCTGTGGTTACCTTGGAGTATGTTCTTGTCTCTACATTTTTAAAACAGTGAGTGCTGCAAAGACATTGTCATATTTTCCTCTGCATTTGAGGGTCTGTACCTAAATTCCTTCTCAGATAATTCCATTGCCTCCTCTTCCTCCACGTATAATGAAACCTTTGTTTGTGGTTTTTCTTCTGATTCCCTCTGATAGGTTAGTTGCTGTTGTTGTGTGCTGCTTGAGTTCCTTGGTTTTTAAGGTAGAATGTTTTTTGGTCTTATTATGAGTATCTATTTCTGATTTGGTTTTAGAGTTGATGTCACATATCCTGGTTTTGCTGATCTCTGTTGTGGGTTCTCTATTGGTAGAAGTTCCTTAAGCATTTCTTGTAGGGTTGGTCTGGTTTTCACAAAGTCTCTTAATTTCTGTTATCTGAGAATGCCTTGATTTTGCCCTCATATTTGATGGATAATTTGGCTAGATATAGGATTCTTGGTTGGAAGTTTTTTTCCTTGAGAGTTTTATATATGCTGTCCCATTGCCTTCTTGCCTGCATGGTTTCTGCTGAGTAATCAGAGCTCAACCTAACTGTTTGATTATTATAAGTAATATTTCTTTTTTCCCGGCAGCTCTCAAAATTTTTTCTTTGTCTTTGGTTTTGGAAAGTTTGATTATAATATGCCTTGGTGTTTTTCTTTTGGGATCTATCTTGTGTGGGGTTCTACAAGCTTCTTGGACAAATATCTTTTCTTCCTTCATGATATGGGGGAAGTTTTCTGCTAGCAGGTCTTCCACAATTTTCTCTGCGGTCTTTTTCGCCTCTTCTTGTTCTGGAATTCCAATGAGTCTTATTTTGTTTTGTCTCATGTCATTGCATATAATTCTTAGGCTCTCTTCATTTCTGTTAAATCTTTGTTCTGATTTTTCTTCATACAGGCTAGTGTCCAGGGATTTGTCTTCTAGTTGGGATATGTATTCTTCAGCCAGTTCTAATCTGGTCTTTTGAGTTTCTACTGTGTTGTGTAGTTCTGCCATTTTGGTGTTCATGGTTTGTATATCAATAGACATTTTCTGCATTTCTAATTGCTATTTTTGTATGAGTTCTGATTGTACATTAATCTTAATATTCTGTTCCTTGATGATTTTCCTGAGTTCCTCCAGGGAACTGTCTGTGTTCTCCTTATTTCTGTTTGGGCTTTCCTTAGGTTCTTGTATAGCTCTATAAACATATCTTCTAAATTCCTTCTCAGATAATTCTATTGCCTCCTCTTCCTCCATGTATAATGAGACCTTTGTTTGTGGTTTTTCTTCTAATGCCTTGTCCTGTTTTATTTGTTTGAGTTGAGGTTGCCTGTTGTTTCTTGGACATTTTCAGGTTGTCTTTAACTGCTGGTTATGTGTTAATTTTTTTTGTCTTAGTTTTATGGTTAATATTTTGAAGAGGTGAAGCTGGTGTATTTTATTTTATTGTTGATTCAGGTATGCTGGTTTGCTCTGCTATTTTCTTTGTGTTGATGGAATCACTGTGTGGAATGTGGATATGTGTTTCTGTTTGTCGTAAAGAGGGTTTAGAGTTTGAACCGGGAGGTTTTATGGTAATTGGTGAATATGGTTTCTTCTATTGAATGAGTGAAGTTTTTGGTGGCGAAAGTGGGAGCAGAAGAAGGAAAGCTTGGTGTTGCTAGGGTTGGTTTCTAGGGCTTTGAGCAGGCTGCTATTGATGATGTTGTACTGTTATTTACAAGGCCGTGGCTCAAGTTCAGGAAAGACTCCTGTTGTTAGGGTGTTGCCACTTTCTGTCAGGCTCAGACACACTCAAAGACCCTGCTTCTGAGGCCACTCGGCGCCAAAAAACTGATCCAAGGCAAATTCCTGGGTCCGCACTCAACTGCGGATTCCTTTCACTCTACTTCATTTGCCCACAGCACCGGCCCAATCCGTCCAGACTTCAAATGGCTCGGGAGTTTATCTGTGATACCGCCCACATGTGGTGCCAAAGATGTGTGCGATTTCAGCTGTGCTGGAGTTGGGAGAGTGCCGGCTCATGATCTGTGGTCCTGATATCAGTGACAAAGACAAGCACAGACCTCTCAATGCCTCCCAAGCTGACCCAAGCTCACTCAGTGACCTGCTGAGGGGGGAGCAAACTTACCCTCCTGGAGCACCAGTGAGCTCTCCACTTGGATTTCAGTGATGCTGCATGAGCCCATTTGCACCTAGCTAACCCAAGTTACCGATAAATCAGGTGCTGAAGGTAGATCCTTGGGGTATTTGCTGGTATGTTGGTGTGGTTGCTGGTATGCTGATATAAGGTGTCTTCGTCCTTGGTCCACGGAGATCTCAGGTGGCCACCCTCATCCACCAGTCAGTGACTGCGCCAGGGAAGTTTCTAATGGCTTCTCTCGGCTGCCCGTCCGCCCTCTGCCAGTTAGATCTTCCTTAAATTCTTTCCCTGTGCCTTTCCTCTAATTCTACTCTTCTGTGTTTGGTGCACTCTGATTCAGTGAGCTGTTTAGAGCACCAAAATCCCTACTTCAAACTGCTGTACCTAGTTTTTTAAGCACTAAGATGCTAGAGCGAAATAGCATGATGATTACTGATGAGACTCCATTTTGAATCCTATAAGTTAATTTTTGTGTATAGTGTGAGATAAGGGACACCTCTCCATTTATTTGAATCTTCTTTAATTTCTTTCAATAATGTTTTATAATTTTTGATATATAGATCTTGCACATCTTTAAATTTATTCCCTTCTCCCTTGTACACCATGTTCTCCTGTTATTAACATCTTACTTTCACGTGGTACATTTATTACAATTGATGAACCAATATTGATGTTATTACTGACTGAAGTCTATTGTTTACATAAGGAGCTCTAGTAGCACAGTGGATAAGCCATTTGGCTGCTAACCAGAAGGTTGGCAGTTCAAACACACCAGCTGCTCCATGGGAGGAAGACCAGGCAATCTACTTCTATAAAAATTTACAAACTTGGATTAAAAAAAAAAAAATTACAACCTTGGAAACTTCATGGGGGTCAATATAAGTTGGAATTGACTCAATGGCAGAGGGTATTGTTTACATTAGGGCTCAGTCTTTGTGTTATGCAGTCCTATGGGTTTTGTGTCATGTGTCCACCATTACAATATCAGACAGAACAATTTCACAACCCTAAAAATGTAGAGGGAGCTCTGGTAGTGTAGTGCCTAAGGCACTTGACTGCTAATCAGAAGGCTGGCGGTTCAAACCCACCAGCCACTCCTTGGAAGGAAGATGGCGCAATTTACTTCTGTAGTGATACTGTCTCAGAAACCCAAGGAGGGTTCACTATGAGTCAGGTCCAACTTGACAGCACGTAACAACAACAACAAGAAAAATGTAGAGAGAGATCTATATTTGTACCCATTACAAAGAAAGTTGATCCAACAGAATGTGGAAATTATCAGATAATATCATTAATATCACATGAAAGTAAAATATTATTGAAGATAATTCAAAAACAGTTGCAGCAGTATATTGACAGGGAACTTCCAGATATGCAAACTAGATTCATAAGGAGATGTGGAATGAAGGATATCATTGCTGATGTCAGATGGATCTTGGCTGAAAGCAAAGAATATAAAAAAGATATTTATTTGAGTTTCATTGACTATGCAAAAGCATTTGACTGTGTGGATCATAACAAATTATGGATAACATTGAGAAGAATGGGAACTTCAGAACACTTAATTGTGCTCATGAGGAACCTGTACATAGACCAGGAGCCTGTCATTCGAACAGAACAAGAGGATATTGCATAGTTTAAAATCAGGAAGGGAGTGTATCTGGCTTGTATCTTTTCACCACATATATTCAATCTGTATCCTGAGAAAATAGTCGAAGAAGGTGGAATCTGTGAAGAAGAACATGGCATCAGGATTGGAGGAAGACCCATTACAACCTGCAATACGCAGGCAACACAACCTTGCTTACTGAAAGTGAAGATGACTTGAAGCACTTACTGATGAAGATAAATGACTACAGTCTGTAGTATGGATTACATCTCAAAATAAGGAAAATAAGAATCCTCACAACTGGACCAATATGCAGCTTCACAATAAATGGAGAAAAGATTGAAGTTGTCAGGGACTTCATATTAATTGGTTCTATAGTCAACACCAATGAAAGCAGCAGTCAAGACATCAGACGACGTACTGTATTGAGCAAATCTGCTGCAAAAGACCTCTTTCAAATGATGAAGAGCAAAGACATCTCTGTGAAGACTAAGGTGTGCCTAACCCAAGCCATGGTATTTTCAATCACCTCTTATGCATGTGAAAGCTGGACAATGAATAAGGAAGACCGAAGAAGAGTTGATGCTTTTGAGTTGTGGTGTTGGAGAAGAATGCTAAGAATACCACGGCCTCCTAGAAGGACTAACAAATCTGTCCTGAAAGAAGTGCAGCTGGAATGCTCCTTGGAAGGGAGAATGGCCAGACTTCATCTC
>NW_006921694.1:680754-685092 GCF_000298275.1 Orycteropus afer afer | reverse complement strand
TAGGATTGCCCAACCTTCCTTCCGAGAAGTGGCTGGTGGGTTTGAACCGCCAGCGGTCTGGTTAGCAGGCAAGTGTCTTAGCCACTGTGCTACCAGAGCTCCTAAAATGCAAATCAAAAGCCCCATACCCTAGGGAATATATATTATCAAAAAGAAAATACTAAGTGTTCAGAGAATGTAGAACTGGAACCCTCAAATATTGCTGGTGGGAATGTAAAATGGTATAGCCACTTTGGAAGAGAGTAACAGTTTCTTTAAAAGTTAAACATATATTTATCATACATCCCGGTGATTCCACTCTTAGAAACCTACTTTAGAGAAGTAAAAACATATGTTCACACAAAGACTTGTGAATGTTTATAGGAGCATTATTCATAATAGTCAAAAATTGATTTCAACTCAACTCAGTATCCATCAGCTGATGAGTTGATTAACAAAATGTGGCATAACCATCTAATCAAAAGTCAGTGATCTGAACTCACCAGCCACTCTACTGTAGAGAGATGTGACAGTCTGCTCTGTAAAGATTTACAGCCTTAGAAACCCTATGGGTCAGTTCTATTCTGTCCTATAAGGTCACTATGAGTCTGAATCAGCTTGATGGCAGAAGGTTTGGTTTGGTTCTGGGTATAACCATACAAGAGAGAACTATTCAACAATTGAAAGGAATGACATTCACACTAAATGTTGGCAAGGATGCAAAGAAACTGAATCACTCACACATTCTGGTGGTTGTGTAAGATGGCACAACCTCTCTGGAAAACAGTTTGGCTATTTCTTTCAAAACTAAAAATGGACCTACCACACTAGCTAGCAATTGCACTCTTGGGCATTTATCCCAGAGAAATGAAGATTTTCCTTCACACAGAAAATTATACACAAATGTTCCTAGCAGCTTTATTCCTAATAGCCCAAACTAGAAACCACTCAACTGTCCCCTAATGGTTAAACAAGCTGTAGTACACACATACAATCAAGTACTACTCAACAATAAGAAGGAACAAACTATTTATTTTTGCAACAACTCAGATGAAACTCAAGGAAATTATACCAAGTGAAAAAAGCCAATCTCAGAAGGACACTACTGAATGTATTTATGTAACATTTGTAAAATGACAAAATTATAGGGAAAGCATATAGATCAACAGTCGCCAGTGGTTAGGGATGGGGGAGGAGAGAGCGGATATGGCTACAAAGGGATAATACGAGGGAATCTTGTAGTTACAGTACAGGTGAGTATCTTAACAGTGGTGCTCATTACACAGGCAACCCATATAATAAAATTGCAGAGAGCTGCAGAAAAGAAAAGAACACCAGAAAGATGTTTACCTGTGTTTTATTGACTATGCAAAGACGTGTGACTGTGTGGATCATAACAAATTATGGATAACACTGAGAAAAATGGGAATTTTAGAACATTTAATTGTGCTCATGAGGAACTTTAACAGACCAAGAGGCTGTGGTCAGAACAAAACAAGGGGATACAAGGAGACACTACAAGGTTTAAAATCAGGATATTGTGTATCAGGGTTGTGTCTTTCACCATAGTTAGTCAATCTGTATGCTGAACAAATAATCTGAGAAGCTGGAGGATATGAAGAAGAGCATGGCATCAGGATAGAAGGAAGACTCATTAATAATGTGCAATATGCAGATGACACAACTTTGCTTGCTAAAAGTGAAGATGACTTGAAGCACTTACTGATGAAGAACAAAGATTAGAATCTTCAGCATGGATTACACCTCAACATATAGAAATCAAAAATCCTCACAACTGGACCAATAAGCAATATTGCAATAAATGGAGAAAAAGATTGAAGTTGTCAAGGATTTCATTTTACTTTGATCCATAATCAACACCCATGGAAGCAGCAGTCAAGAAATCAGAAGTCATAGTGCCTTGGGTAAATCTGCTGCAAAAGACCTCTTTAATGTGTTAAGAAACAAAAATGTCACTTTGAAGATGCAGGTGCACCTAACCCAAGCCATGGTTTGTTTTTTTTTTTTGTGATTTTGGTGAAAATTTACAGAGTAAATACACTTTCCATACAGCAGTTCACATACACGTTGTCTCATGACATTGACCACAATTTACCACAATGCAACAGCTCCCCTCCTACTTCCTCCTGATAGTTACTTCCCTGGGTCCATCCCTCCATGCACTCCTGCCCCCTGAGCTGTCACCCTGTGCATAAGCAGCCCTTCTTTCTCCCATGCTTGTTTTCTCCAAGGAGTGAATTTACCTCAGGTAAATGTTCATCTCATATGCCTGTCTCTTGTTTGGTTGGAAGCCACAGGCATGGGTTCAATTCCAGACCTGAAGGGCAGTTAGGGGCCATAGTCTCAGTGGTTCCACCAGGCTCTATTGGACCAGCAAACCTGGTCCTCCCCCCCTCCCGCCTTTTTTTTGTTCCAAATGATTTTGAGTTTTGTTCCACATTGTTCTCCCTCCCTATCTAAGATATCCTACATAGATCCTCTTCCAAGCAGTTGACAGTAGTAGCCGGGCACAAGCCATGGTATTTTCAATTGCCCCATATGGATGCAAAAGCTGGGCAATGAATAAGGAAGACCAGAGAAGAGTTGATGCCTTTGAATTGTGGTGTTGGCAAAGAATACTGATAATACCATGGACTGCCAGGAGAACAAACAAATCTGTTCTGGAAGAAGTACAGCCAGAATGCTCCTTGGAAGTGAGAATGGCCAGATTTCGTTTCACCTACTTTGGTCATGTTGTCAGAAGAGATCATTCCCTGGAGAAGGATGTCATGCTTGGTAAAGTGGAGGGTCAGCAAAAAAGGAGAAGAATCTCAACAAGATGGATTGACACAGTGGCTGCAATAATGGGCTCAAGCACAGCAAGGACTGTGAGGGTGGCACAGGACCAGGCAGTGTTTCGTTCTGTTGTATATAGGGTCCTATGAGTTGGCAACTTAATGGCACCTAAAAACAACAACAACAACAAAAAAAAAAAACACACAAACAGAGATAAGTGTATGTATAGCCAGTGAAATCTGAATAACCTGTATGGATTGTACCAGTGTCAATTTCTTGGTTTTGACATTGTGCTAAAGTTGTGTAAGGTGCAAACATTGGGAAAGGCTGGGGGAAGAGTGAACTAGACTTTTCCTATACATTTATTTGCAACCTCCTGTGAATCTATAACTATTTCCAAATAAAAAGTTAAAAATAAAAACAAAAATTAAGGACTGATACATGCTACAACATTGATAAAACTTAAAAACATTATGTTAAGTCCAAAAAACCACATATTATATTTGTTGTTGTTGTTGTTGTTTTAATTTTCTTCACCTTCAACTTGAACTTGCACATGAGCAATGGATGGTCTATTACAGAGTCAGCTCCTGGCCTTGTTTTGACTGATGATATTGTACTCCATCTGGCAAGATCCACATGTATAGTTGCCATTTATGTTGTTGAAGAAAGGTATTTGCAATGAATAAATTGATGGTCTTGAAAAATTCTATCATGTGATCTCCAATGGCATTTCTATCACAAAATCTGTATTTTCCAACCACTGATGCTTCTTCTTTGTTTCTAACATTTGCATTCCAATCACCAATAATTATTAATGCATCTTGATTGCATGTTTGGTCAACTTCAGACTGCAGAATCTGGCAAAAATCTTCAATATCTTCATCTTTGGCTTTAGTGGTTGGTGTGTACATTTGAATCATAGTCATATTAACTAGTCCTCCTTGTAGACGTATGGATATTATTCTATCACTGATAGCATTGTATTTCAGGATCGACCTTGAAACATTTTTTTTTTTTTTTTTTTGATGATGAATACAACTCCATTCCTCTTCAATTTATCATCCCCAGCATGGTAGACCTACATATGAATGTCTGATTCAAAATGGCCAATACAAGTCCATTTCAGCTCACTAATGCCTAGGATATCAATCTTTATGTGATCCATTTCATTTTTGACAACTTCAAATTTTCGTAGAGTCATACTTCATACATTCCACATTCTGATTATTAATGAATGTTTGCAGTTGTTTCTTCATTTTGAGTCATGTCCCATCAACAAATGAAGGTCCTGATAGCTTTACTCCATCCACATCATTAAGGTCAATTTTCTTTGAGGAGGCAGCTCTTCCCCAGTCGTGTTTTGAGTGCCCTCCAACCTGAGGGGCTCATCTTCCTGCACATTAGACAATGTTTCAAGACTGTTCATAAAGTTTTCCAGTAGTATATCATAAGGTTTTCAGTGGCCAGCTTTTTTTCAGATGTGGGTGGCCCTGTCCTTCTTCCCAGTCTGTCTTAGTGGGGAACCTCTGTTGAAACCTGTCTACCATGGGTGACCCTGCT
>NW_006921694.1:677453-680529 GCF_000298275.1 Orycteropus afer afer | reverse complement strand
TGTAGTAGCTTGGGGACAGCTTCTTTTCAATATTCCATGAGCTCTATTATAGTTGCCCACTAGCCTAAAAGAGGGTCAATGGCATTACCAGGAGACAGAAGTGCCAGAGTCTTCCAGAAGTTGAAATAAGAAAATATGAAGAACAACATGTCAAGCTGACTTAAATTTGAACCTTTTGATTGCAGCTGAGCATCACAGTCAAAAAGTGACAGCATCAAAGGCTGTGGTGGGAATAATGTCTCAGAGCCTCACTACATACAGTCCCGACATTGATATTGCTTTCTTCTTTCAGGAAAACCTTAAAATATGTTTTGAAAAAGAATAGCTCTATTAGAACAATTGCTTCAGTCCTGCCAAAGATGAAGTGTCCACATCAACTGGAGCCCCACTAGATTCAGGATGTATATTCCCTATTGTTCATTGGCAGATGAAATGAGCCATAGAAACCAAAGAAGAAATGAGGAACTACATCTGCTCCTACACAATATCCCAGTTCTAGGAAGCTACAATCTCCATGAAGTTGATGACTTCATGAAAAGAAAAGAAAAGTTCCCTAAACATCTCAAAAGTTTACAAGCCTTTTTGGAAATACAAAGCTATCAGGAGCAGAGGGACTGCTTGGTAAAACATTTCTGGACATATAACACTTTTGGAACAAGGCAGGTAATATGGATTTGGCATCAGAAAAAAAATAGAGAAGTCTAAGGTCACGAACTGGCACTTCCTGAAGGACTTTCAAGGACAGAGAAATATGATGTCTAGGAGGAAATTGAGCTTCATGCTGCTGAAGAGCAAATATCCTGTCACTGATGACAGAGATAGTGACAATGGCAAACCAGGAAAGCCACCGCTCCTCAAACTCATGGTCCAGATCATGGGGCTGTGTTCTGATGAAATCAAGCAGATTGTGTCTTGCGTATGTAGAGAAGGTGAAATTTTCCTTCTCCTTGAAGACCCAACTCAAATATTACACCTACCATAAAACTTCACATATCCCCTCAAGTAAAGTTTTTTTTTTTTTTTTTTTTGTGGGGTGTGTGTGTGTGTGTGTATATAGACAAGAACATTCATGTGTTGTGTGGCATGGTTCTTTGGGAGTATTTCTTCTCAATCTTTAAACTAAAGGGAAGAGTATCTGGCTCCCAACAAATCCAACATACAGTGGAGGAATTAAAAAAACCTAAATTCATTGCCATCGGTTGATTCCAACTCATAGAGATCTCCACTGGGCTTCCGAGACTGTAAATCTTTACAGAAGTAGAGTGCCCTATCTTCCTTCCATGGAACAGCTGTGGGTTTAACTGCTGATCTTTTGTTAAGCAGCCAAATAACTTATCCACTACACCAGCAGAGCACATGTAGACATTCCCATTAAAGGGAGTGCAGGGATATGGAAGGTAAATATAGGTGACCAATCTAAAGTAGTTTTGAAAGCCAGCCTAGTGGAGTTCCTTGATTAGATTTGAAGATCTGGAATAATCCACTCTCTGAATCATCCTTCCTTTGTCATGAAATGTAGCACGTGTTTACAGGTGAGTAGTTCTATCATTTTGCTTCCTGCCAGTAGAATTTTGGATGTCTAATAATCTTTCATTTTATTCTTTCTGTCCCTTTTAGTCTAAGGTGACAGTAATTTTATTGAAATAACTTTCTCAAGTACTATGTGGGTTGCCTATGAATGTCCCTAGGGTTCTTTCTATTACCTAGAAGCCACATCCTCAGATCTTTTTAGATGAGTCCTTCTCTGCCTTGAGTTCCTACTGAAATGGTTGAACGACAACTTGATCAAGCTTCTTATTGAGAGCTCCTATGAAACGTAGCAACAATTTATGGAAAGGACAATTTACATGACTGAAAACTACTAAGATTCTTTGATTTTCCTGAGTTTTTTTTTTTTTTTTTTAAAGTCACCCTTTCACTTTTTCTCTAGGCCAGGACTTGTCTCTAAGCCACATGCTCAAAAGTCACTTCTTAATGTTTTAACATCTTCAGCCATCTGGAAAGGCTGAGAATTTTTAGAATCATCAAGTCCTGGTTTCTTTTTGTTTAACAGCTCTTCCTTCAATTTTTCTCTCTTCTTTCACATTTACTATAAGCAGCAAAGAAGAACCAGATGGCACCTTCAACACTTTGCTTAGAACTCTTCTTTCATCACTTATTCCACTTTCCACATAATTGCAGAGAACAATTTCACTCAGTTTTCTGCTTCTACATAACACAGAACCCCTTCCTCTAGTTTCCAATAACACGTTTCTCATTTCATTTTGAGGGCTTACTGGCAGTATCCGAGTCTGATTTCTATTAACAATCTGTTTGAGGCAACTTAGACTTTCTGTGTCATGCTCTTCAAAATTCCTCTACCCTCTAACCGATTCCAAAATCACCCCCACATTCGGGTTAAAATTCCCCAAATTTTTAGGTATTTGTTACATCTCACAAGAATGTTGGTAGCTCCAGGTACCAAAATATAACATAGTTTATGTTCACAGATTTAATTGATTAGATTTACCTTAATTTAAAGTAGTTCAGAAGGTTTTATATGTTTGTAAGAAATTGCAAGACCCAACACCCCTCTAACCAGAGCTACTCAGAGACAATATATTTTGATTTTGAGTTTGAGAATATCATTATATCACCAGGAAGGTAAAGAAATATATATTTCTTAAAGATTAGCTATCTCCAGCAAAGTATATAAACACTCATAAGAGTAGCTATAATAATAAAAAAAGAAAGGAATTTAAATCTATAAATACTTAATGATCAGTTTAAATTTAAATGTACTAATAAGTTCTGCAGCCATTGTGATGATTCATTTGTGTATGTCTTTAAGACATTCATAGCATTTAAAAGATTTAGGTAGAGGATACTTGTGATTTTAAAAGAATTCAATTAAATAAGCTTGGAAATCAATGTTTAAATGTCTGGAAAATATTATATTTGTTATGTTCCCAAATTTTTACTTTTCAGTGTAAAGAATGCTTGAATGTTTAGAGAAATGCTGTTTAATCGATTTATATAATTAAAAAAATAAATTAACTATTGAAGGAAGTACAAATAGCAGAGGGTGTGCCTTTCA
>NW_006921694.1:675352-676848 GCF_000298275.1 Orycteropus afer afer | reverse complement strand
TTCTTGTAATCTATGCTCTTTGGCCCCAGGTTTCCCCTCTAGAGATGCCCAGAACAATTCTAACCTCTCTTCCACTTGACAGCACTTCAAGTATTTGAATACAGCATCTTATGCCGCTCCCTCTCACCTCTCACCCCTAGATACACCTTCTCCAGGACAAAACGCATTTGTTGTTGTTATGTGCCGTCGAGTCGGACCAACTCATAGGGACCCCTCCTTGGGTTTCCAAGGCACTATCACTGCGCAAGTAGATTGCCCCATCTTCCTTCCGAGGAGTGGCTGCTGGGTTTGAACCGCCAGCCTTCTGGTTAGCAGTCAAGTGCCTTAGACACTATGCTACCAGATACACCTTCTCCAGGACAAAACGCATAGTTCCTTCAATTGTTTCTCATTTGACTTAGTTTCCAGATTCTTCTCTCTGTCCCACTTGCTCTCTTCTCTTAACAGCCCCTGAAACCACAAGGCCTGCCAAGAATGCACCAGTGCTTGAGATGCGGCCCAATTACTCCAGAGCGCCGTGGGACTGATAGCCCCGCCCGCAGGAGACTGTTCCTGTGGATCTTCACTCTTTTGAGAAGCTTTGTCAAGTGATGGCCTGAAGACTTAGATTTCTCTTGTTTGGACTTTTCCCCAGTGAAGCAACTGCACACTTTCATTATTCTACTGCCTTTGTAATCTCTACACCTGGGCAAAATTCATCAGTTTCTGAAATAATAGTATATCCAAACAACAGGCATACATTGTATATAGGCAGATGACCAGGTCCGTGTGAACTTAGCCTGCTCCTGGGTCAGAGAGCTGGGTGGCGTAGGGAAAACAGAAACACCTCAAGAATGATCTATTCTCCTGTGAGTTTGAGTGTCTTGATCTTCAAGCTGGGGATATCTGACTACTCTAACTCCCTTCTTCTGTAATTCAAACTCATTTCCTCTAATGTACCTTATAGTGATGTCAATACTGTAACATCCTTTATAGTTTGGAAGACTAATACTCAGTCTGTTCACACCTCTCTTCTCTAGACTAATGTAGATTTTTCCCTGAGGAGCTATTTTTCAAAACCTTTCATCATTTACTTTGTCTCCCCTGGCTCCTTTCCAATTTCTCCATAACCTCCTCCTCTTATGGGCTCCAAGCCCGAACAGTATGTTTCAGTAAAAGGTATTGCCTATAGACTAAGAATTATCTCTGTGACAATATTTCCATTATAACATAGCTCATTGTTCCAAAGATTTATATACCTAATGAGTCCCTGGTGTACAACAGGTTGTATTTCAAAACTTGCTTTGTAGATTAGTTATTTGATATTTGAACACACTGTTTATTTTTTTTCCACAGAAACAATGTTATATCTGGTACTTGGGCTCCTGGCCCAGCCAACAAAAGCCAATTTAACCCACAGTGCAGTAATGATATTCTGTTGAATTTAGAGCCTTGAAAATAAGAGCTCCAGGAAGATAGAGTGGGAATTTCTTTCTCCTGTTCCTCAGCACGGGACT
>NW_006921694.1:668273-674407 GCF_000298275.1 Orycteropus afer afer | reverse complement strand
TTTATATAAAAGATATGAAATATAACAGATAAAAGTGAAGTCTCCAACCACAGTTCCATTTCTTTATCCCAGTATCATGAATTTAATGTCTATCCCAAACAGTCCATTTGTAATAATTTTACATACATAAATACGTATTCCTAAACAAGATAGTTTATCAGTGTGTGTTTTTAAAATGCATATAAATGACGACATACACATTTTATTACACAAATTTCTTTTGTCTCATATTACATTATTTAAAAAAAACTCACTGGCATTGAGTTGGATAGACATAATATTATAGATGTTGTTAGGTGACATCGAGTTGTCTCTGACTCATGGTGACCCTGTGCACAACAGAATGAAACACTGCCCAGTCCTGGGCCAGCCTCACGATCCCCGCTATACCAGGAGCCCATCGTTGCAGCTACTGTGTCAATCCATCTCATTGATTCCCCTTCTTCGTTGACCCTCCACTTTACCAAGCATGATATTCTTCTCCAGGGAATGGTCCCTTCTGACAACATGACCAAAGTAGGTGAGACGGAGTCTGGTCATTCTGGCTTCCAAGGAGCATTCTGGCTGCACTTCTTCACCCATCCTGCCCCCAGGCGTTCCAAAACAGCAGCCTTGCCTTCGGCACCAGCTCACTCACCTGGCCTGTTATTGTTATATGCTATCTAGTCAGTTCCTACTCATAGTGACACTAAGTACAACAGAATGAAACACTGCTCTGCCCTGCACCATCCTCACAATCGTGCCATACTTGAGCCCATCTTTACAGCCACTGTGTCAGTCTATTTCCTTGAGTGTTTTCCTCTTTCTCACTGACACTCTACCTAGCACGATATCCTTCTCTAGAAATTCCTCCCTTCTAAAAACATGACCAAAATGCAAGAGACAAGTCTGGCTGTTGTCACTTCTAAGGAGGATATTGACTGTACTTCTTCCAAGACAGATTTGTTCCTTCTTCTTGCAGAACGTGGCATATTGAATATTCTTCACCAACACCGTAATTCAAATGCATCAATTCTTCTTCTGTCTTCCTTATTCACTGTCCAGCTTTCACATGCATATGAGGCTATTGAAAAGACAATGCCTTGGGTCAGGCCCATCTTATTCTTCAAAATGACAACATTGTTCTTTAACACTTTTAAGAGGTCTTTTGCAGCAGATTTGCAGAATGCTTCTTTTGATTTCTTGACTGCTGCTTCAATGGGTGTTGATTGTGGATACAAGTAAAATAAATCTTTGACAACTTCAATCTTTTCTCCTTTTATCATGATGTTGCTTATTGGTTCAGTTGTGAGGATTTTTGTTTTCTTTATGTTGAGTTGCAATCTGTACTGAAGGCTGTAGTCTCTGATTTTTATCAGTAAGTACTTCAAGTGTTCTTTACTTTTAGTGAGCAAGATTGTGTCATCTGCATATCACAGGTTAATAAGTCTTCCTCTAACACACAACTTTCCTGACTTTAAACTAAACAATATCCTCTTGTTCTATTCAAATGACTACCTCTTGGTATATGTACAGATTTTGCATGAGCACAATTAAGTGTTCTGGAATTGGCATTCTTCACAATGCTATCCATTTGTTATGATCCACACAACTGAATGCCTTTGCATAGTCAATAAAAGACAGGTAAAAATCTTTGTGAGATTTTTAGCTTTCAGCCAAGCTCCATCTGACATCAGCAATGATGTCCCTTGTTTCACATCCTCTTCTGAATCCAGCTTGAATTTCTGGAAGTTCCCTGTCAATATACTGCTGCAACCATTTTTTAATTATGTTCAGCAAGATTTTACTTGCATGTGATATTAATGATATTGTTCGATGATTTTCACGTTCTGTTGTATCACCTTTCTATGGATGGGCATGGGAGCTCTGGTAGCATAGTGGCTAAGACACTTGCCTGCTAACCAGACGGCTGGCGGTTCAAACCCACCAGCCACTCCTCGGAAGGAAGGTTGGGCAATCCTACTTCCGTAGTGATACTGCCTCGGAAACCCAAGGAGGGGTCGCTATGAGTCAGGTATGACTCGACGGCACATAACAACAACAACAACAACATGGATGGGCACAAATACAGATCTCTTCCAGTCAGTTGTCCAGGAGCAGGCTTTGTTCCAATGGCTCCAGACTCAAGGAAGCATAGGAGTTTATATGAGAAAGAAGGAAAGTGCATGGGAAGTGAAACCTTTGATTCTTATATGGTTACTTTGGTTGTTACCGGCTGAAAGAAATGTAAGAGATGTTATACTGCAGCTTAGGGGAGAAAAGTGTGGCACAAGAGCCTGGCCCATTAAAGGAGATGACTGATAGTGGGCCAGAGACTACTAGTGCTCACCAACCAGAGCCTCAAGGCCATATGCATGTGAATGGGAAGATAGTCAAAGTGTGGAGAACAGAAGATGGAATTGGAATGTTTTAAAAAGATTATATGCTTGTGGGAGGGGAAGGGAGGGGAGGAAACAAATGTATAGACAAGTGAGAAGATCAGATGGGCATTGGTGAACAGGAATAAATCCTGTTGATTTAGCTCAAGATAATCTTATTATGTACTTGTGCTTCAAAACTAGCCACACACATTACAAGAGCAACTGAAGACAGAGTTGGAGTAACCTCTCAGGGACAACCATACACCTTGAAAGAGAGAATCACCAGGCCTGCCGACTCAGGACCATAGTCTTGGGGGACACCAAGCTCAACTGGCACAATGTAGTACATAAAAATCTTGTTCCACAACCTATTTTGGTGAGTATTGACTGGGGTTTTAAAAGCTTTCGAGTGGCCATCTAAGATGCAACTATTGGTCTCCTCTCATCTGAAACAAAGAAGAGTTAAGAAAATCAAAGACATCTGGAAACAATTATTCCAAGAAAATGATGGACCCTGAGACCAGAAGAATTAGAAGAACTAGATGATGCCCAGCTACCAATGCCAACTGCTTAGAAAGGGATCAAACCTGGAGATCTTGAATAGAGTGGGAGGAAAAATATGGAACAAAATCTCAAAACACAAAAATGACCAGAATTACTGATCAGATAGAGACTGGTAGAACCCCGAGACTAAGGCCCCAGGTTACCCTTTGCGCCTAGAACTGGACTCACTCCCATGGACTGGCTCTCAGTCCAACAGTAGAAAGACCTACATGTAGAACATCTACCTCAGGACGATGCACCCACCTACTCTAGGGAGATACACCCCTTAGAGCAATTGGCCATGGGGCACCAGAGGAGCAGCATTCATGCAGAGGGAAAGCTGGACTGACAGGACTGCACAGTTAAGAAGGGCACAGGGAAGGGGTAGTCACAGGGGTGGGAGGGGAGAAGAGTTTGTTAGGGTTGGGGATGGTAACTGGGGTGTGAAATCAAATGTACATGGACTGTTGAATGTAAAATAAATTTTGCTCTGTAAATTTGCACTCAAAGCACAATAAAATTAAAAAAAAAAAAAGATTATGTGTTTATCAGAATGTAGTATGGATATTGAATGTTTCTCCTACTTAGTGTTGTAAAGCAGATCTAAATGTATGGTAGAAATGAACAATGGGTATCATGGAGTACAGAGAATTATAACTCTTCCTTCAGCCAGTACTTGATTGTATATGCTAAAACAGGAAGTAGGATTTTCCCAGAAGAAACACAGGCTTTTTGTTTCAAGTCAGTAAGCCCTATATATATAGGCTTAGGTTGAAAATCTGAGTCCCATCCAGGGAATTTACATTTGAAACATGAAGATCCACCCAGAACTTCTAAGAGAAAAGGAGATTTGGATCTGAAGGAAAGAACTACAGGGAAAAAAATGTACTATTCAAGCATGCAGTTTATGTTTGGGTGCACCAAATCAAGAAAAACTCAGTGCCTGTCCAAAAGAACTCCTTCCAGGACTGGAAGTTAAAGAGAGTGGGCAAGTAGACAGCCTGGTATACTTGTTCATGATGACTACTTGGGTCCATTTGATGAGTGGAAGTGGGGGGAGTGCAGCAATGAAGAGACTGGCTGAGTTTGGACATGTTCCACTGGCATATGTTGACCAAAGCCATGGGGCCTAAGGACTAGAGAGGAAGGGCTGGCTTGCCAGAAACTCAGGAAGTTGTGTGGACTCCTGAGCCTATGAGTGGTGACCCTGAGACCAGAAGAATGAGAAGAACTAGAACTAGAAGAATTAGAAGAACTGACCTAGTCCATGGAAGATAGGGATAATAGAGACAGAGATAAGGGGTTGGATAGTCTGAAGAACAGGGAGGCATGTGAACCCCCACTTGTGGTTGTTACACATTGACATAGTTTGGATGGCTAAGGATGATCTGATCAGAACCTGACTGAATGAAGAGAAATATATTTGACACTGTGAGCTGGTGTAAATTGCTGCAATTTGATGGTTTGCTCTGGACTGGACTATGCTTATGAACGCAGATGCACCAATCTCCAACTGGAAGAGAAGATTCTTTAGATCAAGAAGCATGCTTATCTCCTCAGTTTATTGTTGTTAGGTGCCATCAAGTCATCTCCGACTCATAGCTCTGCACAGCAGAATGAAACACTGCCCGGTCCTGTGCCAGCCTCATGATCCTTGTCATACCTGAGCCCATCGTTGCAGCCACTGCATCAGTCCATCTCATTGAGGGCCTTCTCCTTCTTCATTGACCCTCCACTTTACCAAGCATGACATCCTTCTCCAGGAAATTGTTCCTTCTGACAACATGACCAAAGTAGGTGAGATGAAATCTAGCTATTCTTGCTTCCAAGGAACATTCCAGCTGCACTTCCTCCAGCACAGATCTCTTGGTACTTTTAGCAGACCATGGTATTCTTAGCATTCTTTTCCAACACCACAACTCAAAAGCATCAACTCTTCTTCAGTCTTCTTTATTCATTGTCCAGCTCTCACATGTATAAGAGGTGATTGAAAATAATTGAGTAAGGTGCATCTTAGTCTTCAAGGAGACATCTTTGCTCTTCATCACTTGAAAGAGGTCTTTTGCAGCAATTTGCCCAATGCAATACATCATCTGATGTCTTGACTGCTTCTTCCATTGGTGTCAATTGTAGAACCAAATAATATAATATCCTTGACAACTTCAATCTTTTCTCCAACCACCAGGAAGCTGTTTATTGGATCAGTTGTGAGGATTTTTGTTTTCTTTATATTGAGGTATAATCTATACTGCAGACTGCAGTCTTTAATCTTTATCAGTAAGTGCTTAAAGTCATCCTCACTTTCAGCAAGCAAATTTGTGCCATCTGCTTATCACTGGTTGTTAATGAATCTTCTTCCAATCCTGATGCCACATTCTTCTTCATATAATCCAGCTTTTCGGATTATTTGCTCAGCATACAAATTGAATAAGTATGGTGAAAGGATACAACCTTTATGCACTCCCTTCTTGATTCTGAACCATGAAGTATCCCCTTGTTCTGTTCAAATGACAGCCTCCTGATCTATGTACAGATTCCTCATGAATACAATCAAGTGTTCTGGAATTCCCATTCTTCTCAATGTTATCCATATTTTTTATGATCCACACAATCGAATGCTTTTGCATAGTCAATAAAACATAAGTAAACATCTTTCTGGTATTCTTTGCTCTCAGCTAAGATCCACCTGACATCACCAATGATATCCCTCATTCCACATCCTCATCTGAATCCACCTTCTATTTCTGGAAGTTCTCTGTCAGTATACTGCTGTAACTGTTTTTGAATTACCTTCAGTAAGATTTTATTTGCTTGTGATATTAATGATATTGTTTGATAATTTCCACATTGTGTGGGATCACCTTTCTTTGGAATGGATACAAATATGGATCTCTTCCAATCAGTTGGCAAGGTAGTTGTCTTCCAAATCTCTTGGCATAACTGAGTGAGTGCCTCCAGTGTGGCATCTGTTTGTTGAAACATCTCAATTGGTATTCCATCAATTCCTGGAGACTTGTTCTTCACCAGTTCCTTCAGTGCAGCTTAAACTTCTTCCTTCAATACCATTGGTTCTTGATCATATGCCACCTCCTGAAATGGATGATTATCTACCAGTTCTTTTTGGTACAGTGACTATGTATTCCTTCTATCTTCTTTTGATGTTTCCTGCATCATTCAATATTTTGCCCATAGAATCTTTCAATATTGCAACTTGAGGCTTGAATTTTTTCT
>NW_006921694.1:651322-667607 GCF_000298275.1 Orycteropus afer afer | reverse complement strand
TGTTTCTAACTTTTGCATTCTGATTACCAGTAATAATCAACACATCTTGATTGCATGTTTGGTCAATTTCAGACTGCAGAAGTTGGTAAAAATCTTCCTTGTCTTTGGCTTTGGTGGTGGTGCATAAATTTGAATAATAGTTTATTAACTGGTTGTGGTAGTTAAAGTTATACGTCAGCTTGGTTGGGCCTGGTTTTGAGTGGCTGGGCAACTGGTGGTAGTTATTCTCCATTATGAGACTGGCAATCTGCTCTATGGTGGAATCTGCCGCAAGTAGCTGAGTAGCTGCTTTAGGGATGTGGTCTTCTTGTATATAAGGAGAAACTTTGGGAATGGGATTGGTCAGTTTTGCCATCTTGTTAGGCTTAAAATAAGCCATTCTAGAGGCAAAAAGAGGGATATAACTAGCATCAAGAAAAAAAGAGCCATGACTGGAGCATATCCTTTGGGCCTGAGACCCCTACACTGAATGTCCTCAATCCAGAAGACAGACAGCTGTGACACTAGAGATGGCAAGAAGCAGCTGCAGAGAAATGCTAGCAGCAGAATTGGCAGAACCAAGAGATCAGCATGAGACAGAGCAGCAGCCTTCCCAGCCCATGGAGCGAGAAGTTGAGTGCCTTTGGGCAGGAGGCTTGCTGGTGGAGTAGGATGCCTCTCTGGGAACCTATTGGCAGAACTAAAAGAGATTTGTAACACATGTTCAAGCAGAGCAGAGGTCAAGGCAAGAGAAGCCTGCAGCACAGCTGAGGAGAGACTATCTTGATTGAAGAACTGTATCCTTAGTCATTTCTGATCTGTTACTTCCCTAATAAAAAAAAAATCAAACTCACTGCCGTCGAGTTGGATCCGATTCATAGCAACCCCTCCTTGGGTTTCCGAGGCAGTATCTCTACAGAAGTAGATTGCCTAAACTTCCTTCCTAATAAACCCTGTAATTGTGAGTATTGTCTGTGAATTCTGTGTGACCATTGTAACAAATTACTGAACACAGCAGGGAAGAAGAGAATAATGTGGAAGGGGCAGTTGGTGTTAGAATCAGCAAAAAGGTTGGAGGTGGAGGCATGTTTGACCTCCATCTCATAGGAATCAGCTTTGGGCTGTTGATCTTGATTCTTCTTGTGAAGTTAGACACTGTGCAGACACTGCCTCCACATCATTTTTGCAGAAGTGGATGAAGTAAAGCTTTTGGGATTTTCATTTGTTGATGTGGATGACTCAAAACGAAAAGATACAGCTGCAAACATCCATTAATAATCAGAATACAGAATGTATGAAGTATAAATGATTGCCCAGTCTTCCCTCTGAGGAGTGGCTGGTGGGTTTGAACCACCAGCCTTCTGGTTAGCAGTCAAATGCCATAGGCACTATGCCACCAGAGCTCCCAGGAAAATTAGAAGTCACTAAAAATGAAATGGAATGCATAAAGATTGATATTCTAGGCATTAGTGAGCTGAAATGGATTGGTACTGCAAGACCAATGACTTATTCATTGCAAATACCCTTTTTCAACAACATATACTGCAACTATGTGGACCTTGTCAGATGGAATACACAGGAAGCAAATCAACTACATCTGTGAGAAAAGTCTATGGAGAAACTCACATCTGAATTTACATACCATCTGAGAATAGATTTGATGCATTGAATATCAAGAAATGAAGACCAGATGAGTTGTGGGAAGACATCAAGGACATCATATATGAAGAAAGCAAAAGGTCATTCAAAAGACAGGACAGAAGGAAAAGGCCAAGTAAAATTTTGCTGAAAATAATTTAAAGATGGTTGTGGTAATACATCCACAGGGAACTGGCAGAAATTCATGCTGGATTGAATGGAATGTAGAATGAGGGATAATATTATTGCTGATGTCTGATGGACCTTGACTGAAAGCAGAGAATACCAGAAAAATGTTGACTTGTGTTTTATTGCCTATGCAAAGGCATTTGACTGTGTGGATCATAATACAAGAGGCAGTCGTTCAAACAAAACAAGGGAATATTGCATGGTTTAAAATTGGGAAAGGCATGTATCAGGGTTGTAGCCTTTCATACTTATTCAATCTATATGCTGAGTGAATAATTTGAGAGCTAGACTATATGAAGAAGTATGAGGCATCAAGATTGGAGGAAGATTCATTCACAATATAGCGCACCAGGCAAATCTTCTGCAAAAGACCTCTTGAAAGTATTAAGCAAGGATGTCACTTTGAAGACTAAGATGCACCTGCTCCACTCCTGGCTGATGTTCCACACGTGAAGGCACCACCTGTATGACAGTGGAGGCTCATGTGTGGCTAAGGGGTGCCCATGAGTTGGGGTCTGACTCAACAGCAGCTAACAACAACAGAAAATATAGTGTGCTAAAACCTCCCATTTTATTTCTAACAATTTTTGCTTGTCTTATTTTGATGTATTGTAATTCAGCAGAGACAGATTTACAAATATTATACCTTTACTGTGGATTTTAACTTCTATTATCACGAAATTCTCTCAAGAGTGTGGAAGAAAGAATCTGCAGCAATACAGTAGACTGAGATGTGCATGAGAGTTCCCCTCCAGCTACTACCACAGAGAAACCCTGGACAAAATTTTTAAAAATGAAACCAAACTCACTGCTGTTGAGTTGGATCCAACTCATAGCGACTCCTCCTTGGGTTTCCGAGCTGGTATCACTAGGGAAGTAGATTGCCCTTCCGAGGAGTGGCTGGTGGGTTTGAAATGCCAGCCTTCTGGTTTGGAGTCATATGTCTTAGGCACTACACCACCAGGCCTCCTGTAGACAAAATAGTCGTGTATATAACTGACAGAAAGAAAGGGAAATGTCTTGACCAGAAACAAAGAGGAGAACAGTAAGTATGGGAAAACTGGTGGTGCAATGGCTAAGTGCTTGGCTGCTGAGAGGTCAACAGTTTGAACCCACCAGCTGCTATGTGGGACAAAGATGTGACAGCCTGCTTCCATAAAGAGTTACAGCCTTGGAAACTCTATAGGCAGTTCTACTCTGATCTATTGGGTTGCTATGAGTCAGATTCGATTTAACAATTTGACAGCAGTGGTTTTGGCTTTTGTAGATTATCAGGGTTTAGACAAGCTAGAGGCCCAAGGAGTCCCTGGGATTTTAACATTTTTGTAGACCAATAGAAATCCTGGATGGTGCAAATGGTTAATGCACTTGGTTGCTAACCAAACGGTTAGAGGTTCGAATACACCAAGAGCCACCCTCAGAAGAAATATCTGAAAATCTACTTCTGAAAAATGAGCCATTGAAAAACTCTATGAAACAGTTCTACTCTGACACACAGAGGTCATGATAAATTGGAATCAACTCAATGGCACCTCTTTCTTTGTGTGTGGAGAGGTGAGGCCAATAAGCTATTGTCTCTGGCAGAAGCAAGGAAATCAACTGGAATTGAGCACCCTGCAAAAGCTGAGCGATACAGAGGTCTGGCCTATTAGCAAAACAGGACCAAACAAGTTCCTGTCTCCTCAGGCTATGGGTGAAGAAAGAATCACCACAAAAACCTGAAGCAAGTCTGGCATTGGCATGGCGTGAGTTCTAAACTTTCAGGGTGAGGTAGAAATACCAAGCTGAGTAAAAACAAAAGCCAGTGAGAACTAGTGATACCCCAGGACACCACCAAAAAAAAACTTGAAACCATGCTGAAGGGACAAGCCCAAAGCCTAGTTTTTTCCCTGGGGTGGGGTGGGGGGGAATCTCCACTGAAAATAAGCTCATGATAAAAATTACAAACCATGGGAGAAACCCACCATGAGGACACATCATGGAAACATAATGAAAAACAGGAAAGCACATAAAAAGAAATGGTAGATTTGGAGAAGGACCAAATAGTTCTTTCATAGATGAAAGTCATAGCCACTGGAAAGTCAGAACTAGGTAGACAGAATTAATAGCTAAATAGAAAATAAATAAACTATAATTAAGAAAATGACACAGAATATAGCTCAGAGATAAAGAAATCGGGGGTGGGTGGGGGTGGTGCAGGATGAATGATGATCAGAAAGGATATCCAAAAGTGGTAAATAGAAAATAGGAAAGAGGTAATTTGAAAAGCAGCAATGATTGAGAATTTTTCAGAAATGAGAAAATACAGGAATTCGTAGATCAACACGTTTACTATACTAACGTCTACTGTTGTGCAACAAATATTCCCCCCAATTTTTTTTCCTATTTTTATTTATTTATTTTTGCAGTGTTCCCTCCCTGCCCCTCCCACCCCTGGTAACCAACAAAGAAAGTTTCCTTCCATATACAAACCTTTCCTTAACTTTTCACAATAATGAACTAATACAATATTTGTCCTTCTGTGATTGACTTATTTCACTCAGCATAATATCCTCCAGGTTCATCCACATGTTTTGTAGATTCCACATTGTTCTTTAACTATGCCCCAAATTTAATGAATTTAAACAACAATAATTTATTTAATCCACAGTTCTGTGGATGAACAACTTGGGTTGGGCTCAGCAGAGAGATTCTTCTGGTGTTGGTGGGCTTATTCTTGTATCAGTGGTCAGTCGGCAGCTATAGTCAGCTGCCAATGGCCTCACTCACATTAGCAGGCTGAGAATGAGACTCACTCCATTAGGACTAACTGCAGAGAGTGCTCTGTTTCACTTGGCAGCTGTCATGCCACAGACAAGTTATCCTAGTAGTGAACGAAGTCCTTTGTGTTCTGATTTAATGTTTTGTAGTTGGGTTTTCAAATGTGCTGCTGTTTTCAAGTGTGCATGTTCTGTCCTTTCGCACAGATGGTGACAGATGTTGACTTACTGGGAAAAACTTGGTTATGAGAGGAGTCATTTTAATAAATGACTTGACATTTCTTGGTTTCTGTTGCAAGCTTGGGATAACTAATTGTTAGTTTTACCTATGATTTCTTCACCTTCTAAATTTAGCTCAAAGTATCTAAATAAAAAACAAACTGTTTGGTCAATGTTAAAATTTGCACTGTAAAGACTTCAGTACTAGAACTTTTTTTAAAAAAGAAATTAGATTATGATGCATGTTTCAAAAAATCGACAGAATGATCTTAACACAGTTTTGTAGCTTGTTAGATGAACAAAGAAGGGAAGATGAATAGGGAAGTAGAAAATATGGATCAATTAAAATAAGGAAAACAGTTTTTCTCATTCTAGGATTCCTCAACTAAGAATCTCTATGCTTTTCTGCCAAGAAGTGAAAGTTAGAAAGTCATTTATTTTCCCAAATGAGCACCACATTAGAATCTTTGATAAACTGGTAGGATATATGACTAATAATCACAATGGACTTGAGACTTAGAACAGGCTGTCTACTTCTGTTCTGGAAACATTTTGTCCTGGGGAAGACTCTCAGGTAGATAAGTCGTACACAATTGTCTGTTCAAAATATACAAGCTATTCCAAAAACCAAACTCATTGCCATTGAGTCGGATCCAACTCATAGCAACCCCTTCTTGGGTTTCTGAGGTGCTATCACTACGGAAGTAGATTGCCCAGTCTTCCTTCTGAGGAGTGGCTGGTGGGTTTGAACGACCAGCCTTCTGGTTAGCAGTCAGATACCTTAGGCACTGTGTCACCAGAGCTCCTCATTCAAGCTATTAAGTAAAACAAAACAAAACAAAACAAAACTGAGGGACAGAAGAAAAAAGTGTCACTTGTCCTAGGAAACTCCTAACTGAACCAATCAGGACCTGAAAGCAGAGCCAGGAAGTGAAGCATTAGGGAAGGATGGGAACAAAACCCTTTGAAGGTAGCTTCAGGTGAGCAGGAGCAGAGGACATAGTACCTTCAGGCCCCAAATTTCCAAGGATGGTACCTCTTGCAAATATTCACACTCATTGTCCTCATAAGTGACTTTAACTTGTCAGACCAGATATTCAGATATATGGTTTTGAAATTTTGACCACTTTTAATATGGCAAAAACCCTATGAAGCAGTTCTATTCTGACACGCATGGAGTTGCCAGAGCTGTCATTATAGGGAAAGGGAAGGAGCCTTTCTTGCTACCTGGTGCAGTGCAGTGAATTTACTTAATATGGCTCTTCTAGCCATAGTTGTTGTCATTCCTACCAAATGACTGGGTGGGACTATGCAAATGAGATGCTTGTGTCCCACCAAGGGGATTTGATAGCTTGCTAATAATGTAAATAAGGCGCATGACACTCTTGTGGAGTGGGACCATGCAAATAAGGTGTATGGAACCCTAAAAAGGGAATGGGTCAGTTTTGCCATCCCACTGGGCTTAAAATGAACCATCCCAGAGGCAGAAAAGGGGACCTCACGACCACCAAGAAAGAAGAGCTAGGAGTGGAGCATGTCCTTTGGACCTGAGATTCCTGCACTGAGAACCTCCTAGACTGAGGAGACAGAGAGAGAGTTATAACACCGAAGATGGCAAGAGATGGTGAGAAGCAGTAACAGAGAAACATCAGCAGCAAAGGCAGCAGAATCGGGAAACTGGCAGGAGATGATGTAATGGGCTTCCTGGCCCTCAGAGTGAGAAAGCTGCATGCCTTCAGATAGGAGGCTTGCTGGCAGAGTGGGGTGCCTCTGGGCACTTACTGGCAGAGCTAAAGCCTTTGTAACACTGCCTGAGCAGGGCAGAGGCAGAGGAGCCATAAGGCCAAGAGGTTGAGGGCCAGAGAGAGGCATGTCTACGGGCATGGCTTAGAAGAAGCTGTCTGGATTGAAGATCTTTATCTTGAGTTGTTTCTGATCCTGAATAGTAGCCTGCTACTTCCTTAATAAAACCCATAACTATGTCTGGTCCGAGAGTTTTGTGTGGCAATTACAATAAATTATTGAACCAAACAGAGGAGTAAATAATGCCATATGGTGGGACGTTTGGTGTCAGAATTGGTTAAAAAAAAAAACAGAGTTGGAGGGTGGAGGTATGCCTGACCTCCACCACATAGGAATCAGGTTTGGGCTGATGCTGATGATGACTCTCTCTCCTTCTTGAAGTTAGAGGAGGTCAGATGCCTCCACCATGCCATTTTCACACTGGGTAATCATTCTTATTTTTAATGACTTCTAGGAGCTCTGGTAGCATAATGCCTAAGGCACTGCTAACCAGAAGGCTGGTGGTTCAAACCCCCTAGCCACTCCTTGGAAGGAAGGTTGGGCAATCTACTTCCATAGTGATACAGCTTCGGCAACCCAAGGAGGGGTCGCTGTGAGTTGGGTCTGACTCGACAGCACACAACAACAATAACAACAGGTGGGTACCATGTCTGTTCCTCTGTTATGGTTGGTCTGTGGATTTGGTCTCCTCTGTGGCCTTCTCAGACATTGATGTTTCCCCTTTGCTTTGTTGTTGTTGTTATTAGGTGACATTGAGTTGATTTTCACCTCATAGAGACCAATGTGACAGAGGAGAATGGCTCCATAGGGTTTTCTAGGCTGTAACCTTTACAGGAGCAGATCACCAGGTCTTTTTGCATGGGGCCATTGGGTGGATTTGAACCACCAACATTTGGCTCATCAGCCAAGTGCTTACCTGTTGTCCCACCACGGCTCCTTTCCTTTAATGATGACCAATCTTTATCCATATCCCCATACTACACTCTATTTCACTCTTGAAAGGGAAAAGATCTCCAAATTAGACAGAATTCACTAAATGTGAGGGTAAAGTAGAGGTCATAGCTAGAGAAAGGGTATGATTTTTTTGAAATTACAGGAAGAGGCATTTCTATAGGATACATAGAGGGCCACTTACTGACATGGAATTTGACCACTGGGGTTTCCCTGCTTTGTGTTAAGACACTGAGAACCAGACAACAGTCTTCCCTAGCATGGTAGTATCAAGGCAAGCCTGACATGGCCACCGGAAAAATTTGGACAAGAATTAAAAATAGCTGCTTCCACCTTGACAATGCCTTGGCCTAACCAATGTCAGAGCATCCCATATCTGCTCCTTCTTCTATACCTGAGTCCACTCTCAACCCAATTACAGTTCCCACCCTATTTTTTAATAAGCCATTTGGAAAAGTTCTCTTTTCCAGCTCAATCTAACTTGCTGCTCTTGGCATTCAATCCAGCTGCATCTATGAAGCCCTGTACTATTGATTCTGCTTAGCCAGTCTCTCCTGGGGTAATCTGTGCAAGTTAGTTATACTATCAGGTATTTGCTCTTTAAACATGAAAAACCTGGAAAGGCTTTCAGTTTTAAGATGCTAGAGAAAAGATGTAACTCTTCTTCTCTCCTCTCAGCAACAAGAAAGATGAGAAACAGAAACATACATGTGGCCTTGATGAAGCTAGTAGGCCCTTGTGTTTTCAAATCACAATGTATAAAGAGAAAGAGGATTCTGGGCTTACAGTAGAGAAAGGACCTGCAAAGAATGAAACCACCATGAAAGAAGGTGATTTTTTTCTGCATAAACCCTGAAGAGCTCAGGCCTTGAGGCATCAGTTGGGGTGAGGCATCACATCCCTCTCAGGTTGGGTTTGCTGCACATGCCAATTCACAGTTACAACTGGAAAAAAGTGTAGAAAGAGATGCCCAAGAACCACGTGGATTCCACGTACATTCCTCCCTGCCCTCACTGTGTAAATGCAACCACATCTCCTGCTGGTCATAGGCCTATCCCCATACCATCTTTGTTATGACGTGGATCCTCCAGCCAAAACCACATTGTGTGGGATTACCAGCGATCAGGCATTCTATGACCCCCAAAATTTGTTTTCTAATCCCTAAAACACTGTGCAGTATTATTTTGATGTCTAGAAATAAGTTAAGGAGCTCTGGTAACATAGTGCCTAAGGCATTTAACTGCTAACCAGAAGGCTGGCGGTTCAAACCCACCAGCCACTCCTCAGAAGGAAGGTTAGGCGATCTACTTCCGTAGTGATATTGCCTCGGAAACCCAAGGAGGGGTCACTATGAGTCGGGGCCAACTTGATGGCACATAACAAGAAATAAGTTAAGTGTTTGTTCAATAAATGACATAATGGATGACATTTGTTCCCTCCAAAATTTTACAGTCCACTTGGAGTGAAGATCAGTAGGAAGGAAAGGTCTCCTTTTTTCCAGAAGGCCCTCATTCCAACCTGGTCCCGAGGAATAGACCTTGCTGTTATCCAACCTGAGCTGGTTGAAGTTAGAAGTCAGAAAATCAAAGACTCAGGAAGTTGGGACAGATACTTCAGATTATTTAGCTCAACTCCTCAATAGTGCAGTGTGAGCTTGTGTTGTTAGCTGCGAGGGGGTTGGTCCTGACTCATGGTGACTTTCACTGATGCATTTTTGAAAGTAGATCCTCACATTTTTCTTCCTAGTCCATCTTAGTCCAGAAGCTCTGTTGAAACCTGTTCAGCATCTTAGCAACATGGAAGCCTCTGCTCACAGACAGGTGGTGGCCACACAAGCAGAACACTGGCTGGAATTGAATTTGGGTCTCTGCACAAAAGGTGATAATTCCACCACTGAACCACCAATGCGTTATTTAAATCTGACTTTCATCTCTACGGAAGGCTTATGTCTTTGAGCAAGTTATTTAATTTCTATACCTCAGTTTCTTCATTTGTAAATGAAAGGTAGTAATATGAGTTTGTGGTAGTTAAGTTGTGTATCAACATGGCTGGGCCTGGTTGAGTGGCTGGGCAGCTGGATATAGCTATTCGCCATGATGAGACTAGTTATCAACTGCATGGTGGAATCTACTGGAGCAGCTGAGCAGCTGCCTCATGGATGTGTTCTGCTTCCACTATATAAGAAGAAGCTTTGAGGAAGGTCAGCAGCCCTTTGGCACACTTGGACCCTGCGTGCAGCCGAGTCTTCATTCAGCAGCCTACCATGTTTCTTGCCAATGTTGGGACTATCTCTGGACTTGAACTAGTGGCCTGCCATATTGTTTGGTAATCCTTGGACTGCTCCATTTTATTTGTCAACTTTGGTTTTATCAGCCTCAGTGGCCAACAGCTGCCTGAGTAAAAAGACACCTCCAGCTGCAGTGTGCCAGGAGCAAGAGGCAGAGCTGAAGCCCAAGGTTGAGGGCCTTTCACCCAGCCCATAGAGCTTGGCACTTTGAACTCAGACTTCTAGCCTCCTAAACTGTAACAGAATAAATCCCTGTTTGTTAAGACCACCCATTTGTGGTATTTGTTAGAACAGCACTAGATAACCCAAACAGAGTTCATATTCTCTTATCTACAATTCAGAACCTAAAATCCAAAAATATTTTTAAAATTTATCTGCTGGGAAGAACTTATCTAACATCATTTGTTAGCAAAATCTAACCTAAATCTTGTAAAGCTGTGTATTCCATTTAATGTGAAAAATACGTATGCTTCACCACTGAAATATTGGTGTGTTTAATGATAAGATATAGCCCCATGGGATACTTTCTAAAATAAGTTGTATACCCCATATGGATATGCCTGGGTAGCACCAACAGTTGAGTGTTCATCTACACCAAGAGGTTGGTGGTTGAAACCCACCCAGAGGTGCCTTAGAAGACAGGCCTGGATCTCCTTCTGAAAGATCACAGCCCTAAAAACCCTGTGGAACATTTCCAATCTGCACACATAGGGTCTCCATAAGTTGGAATTGACTTGATGGCAAGTAACAACATACCCCTAATGTCTCTCTAAATTTGAAAAATTTAAGAATTTTGAAACACATCTAGTCCTAAGGTTTTCAGATAAAAGATGGTGTATCTGAAGCACTTAACTCATGCAGTTGTTGTGAGGGTTAAATTAGTAACATGGGAAAGGTGCTTAGAATAATAATGCTGTTGTTGTTGTTGTTATATGCCATCGAGTTGGACCCGACTCATAGCGACCCCTCCTTGGGTTTCCCAGGCAGTATCACTACGGAAGTAGATTGCCCCATATTCCTTCCAAGGAGTGGCTGGTGGGTTTGAACCACCAGCCTTCTGGTTAGCAGTCAAGTGCCTTAGGCACTATGCTACCAGAGCTCCCAGAATAATAATACTTGGTACAAAATAAGTGCTCTAGAAGTGTTTGCTGTTATTATTAGGAACCCCCTCTAGAAGCATGTTCCTGAGAGAAGTTTTCTGGCCTTTATTTGACTTCTAGTCAGATGACTTCTTTTTGAGTCTATCTAGTTTAAATATTTAACATTTTAATCTAATCTTATAATAAGCTGAAATTTGCCATCCTCTAACTTCCCCACACCTGTCACTGTTATATTTCAATATAGCTCTTGTAGAGAGCTACTGTGTTTCCCCTGGGTCTTCCTTTCTCTATGGTTAATTATTCATTATAGATTGTTTCCAGCCTACCCACCAACCTGTTAGCTCTCCCCTTGATGCACTGCAGTTTGCCAATACAGCCTTTCAAATGCAGTGCCCAAAATAAAAACCAGAGGTCCATGTGGGTTCTGATTAGCATAGAGTACAGTCCGCTGTACTCCAGACTGTGAAACAACAGTGTCTCAGTGTGAAAACAGAAGCTAGATGGCAGGAGATTTGGAAAAACATGTAAAGGCCATCAATAGTGTTTCATTAGAAAAACATACTAAAAAAAAAGAAAAATTCAATTTCAAAGCAATATTTTTCTGGTTTCTCTGAACTAAGCTGGAAGACAATGAGCAGGCTGACCGATCGAAATGCAAGAGTCAAACAGTGTAGAAGTAAGGTCGATGACATTATACCAATTCATTTACTGTGAAATACTACAGACAGTAACGCTGGAGCCAGTGTGAAGGTCACGGACTGTATCTCACAGTCCAAGAAAAGCAAATGATATTCAAGCAGAAGAAGAGCAGAGGTAACTGACACTATGAGGAGTATCAGCTCAAATTTACAGCAAATTACTAACAGGAGGAACACTGTTCCCTGGGATGGGCCCAGCTAGATCCTCCTCATCTCTGGGCCTGAGCACCACTGGTTAAAGGAGACTTGAGTAAATAAAAACCACCAGAAGGGAAGAAATCCATTTTCAGGGTGGCCAATGTGATCACTCACTCAAGCTGTGACAGGAATGGTGAGAAAAACATTCTTTTCTGTCACCGGCCATCTTGGCTACCTGAGGAGCATGCTGAGAACTCTAGATTCCTTTGGAATCTCTGTAAAGATGCCCAATAGCTAGCTAATGGATGCATAGCGATTCATTATTCTATCCTTTCTACCTTGTGTGTGTTTAAAAATGGTTTTTTAAAAATTCTCAAGCAATAATAACTTGTTTTTAATAACTAGTGGACACCCATGATGCCAGTCTAAAATTTACGTCTGTCCTTCTTTTCCTTGTGCTGAAGATATTGTTTAAAATCTGAAAGAACCTTCATTAGTAAACTTGTTGGAAATGTGGTAATTTTTTATGTGAATACATAAGATTATACAACAGACTAGAAGTAATAAATGAACAGGGAAATAAATTATTCAGAGTTTTGACACTGAAAACTGGATAATTTGACACTGGAAAATGAAACAGCCATCAGGTTAATGTCTGGCTGAAGGCAAAGTATTAGTAAGATTAGGGATCTTTAACCTGGTTTCTCTTTTAGTCCACTGAGAATGGATTTTTGATCATGGTCTTCAGACTCAGATGAAGTCCTGTAACAAAACTATACACATAAAAGTGTAATAATGAGATGGATTAGGCTAATAGATATTGACCTAGACATTTGACCTGGTCAACTATATCCAGGAATTGACCTCCAATGTAGGAACCCTTGGGTGGTACAAGTGGTTAATGTGCTCAGCTACTTACTGAAGGGTTGGAAGTTCAAATTCACCCAGAGGCACCTGGGAAGAAAAGCCTGGTAATCTACTTCTGAAAAATCAGTCACTGAAAACCCTACGGAGCATTTCTTTTTTGGTGAAGGACATGTATGAACATTTGGGGGTGGTTTCCTCTTTTTTGGGTGCTCAGCCTTTAAGTTGGGACCCCTCCTAAACCTTGCCCCAGGCTTAACTTCTCTGAGCTCACATTTTTTATCCTCTTGTTAGAATCCATAAATGTAACTTAAAATACTCAGAACTTTCATAAAACATCTGCAGAGCATTCCCTCTACAAGCTTAATCGCATCAGACTGTGGTGATGGTTCAGGTGCCACAACAGGGCCTGTGACCCTCTTTCCAATGAGGTCAAGAGAATCATTGCTGTGCCTGCTGTTGACAGACATCCACTTGCCCTGGCAGTGTTACATTCTCCAGAAACGAGGCATAAAAGAACTGTCAGGACTCTGTTCATGACTGCCTATCTGCTGTTTTCCTGTTATTAAGGTCAAACCTGTCATTACTGGATAAGCAGTTAATTGGCTACTGCAGTTATATGGAACCCCTCAGCTGTCAATTCCTGAAGTTCCCCATAATTCATATCATAACCAAAAACCAAACTCACTGCTGTTGAGTCAGATCCAACTCATAGCAACTCCTTCTTAGACTTCCGAGGCAATTATCACTACGGAAGTAGATTGTCCAACCTTCCTTCCGAGGAGTGGCTGGTGGGTTTGAACTGGCAACCTTCTGGTTAGCAGTCAAATGCCTTAGGCACTAATACTGAACATTCTCATCTCATTGTTCAAAACTCACAGGACAAGAGTCATATGAGGTCTGCAAAAACGAGGTTCAAAACATTTAAGGCAGCAGTAATACAGACATCATCCACATATCATATCCCACTATCAATATGTCCACTTATGTCATCTATGTGGTTGCTCAGCCTGGTGTCACAGAGTCTTGTGTAGAATTTTAAGTGCCAGAATCACAGGTCCAGCCAAACAGATGATGATGCAAGTGGCTTGATGGTATTGATGACTATTCTCAATGCTATTAACTAGTTCCTTAATGAGTGTGATTTGAATTTGATCCTAGTACCAAAAGTAAAAGATGAGACACCCAAGTTCAGTGAAGCATTTGAGAGACTTAGCCACTCCTCAGAAGGAAGGTTGGGCAATCTACTTCTGTAGTGATACCGCATCAGAAACCCAAAGAGGGGTCACTCTGAGTTGGATCCGACTTGACAGAAGTGGGTTTTGGTTTAGTGAAAAAACTGGAGAATGGTTCCTTATGCCATAGCAATCAGACACCTTGAAGCCCAGAAGGTGACTATAGCAGCATTTTCAAACCTGGCATCTGCAGCCCTGTACTAAGCAGCAGAAACAACATCAACCATGTGAAACTATAGATCATGGAAACACATTTAGGGAGGGCTCCCTAAAAACACACCCAGAAATGCCCTTGAGCACACCATCCCACACAGCTATATTGAAGAGGAGCAGGCAACACTATATTTCCTATGGAGTGAGGTGATTGACCAAGTGTCAGATACCAACAGAGGCAGTGCCATCCAGGGAAGATGAGCTTTTTGTTGTTGCTATTTAAATCCCATAAAACCAAAATCCCCAAAGCCTCCCCCCACAAACAAACAAATATACAAACAAGAAACAAACCCAAATTCCAAAAAAAGAAACAAACAAAAATTCTGTAGGATACAATGTAATAGCTGCTGTGAGGCATACAAACATTAGACCCACCAAGGCATTTGGAAAGGAAGTGATGGGAAAAAGAGGGTAGAGCAAAACAAAATGGAAAAAAAAAAAAAAAAAAATTTGAATGACTAGAATCTGAGAGAAAGATTAAGTGATTCGTAAGACACAGAAACAAAAAGTCGTGTTGTGAGCTTTCAGTGGAGGACTATATATTGGAGAGATCAGGAAATAGTTTCTTGAAAGTAGCTGTTGAGGGTAACCTTGAAGATAAGAAATTTCCACTTTGGAAACCGGAGAAAGTAAGAGATGGAAGAGCTACACTTCAGGGGGAGTTAGAGGAGCAGCAGACATAGAAGGTTTTTTCTTGTTGTTATTGTTAAATTATTATCTGCTTTCTTGGTTTTAAACAGTGCTAGGATATCTTCAAAGCTGAACCAGTTAATTTAAATATTTTTAATATTGGATACTTCAACACTTTGGGATGAGGAGGCTCAAAAAGGACTGGTCCCACTGAAGTTGAGCATAGGATATATCGTTGCTTAAAGGCTTCATAGGTATTTCTGAAGGAGTTATAAGGACACGCTTCAAGCAGGAACAGGAGTGAACCTTGAAATCATGCTAAATCCTAGAATCCAGTCAGAAAAGACCACCTATATTATATGACTCTTTATATTAACATCCAAAAAAAACCACCTCATTGCCATTGAGTCAGATTCGACTCATAGTGACCCCTCTTTGGGTTTCCAAGGCGGTATCACTATGGAAGTAGATTGCCCAATCCAAAATAAACAAATCTATAGAGAGGTAGAGGAGCTTTGATGGCATAGTGCCTAAAGCATTTGACTGCTAACCAGAAGGCTGGTGGTTCAAACCCACTAGCCTCGTAAGGAAGGTTGGGCAATCTACTTCCATAGTGATACTGCCTGGGAAACCCAAGGAGGGGTCACTGTAAGTCAGATCTGACTTAACGATAGTGAGTTTGGTTTGGAGTTTGAGACAGAGAAGTAAATTAGATTAGTGGTTGCTCAGGGCTGTGGGAGGTGGGATAAAGGAGTGATCCTTAAGTGTACAGGTTTATTTTTGAGGTAATGGATGGGTTCTAAAATTGCCTGGTGATTGGACATGTGAACATACTAAAATACATTGAATTATATAATTTAAATGGGAAGTGAACCATCTCAACAATGCTGTTTTTAAAAAGAAAATGAATAAACATTTGCCACACGAAAAAAAAATGAAGAAAAAAAAAAAAACCTGTGGAGTACAGTTCTACTCTGACACACACAGTGTTGCCATGAATCAGAGTCAAGTCAATGGCAACTGGTGGCAGTTAGTATAAAGGAAATGCTCAGGAAGAAGAATGTGTTGATGATGTCTTATATATTAACATTTGGCTAGAGACAGAGCCTCCAGTGTAACAGATCTCTTGAGACCATTTTGCATTCTATTGACCCTGTCACTTACTCCAGTGACCACTGCAGGCAATCAGTTCCACACAGGTGTTGACCAATTTCATGTATATAATCTGACAGCACCTCAGTGTACACATGTATGTCTAGATTTTTGCCCCAGCACTTCTCTGGTGCCAAAATCTATAATACCTATGAAAAGCTACTTGGCAGTCACACATGCACAATCCAGATGTGATAGGCAATTACTACTTTTCAGGATGGGATTCTGTAGCAGGATCACTTACTGGACAAAAACAAGGATCTCATGGTTGATGGTAAGATTCCCAGGTGGAGTAAACATTTTGCACTCAACCATTAACCTAAAGGTTGGTGGCTCAAACCCACCCAGCTGTGCCAAGAAAGAAAGTCCTGGCTATGTGCTTCCATAAAGCTTATAGCCAAGAAAACTCTATGGAACAATTTCAGTTTGG
>NW_006921694.1:636904-647551 GCF_000298275.1 Orycteropus afer afer | reverse complement strand
TCTTTGTTGAAGAGGGTCTGTGCAGTCTTTCTGCCTAGTCTGCCATCTTGCCGGAACTGTTCAGTCACTGGCTTTTTGTAACTGCTTTGGAAATATTTAAGAAAAGAAAATGCAGACTCAAATCAGCCAGCTATGAACTCAAAGCACACCGCAGACTTCAGTAGGTCTCCATGACAGTGTTTAAAAGAACTTTATCTCTTTCAGGTACAAGGAATACTGTCTGGAAAATCAAGCTCAAGGTTTAACCATAAGGTAACAGAGACATAAAGGAGACAGGATTGGATGCACAGCCTCATTGGGCCTCCTGTTTCAAAATTAGGTTCTTGATATTCCTGTCAGCTTAGGATCTTGAGCTGAAGTCCGAGAATACCAAACCACTAGATTTATTTGAAGGTCTGGTAATCTGCTTTTGAGAGATCACAGCCTTGAAAATCCTATGGAGCAATTAGAGTCTGCACACATCGGATTGCTATGAGTCAGAATTGAATCCACAGCACCCAACAACAGCAATAAGAGCCCAAAGATGGAAGCATTGGTGGTCCAGTGGTAGAATTCTCAGCTTTTATGCAGGAGACCTGAGTTTGATTCCCAACCAATGTACCCAATGAGCAACCACCACTCAACCATCAGTGGAAGGTTCCATGTTGCTATGATGCTAAATAGGTTTTAGTGGAGCTTCTAGAGTAAGACAGACTAGGAGAAAAGGCCTGGTAATCAACTTTTGAATATCAGCCAATGAAAACCCTATGCATCACAACAGTCCTATCTGCAGCCCATCATGGGGAAGGCACAGGATCAGACAGTACATATTTCTGTTGTGCCTGGGGTCACCAGGAGTTGGGAGTTAACTCAATAGAAGCTAACAACAAGCCCAGAAATATCTCATCATTGTCTAATTGGTCCACAAAGCTATGTTATGGCAATTTCCCCAGTCCCCAAGTATGTATGTAATTGGGACAGATATAGTCATCAGTAGTTCATAGAACCCTACAATGAAAGACCAAAGAAGAGCTGATGCCTTTGAATTGGGGTGTTGGTGAAGAATACTGAAAGTATCATGGACTTCCAGAAAAACAAGCCAATCTGTCCTGGAAGAAGTACAACTGGAATGCTCCTTGGAGGCAAAAATAGCCTGACTTTGTCTCACCTACTTTGGTCATGTTTTCAGAAGGGACTGTTCCCTGGAAAAGGATATCATGCTTGGCAAAGTGAAGGGTTGGTGAAGAAGGGGAAGACCATAGTGGAGTGAAACCCCCTATGGCAGGATGGGCCAAATGGAAGCTCCTGAAATGACCAGCTCTACGGGGACCAAGATTATAACTTGGAAGCTATACAACTTCCCAGCAGGAAATACAGAGATTAACACCACCAGAGACTTAAAAGAGGTGTGATTCCCCAACACCTCTGTTTACTGAATTGGCATATCCCCTGTAGAAATCAGATGGAACATGATAGATAGGTGGGTTGTCACAAACTCAACCAAGTGGTAGCCCCAAGAAGAGCTGCTATGCTATCTTTACTGGAAGAGATAGACACAGACTCTTGGCACATGTTGTTGTTGTTGCTGTTGTTAGGTGCCGTCCACGTGGCTGACTCATAGTGACCCTGTGTACAACAGAATGAAACACTTCCAGTCCTGTGCCATCCACAAAATCCTTGCTATGCTTGAGCCCATTGTTGTAGCCACTGTGTCAATCATTCTTGTCGAGGGTCTTCCCCTTCTTCGCCAGCCCTCCACTTTACCAAGTATGATATCCTTCTCCAGGGAATGGTCCCTTCTGACAATATGACCAAAGTAGGTGAGACAAAGTCAGGCTATTCTTGCCTCCAAGGATCAGTCCAACTGCACTTCTTCCAGGACAGATTGGTTCATTTTTCTGGAAGTCCATCGTACCTTTAGTATTCTTCACCAACACCCTAATTCAAAGGCATCAACTCTTCTTTGGTCTTCCTTATTCACTGTCTAGCCTCAGAAGGAAGATGGGGCAATCTACTTCCATAGTGATACTGCCTTTTTTGTGTTGAGGTGTAATCCATACTGAAGACTGTAGTCTTTGATCTTCACCCATAATTGTTTCATCTTCACTTTCAGCAAGCAAGTTTGTGTCATCTGCAGATCACAGGTTGTTAATGGGTCTTCCTCCAATCCTGATGCTGTGTTCTTCTTCATATAGCTCTTGGCATTTGGTAAGTAGGGTCTGTGTTTTTCTACAACAATAATAACAACCACCACCACCACCACAAAAATACCCCTTAAAGTTTAACTGATATTTCTAAACTTAGATACTACACTACCATCTAGAATGTTGTTGTTGTTGTTATGTGCCGTTGAATTGGACCCGACTCATAGTGACCCCTCCTTGGGTTTCTGAGGCAGTATCACTATGGAAGTAGATTGCCCCATCTTTCTTCCGAGGAGTGGCTGGTGGGTTTGAACTGCCAGCCTTCTGGTTAGCAGTCAAGTTCCTTAGGCACTATGCTACCAGAGCTCTTCACCATCTAGAATCGTGGCTTGTATATATGCAACACATGCATTGAATGACTATTGGTTGAAAAAAATGGTGAATGTGTAAATGAAAGAATGCATATTTAAACAATAGTAAAAGACAATATGTAGTTTAAAAGAATGATACAAAGATCAATTTCACAGGAAAGTCCAAGAATGGAAGAGGAAAATGGAGGCTCTCTGACCATTCGTCTAGGTGTTACCAACATGAGTGGCTTCAATGGAGGTGAGGAGATGCCTCTCCTCCTCCAGGGGACCCATGCCAGAGTGCCAGAGCCTCTAAAAGAGAGGTGACACAGACGGCACATCTATGGGTAGGGCAGCTTGGAGACTGGCCCAGCCCCAGCCTTCAGAGGAGGGGGTACACTTTGGGACCTTGTGGTCCATGACCACACTCCTCAGGTCCAAGTTGATGGGACTTGTGATACTCACATTGCCATCAAAACAAGGCAGGAAGAAGCTTCCCACAGAAGGGAACAGCCTTTGCCTCTGTGGCAACTGACAGCAACCAAAAGTGGCTTTCAGAGTAGAAAGCTGTGGTGGCACTGATGGGAGAAGGCTCTAGAAACCTGTGCCACAGAGTGGTCAGGATTTCCCAGGACTGCTAGTCAAAAACCCCAGAAGAGAAAAGTGCACTATCTTCTCATTAGCAGTGGACGAGGAGAGAGCTGAGGTGAGGGAGGAGGAGAAGAAGGTGGAGAAGGAAGGAGTGAAGGAGAAACAGGTAGTGAAGGAGGAGATGGAAGTGAAAGTGAAGCCAGTAGTGGAAAAATGAAAGGGGTAGAAGAAAATAAGATGATAGAGGAGGTAAGGATATAGGGCTCAGGCTCCTGAAGTGGATCTCTGCATGAACCCCCTGTTGGCCATCCATCAGGACCTGGACACTGTGAATGCTCAGGCCCAGAGGACCTTCCTCTAGCTGGAACACAGGTTTGGGTGATGTGTCAACACTACTTAGAGTGGAGGAACTTCTTCATTCAGCATATTCCAGGCTTTTGGGCCACAGCCTTTTGGGAACCACTCCCAGTTGTCTGCCATGATCAGGGTCCAAGATGAAGCGATATTAAATTACATAAATTATTTGGAGTAAAGGAGCTCACATACCCTAGGCCAGGCTGCAAGTTCTTATTAAGTTTCTTATCTTAAGAAACCCCTACTTCAGAAACAGGCCAATTGTCAAGAAATATGATTATATGGTGCCAGGTCTATAAACTTAGACATTGCAGGAACTTAGACATCATCTGCAGCTTCTTCATCTGATTTTCAGACCACAGCCTTCCAGAGCTTGACAGAATTGCTAAGATTATCAAAGACCTGTGGCCGAATTCACTGCAATAGCACCTGTTGAAGATTTCCTTAGAGCCAGACGGTGCCTAGTATGGAATCCAGTGGAGATTCCCCCAGCTCTTTGGGTTCCAGTCTGGTTAATCTCTGCCCTTAGTAATACTCTTGCACAACGTCTCCTACCACTTCCTGCCAGATGTGTACTTGTGTAACAGCAATGGGTATGCCTTCTACTTTTGTGTGCTGACCTTTTGTACCCTCCTTCCTCAATTTCTCTCAACTTCAAGATTGCGACCTTCATGGCCATTCACCTCCACTTCTGCATGGCCTTTATGTTGTCCTGCATTAACATCACATGCTACATGGCCATAGCTCACACTGCTTCTAAGCCAAGCAAATAATGCTATAAACTGCACTGCTTTGTCTGCACTGCTTAGATTCTGTGTGTTCCAGGGCCTATGATCTGGCTGTCACAACCTGAATGTCTAGCTTTGGATTGGAGCCCATTTTATTCACCCTGCTCTGAATCCCACAGAACAGGCGTGTGGCCTGTGAACAATTGCCAGACATTAATGACATCAAGGGGGAGCAGCAGTGAACCATGTGGTCTACATGATTATGTAATTCCATTGCTCTTCCCTGTCTTCTGGTCACCTTCTACTGCCCATGCCCATCCCTCTTAGTTACTGCCTTCTGGATGAACATATTCCAGACTGTTGTCAACCTCATTGTCTAGTTTCTGGCAAACAAGGATCTTTAGAACTGGTGGTTTCCTGCCAGGTTTCCTACAAAACCACCCCTCCACTCCTTCCCCAAAACATCTTTTGATTCCACACCCCTTGCCATCACCCAGGAATCCTCCTGTCAAGCAAACAGTTGAGGTGACAAGTGAGACACTGTGTCTCATTGCATGGATAAAGAGACAGGCTTCTTCAGCATCAACCAGTGAATCCACACAAAACCTAGTTCCCTTTGTTTGCCTTCATTCCTCATCCTGAACATGATTAAGTGGCATGATGTCAGTACACTTCTTTCTTTCCCTCTTTTCTCTCTTAAGAAACAGAGTGATAGCTCGGAAATAACTTCAAAAGCAGGACTTTTAGCTTAATTTTTCTCTATCAAAACGGAGAGGTTGTCCTGACAAACAGCCTGCCAGAGCTCTTACTACCCGGGCTGCTCTTGTCCTACCCCCACCCCCAACCCACTTAGCAAGGCCTGGAGAGCTTTAAAGGGGACAGATCTAGATAGAATAAAAAGTGATTTCTACTTTAGGTTGGAGGGAAAAACTAAAGAGTTTGTGATAGATGCCTAAGCAGGGAAAACAGAACAAAAGGCTAGAGGCAGAAATGAGCCAGGTGAAAACTGGTTCTAGAATTAAGACTAGATTGTCAGAGAGCCTGTGGGGAAGGGAGACTTACTCTGTAGTGAGGAGATGGGAAGTGGTTTTCTCATAATTGGGATGGGAGAATTGAAGAAGATTGGAGCATTAAATATATTGTCTAATTACAGAAACGCAAACAATGCAACTTCAGATGTTTTCTCTCTTGTGTTCATGTGACCTTGTTTATGTGGAAGATTAATACTGGACCATTTGTATCACTATTGTTGTTCTCAGGTGCCATCGAGTTGACTCTAACTCATAGCAATCCCACGTACAACAGAATGAAACACTGCCCAGTCCTGTTCCATCCTCACAATCCTTGCTATGCTTGAGCTCATCATGGCAGCCACTGTTTCAACTCATCTAGTTGAGGATCTTCTTTTTCACTGACCTTCCATCTGACCAAGCATGATATACTTTTCCAGGGAACGGTCCCTCTGACAATATGACGAAAGTAGGTGAGATGAAGTTTGGTCATTCTTGCTTCCAAGGACGATTCTGGCTCCACTTCTTCCAGGACAGA
Source organism: Orycteropus afer afer (assembly GCF_000298275.1). NCBI lineage: Eukaryota > Metazoa > Chordata > Mammalia > Tubulidentata > Orycteropodidae > Orycteropus > Orycteropus afer. The sequence goes on along the minus strand of NW_006921694.1, from coordinate 641,857 downwards.
TTTGTTCGTTCTTTTGGCAGTCCATGATACCTTCAGTATTCTTTGCCAACACCGTAACTTTAAAACCTCAACTCTTCTTTCATCTTCCTTATTCATTGTCCAGCTCTCATATGCATATGAGGTGATTGAAAATACCATGGCATGGGTTAAGCTCACTCATCAAAGTGACATCTTTCCTTCTTAACACTTTAAGAGGTCTTTTGCAGCAGATTTTCCCAGTGCAATATGACAAGTGATTTCTTGACTGCTGCTTCCATGGGTGTTGATTGTAGATCCAAGTAAAATGAAATCCCTGACAACTTCAATCTTTTCTCTGTATGACAAATGATATGGTATTGCCTTTTGGTTCAGTTGTGAGGATTTTTGTTTTCTTTATGTTGAGGTGTAATCCATACTGAAGACTGTCTGAAATCACTGATCTTCATCAGTAAGTGCTTGAAGTCTTCTTCACTTTCATCAAGTAAGGTTGTGTAATCTGCATATCGCAGGTTATTAATGAATCTTCCTGCAATCCTGATGCTGCATTCTCCTTCATATAGTCCAGCTTCTCAGATTATTTGTTCAACATACAGATTGAATAAGCATGGTGAAAGGATATATAACCCTGATGCACATCGTTCCTGATTTTAGACCATGCAGTGTTCCCTTGTTATGTTTGAATGACAGACTCTTGGTCTATGTTCAAGTTCCTCATGAGCATAATTAAGTGTTCCAGAATTCCCATTCTTTGCAATGTTATTCATAATTTGTTATGATGCACACAGACACTAGCACTTAGTAAAATTCTATTACTTTCTCTTTCTGATTACTGGAAAAAACGAGCTGTATAGACCTGCTTTTGCTTTCAATTGAGAACATTTGGAAAAATATCAATTTTACTTTCTTGTACAATACTTATGTGAATATTTCAAACAGTTTTAAACTTGTTCTTGTCTCTATTAAAACTGTGTCCTTAGAAATATAATTTGAATAACTTGATCTTGTCAATAACTTGTTATCTTCTTGGAAAAAATGACCTATAAAAATTTGTGGCTCTGATTGGTTATCTTACTTGATAATTTGTCCTGGTAACAACTTAGTAGCTGATGTATCTTTTTTCTTAAATAGCATAAATATTTGTGAGGTTGTTCTGTCAGGTTGGAAGTGAATCATTGACAAATTTGTCTTCCCTTATATGCATGATAAGGTGCTCTGATGGCATAATGCCTAAGGCATTTGACTGCTAACCAGAAGGCTGACGATTCAAAGCCACCTGCCACTCCAAAGAAGGAAGACTAGGCAATCTACTTCTGTAAAGATTTACCACCTTGGAAACCCAAAGGGGCTTGCTATCAGTCGGAATCGACTTCATAGTAGAGACATGTCAATCTGCTAGATTTCTTATTTTTTGCCCTGCCCATAAACATGCTCGAATGCAATTGTTCAAGTTAATGAGAGATTATGGAATCAGTAAAATTCTCAAAAGAACACAATAGGTATTATGTCACAGGTAAGAAAATAAGGCACAATACTGTACTTTCTAAGATAGGGAGGGATTTTTATCTTGCTTTAAAATGTTAACAATTGCAACTGCTCACTCATGGACATCACTTTTTCCCCACACAACTCACACAGTGCCATCACTCTTTCACTTCATCAAATCTTCCATTTCAGTCTCCATAAACTCTATCATTCTCAGATCATTCAGGCACTTCCTTTTATTTATTTAAGAAGCAAACATCAATGAGTATCTACCATATATGATGGTATGCCATCTGTAAAACTTGTTCATTCTTTTCCTCAAACCTCTTCTCCACCTTCTTCTATCTGTGTCAAATCCTTCAAGACCTGGCCCAGATAACTCTTCTGCCTTATAACCTTTTCAGTTCCTGAAGGGAAGAGGAAATGTTTCTTCATGTCCCAAGTGTACTTTGTAGGGACTTTTGTTCTAGAAAACAACCCATACTTATTCATTACAGTGAATTCTACAAATATTTATTAAAGCATTCTGTTAGACTCTGGGGGAAATTTAGAAAAAAGAAGAAGATAACGTCCATTCCTTTCACTGTTAAAGAATTGGAGAAAGATTGATATATAAAAAATAATTGATGCACAATGACATGTGAAATAAAATACAAAGGTATATTTTCACTGAAGCTTTGTGAAAACAGAGATGGATGTTATATCCCTCACTGTCTTTAGCATAAAGTTTTGCCCATGTTTGTCAGTAGATAAGTATTTGTTGACTGACAGAATGAACAGCTAGTAAATGGGGGAAAAGAACAAAATAGGTGCTCGGAAAGGCTTATGATGAGATAATGGAAAGAAGAAACTATTCTTCAAGATATTTGTAAAAACGATGTCAAAAAAATTTTACAAAGCCATTCCTAAATAACAGTAGAATTCCTATGTAAATAATTAGAAAAAGCCCAAACACTATAACATTTAATCTTTCACTGCCATTTTGACATCATTATTTAATTTTGGATAAATTTTTACGTAGTTTGTACATTTTAAGATGAGCATTAACTCTGGAGCTAGAAGGGGGTTAGACTGTAGACCTGTGCTGTCCAATACAGTAGCCATTAGCTGCCAGTGGCTATGGAGCACTTGAAACGCAGCTAGTCCAAATTGAGATGTGCTTGAAATGTAAAACACACCCTGGATTTCAAAGACTTAACAAACGAACAAACAAAAAAACCCACTGCTGTTGAATCAATTCTGACTCACAGTGACCCTATAGGACAGGACAGAATTTCCCCATAGGATTTCCAAGGCTGTAGATCCTTGGATAGATTGCCACATCTTTCTTCCTTGGAGAGGCTGGTTGGTTCAAACTTCTGATCTTCTGGTTAGCAGCCAAATGCTTAATCACTGTGCCATCAGGGTTCCCTTATTTCAAAGACTTAGTACAGAAAAAAAGAATGCAAAATATCTCTTCTTTATACTGACTACATATTAAAATGATAATATTTCTGATATATTAAGTTCAGTAAAATATATACTTAAAATTAAAAAAAAGAATGAAAGTAATCAGGAGGCAGGAGTGGGCATGAAAACTTTATGGGAGATGAACAGTCTGAATGGAGCCTTGAAGGATGAGTCGGATTTGGATGGGGGGAGAGAAGGGACCCAGCCTGCACAAATCTGAGTTCTTTCTGATGACTCACATCTGAGCTGAAATTAGCTTTCACTGTAGCACTGAAAAGATCCAGAACACTGGAATCAGAAGAGTTAAGTTTAATAACCCTTTTCACCACTAAATGATCTTGGACAAATCACTTAATAAATCTGGGACCCTAACTCCTCATCTGAAGACAGGTATCAGAGAAATTTTACCTCCTGTGGCTATGGTGACGTAAGAGCTTTGTTGTAAAGCACCTTGAAATATGCCAACCTTACTTCTGTAGTATTTCAGTATTTGTATATCTTCCCCATGACGTATTTCAACTTGTTAAATTCAACTGAAGGGAACTGGCTGAATGGGAAATAGAGTTGGAAGGACAGGGGAACATGGTGTTATCTGGAATAATTGGATACATTATGGCCTGTTGGCAGGGGATCAGCTAGGGGCCACCTGGCAGTCCCTGCTAGCTCCATGATTCAAAAGTAGCCAGGTACATAGATCCCTTGAAACTACTAATTCCATCTCTGTAGTTAACAACTGGGACTCATTCTCTACCCCTCAGAGCAGCATCTTGGGATGCCTCTAGAAAGCTGCAGTGTGTATCTATTCCCTCTACCTTGACATCCTGTGACAAACAGCAACTATGACACCTTTAACATGAAATTGGGGATGCAGATTACCCACAATTCATTGGCAGTCCTTGTAATGAGCTATTACGCTCCAGGTACCAAACCCCAGTGTAGATCTGTTCATCAGAGGACAATTAATTGAACGTGACTTTCTCTTTTTTTTTTTTTTTCTCATTAGCCATCCACAATTTCCCTAACCTTTCATTGAGGCCATGGATTCCATGTGCTGAATAGCATCTTATAATTTGTCATATCAGTCATATAACTTTATTTTTTATTTTATAGCACTTAATACCACTTAGACATCTGATTTTGCAGAATGACAAGTTTGGAAGACAAAACATTGATCATTTAATAATTAAAATTATTAAATATTTTATTGTAAAATCACAAATGTAGTAAAATACGTTTTAATGAATTCATTTATATTGTATCAGCTTTGAACAATTTTCAAATCCTCATTCTGTTGGCCATCCATCTATATGAATGGTGCTCAAACTGCAGAAGGCATTAGATCAACTGGAAAACATGCTTTTAGGCAACTTCCTGGTCCCCACCATTAAATTCTGATTCAGTAGGTTTGGAAGCACGCTAGGTGAGTCTGACGTAAATAATCTTGAACGCCTTTGGAGAAGCTCTGACCTCTGCTATTGGACTTGCCCCTGCTAGTAACAAGCCAATATGGGATATGAGTCTCTGTCTCTGCTATCCAAGCCAGCACAACATTGTGAATATACTAAATGTCACTGAAGCGTATGCTTTAAAATAGTTAAAATGGTACATTTTGTGTAATGTGTATTTTAACATAATGAAAAATGCACAAAAAAAGGTGTCTTAGAATTTTTATTAGGATGGTGTTGAATCTATCCATCAATTTGGGAAGAATAGTCATCTTAACAATATTGAAACTTCAGATTCATGAACATGATACATATGTCACCATATACTTAGGTGTTATTTGAGTTTTTAAGCAATGTTTTATAGTTTTTAAGTATATAGGTCTTGCACATATTTTGTTAAATTTATCCATAAATGAAATTGAATTTTTTAAATCTAACTTCCCAAAGTTCATTGTTGGTGTGTAGAAATAGAATTGAATTATGAATTTATTTATTGACCTTGTATCCTATGACCTTGCTAAATTCAACTTATTCCAATAGGTTTTTTAGTACCTATTTTAAGATTTTCTACTTACACAATAATGTTATCTGGGGGGGG
>NW_006921694.1:634583-636654 GCF_000298275.1 Orycteropus afer afer | reverse complement strand
AACTTTCAGTTTAAAACTGAGTAGAATAATGAGCATGGGCACCCTTGCCTGGCTCATTCTCACTCTTCCCCAAGCCCATCACAGTCAGGGATGGGCTCAGAGGATGGTTTGCAGAACACACAGGACCTCAGCTCCTGGAACACAGAGCTCTGTTCTCCTTGCCACTCCACTACTACATCAAGACTGCCCAAAGGTCAGAATCCTATTAAGTCATTTTCTCTATGATTCAAATACAGAAGTGCTTTTAAGAGACACACAGCATTCCAGCTACTCCCTTGTGCTATAAATATGTAATTTATCTGGAAAATGGGGACTCTGTGTGACATTCAAATTGAGAACTATTTGAAGAAAGGGGAAAAATATCCCATCATATTGAGTCATAGGGAAAATAACTACAGTATATCATACTAGAAAATTGGAATTAAAAATAACTTCTGTTTGGAAGTACAGATTAAATGATAATGTGGCCTTGAGTTTATTTTAAGCATTTTTCATTAAACATTTTCATTTTCACAATATGGTAAGTTCCTTCCACATTAAACCAAGATCAAATTCTTTTAGATGCTAACTTGAAAAACCTTAAGATCATTGTGTTCAACTCCCTTTGAAAGAAAAAACATAAGGAAACCATTCTTTGAAAGCAGACTACCCTGGTGCGAGGTTCATTAGTCACTAAACAACAAGATCTTTGAGGGTGTGGCCCTAACTCGCAGTTCAGTGAGGGCAGTGTCTGTAGTGAACAATTTCACATTTTTTCACCACATCAAAGATTCTGCTTCTAGGTATGGCTGGCATCTGTCTCTCTCCCAATCCTACTGTCTTACAGAATTAAAGCCTCTTTTCAAGTTTACAATCCTTGATAGGATGGAATATCAAATAAGCAAGGTAAGCACAGGCTTACTTCTGCTTAGTTACAAATCATGTGGTAAAACCCACGTGAAATTGTTCACTACAGACTAGTAAGCAAGCTCAAATAAGCCTGGGCTTACCTTGTTTATTGGGTAATCCATCCTTGAGTGATGGGGTGGACACCTCTTTTTCCTTTGCCCAACACTCCCTTTTACAGGAGACAGCAGTCCTCTTCACTTGGAAAACTGCTCTACCCACTCTGACCATGTGGTTCAAGCCTGTCCACACAGGGGAGACAGTGCCCCAAGCTAGGTCTCTATGAGTCCTTTTCCAAGATTTGTTTAATTTGAACTTAGGAAAGGTGGTACAACTGGGGGCATGCGGCCCAGAAGTTGCTGGCAGCTATATTTCTGAGCGTGGAAAGTTGGTTTGAGAAGAAGAGCCCTAAGGCCTTTGACTTTCTGGGTTGGGTCGTTTCCATGGCTACCAACCTGGTGCATTCCAGGTGTTTGGTTACACATGGCATCATACATCTGTCAATTGTGATCTACTTTGGTTTATCTCAAACCCAAACTGGAAGGTAAAGAAATCAAGGAATTTACGACAGCTGTCATTTAGCCATTTAAGCAGTTAACCATGCTTTCCAGTTCCTGCTGCCTCTCAGGTACACTGCTAAGTGTTTTATCTAATGTATCTCATTTAATCTTCATAATAGCCCAATGGTGGAGGTACTATTATTATTCCCATTTTACAGATGAAAACCCAAACTAAACAAAATTTGAGTCTGCTTTGAGATGTTAAGTAACTTGTTTACAATCATACTGTCACTAGTATTTTTCTAGTATTCTGAAGGAAACTCACATTGTTCTAGATCTAGACTGTTCTCTAATCATGCCTGAGTAGGCATAAACTATAAAAACAAAACTAAACTAAAAATTTGATGCAAATTTTCTCATTTGGGGAAAAATGGGGGAGGGATTAGTAAGTAGGAAGCTGAGCTCAGTATTTGGAGCTTGCCTGGCAGGCCCATCAAACTGGAAATTCATGTACATGAATGTTGATTCAGTACATGAGACCAAGTGGAAGGTGGCATGGAGTTAGCAAAGAGCTTCAGCTAGCTAAAGCTAGTACATGCTTTTAATATTGATTTTACTGCAAGTTTTTACTGCGAGTGACAATTTGCTCAGGAGATCTGGTGGTGCAGTGGTTAAAATACTTAGCT
>NW_006921694.1:633792-634375 GCF_000298275.1 Orycteropus afer afer | reverse complement strand
TTTTTTTTTTTTTTAACTATTTGCCTCATACTGTGCTAGACTTTATTCAGCAAACATATAAAATATTAGATCTGATTCCTGCTACTGAGATCATTGTAGTTGATCTGTGAAGACAAAGCCAGCATATAAGAAATAATACATTAAGTGCATGATGCTAACTTGAAGGGTAGGAGAAATTTATAGGAGGGAGAGATCCTGATATAGTCTATAAAGTCTTCATAAGAGGATGATTTGAAGAATGGGTTTAGAGGTTGGGCTGGACAGAGATTTTGAACCATCCTTGCATGCCTGGTATGAACCCTACTTGGTTATGATGTATTATTTTTCTATGTTGTTGGAATCTATTGGCTATGATTTTGTTGAAGATTTTTGCATCTATATTCATAAGGGAGGAAGAGGTCCAGGAACCAGGAGAGAGCCCATGTGGAGAGAGAAACCTCCCTGAGAGCCAGCACCTGGAATTCAGACTTCTAGCCTCCAGAATATATCCAAGTAGCCCCAAGGACACTCCGGACCTGGAAGACTGAAAAGATGCAACATTCCCCTTGTTACTCTTATACCCCACACCCATTTGGTGAACGGA
>NW_006921694.1:624607-629032 GCF_000298275.1 Orycteropus afer afer | reverse complement strand
GAATGCTCCTTGGAAGCGAGGATGGCCAGACTTCGTCTCACCTACTTTGGTCATGTTGTCAGAGGGGATCATTCCCTGGAGAAAGATATCATGCTTGATAAGGTGGAGGGTCGACGAAGGAGGGGAAGACCTTCAACAAGATGGACTGACATGGTGGCTGCAACAATGGGCTCAAGTATAGCAAGGATTGTGGAGCTGGTGCAGAACTGGGCGGTGTTTCAGTCTGCTGTGCATGGGGTCACTATGAGTTGGAAATGACTTGACGGCACCTAACAACAACAACAACATTCATAAGGGATATTAGTCTGTAGTTTTCCTTTCCAGTAGCATCTTTGTCTGGTTTTAGTATCAGGGTGATGCTTGCTTCATAAAATGAATTTGAGAGGATCCCATCCTTTTTTATGTTCTGGAATAGTTTGAGTAGGATTGGTGTCAGCTCTTCTCTGAATGTTTGGTAGAATTCTCCAGTGAAACTGGTTGGGCCGGGACCTGTTTTTGTTGGTAATTTTTTTTTATGACCTGATCAGTTTCTTCTTTAGTTCTGGATTTTTTAAAGTTTTCTACCTCAATCTGTGTTAGTTTATGTAAGTAGTGTTACTAGAAATTTGTTCGTTTCTTCTAGGTCTTCAAATTTATTGGAATACAGTTCTTCATAGTATCCTGATATTATCCTTTTTATTTCCGCTGGCTCTGTTGTGACATTGCCCATTTCATTTCTTACTGTGGTTTTTGCATCTTCTTTTGTTTTGTTAACTTTGCCAGTGGTTTGTCAATTTTATTAACCTTTTCAAAGAAACAACTTCTAGTCTTGTTGAATTTTTTCTATTAACTTTTTATTTTGTGTTGCATTTATTTCTGTTCAAATTTTTATTATTTCTTTTCTTCCGGTGACTGTAGGCTTTTTTGGCTATTCTTTTTCTAATTGTTAGACATGTTAGGTTAAGGTGTTGATTTGGGCTCTTTCTTCTTTTTTGGTGTATGCATCTATTGCTATAAATTGGGCAGAGATTTTGAGATGTGAACAATGAACAATGTATAAGGAAGACCATAGAAGAACTGATGGTTTTGAATTATGGTATTAGCAAAGAATATTGAATATACCATGGACTGCCAAAAGAACAAATATATCTCTCTTGGAAGAAGTGCAGCCAAAAGGCTCCTTAGAAGTGAGGATGGCAAGACTTCATCTCATGTACTTTTGGACACGTTATCAGGAGCATGGATTAACTAAGTCATTCACAAATCCAGGTAGGCTGGGTCACCCAAAGCAGGTCCAGCTAAAGCCAACTTTATCCTGCCATACTAATCCTTTAAACAAGCAGTATAGATACCCTGTCAACTTTTTGAGCAATCAGGATTCTGATAGGAGTTTCTCTGAAGACAGGGTGGTAAACCCTAGATCTGTGAGTTGGACTTCTCCCTGGCTCCCTAAGCCACACATGTAATGATTTCCTTTTCTTCTATTGCAAAAAAAACGAACTCACTGCTGTCAAGTCAATTGGACTCATAGTGATCCTTCCTTGGGTTTCCAAGGCAGTACCTCTAAGGAGGTAGATTGCCCAATCTTCCTTCCGAGGACTGGTTGGTGGGTTTGAATTGCCAGCCTCCTGGTTAGCAGTCAAATGCCTTAGGCACTATGCCACCAGAGCTCCCTATTACAAATAGTTGTTCTTTGTAATTATCTCACAAAATAGGTAAACCCACTCTTTTGTGCAAGTTTGTCTTTTTCCTTTTGCAAATGGAGTTTGTAAGAGCTTCTGAAATGTATATGGAATGTCTGATCACCAAAGTAAGGTCACATCAACTCTGACCATAGCTGGGGTGATGATCCCCTGAAGGTGGGGTGAGATAAGGCTGTAGATGTCCACTCTGTCCTGCTGTATTAGTCCTTTAAACAAGCAGTGCAGAAACCCCACAAACTTTTTGAGCAAGTAGGCCAGCAGAGCAGCACCCTGACACAGCTCTCTGTTCTAGTCCCTATGTCTAGTTCATACTTTGAGGCATAAACATTCCTCAATGTATCCCACAGCAGATAGCTTTTATTCTCTTTATTCAAATATATAATATAAACAGATTGCAAACGTGGAGCTAAATGAGACACAGAAGGTGTGCTACAGGCCTTTATGAGACATGTTAACAAAACTTGTTGTTATCTAGCCGATTCTGACTCTTAGCGAACCTATAGGACAGAGTAGAACTTCCCCATAGGGTTATCAAGGCTGTAAATCCTTACAGAAGCAGACTGCCACATTTTTCTTCTGCTATTCTAGCATTACAGATACAAATTTAAGGAAACTATTATAAGACAATGCCCAATTTAAAAACATCTCTTGGAAATTTGTATTTGACTACATCTTAACAATTACAATTTTGTGGACAGTTTACAAATATACCATCCCACACAACAAGTGGTAAATAATGATTCTGACAATATCCAATACCTACCTGTTCTGTGAAGTGGTTTCTCACTCATAGCTACCCTATAGGATAGAGTAGAACTGCCACATAGGGTTTCCAAGGCTGGATCCAAAAGTTGGAAACAAAGAAGCATCAGTAGTTGGAAAATACAGCCTTGGTGATAGAAATGATGCTGGAGGTCACATGATAGAATTTTGCAAGACCAACAACTTATCCATTGCAAATACCTTTTCGCAACAACGTAAACAGTGACTATACACATGGCCTTTGCCACATGGAATACAGAGGAATCTAATCAACTACATCTGTGGAAAGAAATGATGGAGAAGCTCCATATCATCGGTCAGAATAAAGCCAGGGGCCGACTGTGGAATAGACCATCAATTGCTCATATGCAAGTTTAAGTTAAAGTTTAAGAATATTAAAATAAATATATATATATATTAAAATAAGGTCATGAGTGCCAAAATATGACCTTTAGTATATGACACCTGAAATTAGAAACCATCTCAAGAATAGATTTGATGCATTGAACATCAATGACCAAGGACAAGAGGAGTTATGGGAAGACATTAAGGACATCATACATAAAGAAAGCAAAAGGTCATTACACAGATGGGAAAGAAAGAAAAGAGCAAAACTGAAGTCAGAAGAGACTCTGAAACTTGCTCTTGAATAGAGTGTAGCTAAAGCAAATGGAAGAAATGATGATGTAAAAGAGCTAAACAGATTTCAAAGAGGAGCTCAAGAAGACAAAGTATTATAAACCAATGTGCAAAGACCTGGAGTTAGAAAATCAAAAAGGAAGAACACACTTGTTGGCATTTCTCAAGTTGACAGAACTGAAGAAAAAACTCAGGCCTCAAGTACCAATACTGAAAGATTCTACTGGCAAAATATTGAATGATGTAGGAAGCACCAAAAGAAGATGGAAAGAATACACAAAGTCACTGTAACAAAAAGAATTGGTTGATATTCAACCATTTCAGGAGGTAGTACATGATCAAGAACCAATGGTACTGAAGGAAGAAATCCACTGAAGGAATTGGCAAAAAACATGCTCCAGGAATTGACAGAATATCCACTGAGATGTTTCAACAAATGGATACAATGCTAGAAGTACTCACTTGTCTATGCCAAGAAATCTGGAAGACCTGGCCAACTGACTGGAAGAGATTGATATTTGTGCCCATTCTGAAGAAATGTGACCCAACAGAATGTTGTAATTATTAATAAATATCATTCATATCACACGCAAGTAAAGTTTGCTGGAAATAATTAAAAAACAAAACAAAACAAAACAAAAAAACAGTGGCAGCAGTACATTGACAAGAAACTGCAAGAAATGCAAGCCAAATTCAGAAGAGGACTTGGAATGAGGGATATGATTGCTGATGTCAGATGGATCTTAGCTGAAGGCAAAGACTACCAGAAAGATGTTTACCTATGTTTTATTGACTACACAAAGTCTTCCACTGGGTGGATCATAACAAACTATGGATAGCATTTCAAAGAACGGGAATTTCCGAACACTTAATTGTGCTTCTGAGGAACATAAACCAAGAGGCTGTCATTCTAACAGAACAAGGGGATACTGCATGGTTTAAGATGAAGAATTCTGTATGTCAGGGTTGTATCTTTCACCATACTTACTCAATCTGTATGCTGAACAAATAATCTGAGAAAATGGACTATATGAAGAGGAACACAGCATCAAGATGGGAGGAAGACTCATTAACAATCTGACACAACCTTGTTTGCTGAAAGTGAAGATGACTGTAAGCACTTACAGATGAGGATTAAAGACTCTAGCTTTCACTATATAGAAACAAAAATCCTTGCAACTGGAACAATTAGCAACATCATAATAAAAAGAGAAAAGATTGACATCGTCAAGGATTTCATTTTACTTGGATCCACAGTTAATACCCATGGAAGCAGAAGTCAAGAAATCAAAGTAAACTTAAGATCTCTTTAAAGTGTTAAAGAGTAAATATGTCACTTTGA
>NW_006921694.1:618185-624342 GCF_000298275.1 Orycteropus afer afer | reverse complement strand
AGGTTGGGCAATCCTACTTCCGTAGTGATACTGCCTCAGAAACCCAAGGAGAGGTCGCTATGAGTCGGGGCCGACTCGACGGCACATAACAACAACAACAGCAACAGACTTCATCTCACATACTTTGGACATGTTATAAGGAGGATCATTCTCCGGAGAATGATATATGTTTGGGAAAGTATAGGGTCAGTAAAAAATGGAAAGACCCTCAATGAGATGGATTGACACAGTGGCTGCAACAATGTGATCAAGCACAGCAATGATTGTAAGGATGATGCAGGACCAGACAGTGTTTCATTCTGTTGTATGTAGAGTTGCTGAGTTGGAACCAACTTGACAGCACTTAACAACAATAACAATCATCATTATGGAAACAGTCACATCTGTCTTCTGTGGAACAGCTGGTTGGTTTGAACTGCTGACATTTTAGTTAGCAGCTCAGTGATTAACCACTGTGTGACCAGGGCTCCTCTTACAACTCTTGTGTTGTTATTAGGTGCCATCGAGATGGTTCTGACTCATAGCAACCTTATGTACAACAGAACGAAACACTGCCCGGTCCTGCACGATTCTCACAAACTCTGCTTTGTGGCAGCCACTGTGTCAATCCATCTTGTTGAGGGTCTTCCCCTTTTTCACTGACTCTCCACTTTACCAAGAATGATATTCCTCCCCAGGGAATGGTCCTTTCTGACAACATTACATTCTAACAACATAACCAAAGTACGTGAGACAAAGTCTGGCAATTCTTGTTTCAAAGGAGCATTCAGCTGCACTTCTTCCAGGACAGGTTTGTTCTTCTGGCAGTCCATGGTATTTTCAAAATTCTCCGCTGACACCACAATTCAAAGCCATCAACCCTTCTTCAGTTTTCCTTTCACATGTCTAGCTTTCACATGCATATAAGGCAATTGAAAATACCATGGCTTGGGTCAGGAGCACCTTAGTCTTCAAAGTGACATTTTTGCTCTTCAATACTTTGAAGAGGCCTCTTGGAGCAGATATGCCTAGTGCAATACAACCTCTGATTTCTTGACTACTGCTTCTATTGTTGTTGATTGTGGATCCAAGTGAAATGAAATCCCTGACAACTTCAATCTTTTCTCCATTTGTCATGATGTTACTTATTGGTCAAGTTGTGAGGATTTTTGTTTTCTTTATATTGAGGTATAATCCATACTGAAGGCTGTGGTCTTTGATCTTCATCAGTAAGTACGTGAAGTCCTCTTCACTTTCAGCAAGTAAGGTTCTGTCATCTGCATATCACAGGTTGTTAATGAGTCTTCCTCCAATCCTGATGCTGTGTTCTTCTTCATATAATTAAGCTTCTTGGATTATTTGCTCAGCATACAGATTGAATAAGGAAAGAGTGGGATAACAATGTGGAACAAAACTCAAAATCACACACAGACACATACACACAAAAAGACCAGGTTTGCTGGTCTGATAGAGCCTGATGAGACCCCTGAGACTATGGCCCCTAGTTATCCTTTAGGTCTGGAACTGAACTCACTCCTGTGGCTTCTAGCCAAAGAATACATCAGGTAGATACACTCCTTGGAGCTATCAATCATAGGAGAAGAAAAGGGCAGTATTTGTACAGGGAGAAAGCACAGAAGGTGGGAGGGAAGGACACAGGGAAGAAGTAACTGTGGGGTGGGGAAGCAGTGGGAAGAGAGTCGTTACATTGTTGGGAATTACAGTCAATGCCATGAAACAAAATGTATATGAAATGCTGTATGGAAAATGAATTTGCTCTGTAAATTTTCACCCAAATCACAATAAAAATTAAAAAAAAAAAAACCAACAACTCAGGTAGACATCTTTCTGGTATTCTTTGCTTTCAGCTAAGAGCCATCTGTATCAGCAATGATACCCCTCATTCCACATCCTCTTCTCTGTCTAGCTTGAATTTCTGGCAGTTATCTATCAATATACTGTTACAATTGTTTTTTAATTATCTTCAGCAAAATTTCACTTACGTGTGATATTAATGGTCTAATTTGATAATTTCCACATTCTGTTGGAATGGGCACAAATATCAGTATCTTCCAGTCTTCCAGTCAGTTGGCCAGTATCTGTCTTCCAATTTTCTTGGCTAAACAAGTAAGCACCTCTAGCCCTGCATCCATTTGTTGAAACATCTCAATGGATGTTCCTCCAACTCTTGGAGCCTAGCTTTTTGCCAATTCATTCAGCACAGCTTGGATTTCTTCTTCAATACCACTGGTTTTTGATCATATGCTGCCTCCTAAAATAGTTGAATGTTGACCAATTCTTTTTGGTGCAGTGACTCCGTGTATTCCTTCCATTGTTCTTTGATGCTTTGTGCATGGTTCAATAATTCAATGGTCCACAGAATCATTCAGTACTGCAATTTGAGGCTCTAATTTTTATTTCAGTTATTTTTGCTTGAGAGATGCTGAGTGTGTTCTTCCCTTTTGGTTTTCTAACTCAAGGTCTTTGGACATTCATTGTAATGCTTTACCTTGTCTTCTCAAGCTACCCTTTGAAATCTTGTGTTCAGCTCTTTTGTTTCATCATTTCTTCCATTTGCTTTAGCTACTCTACATTCAAGAGCAAGTTTCAGAATCTCTTTTGAGATCCATTTTGGTCTTTTCTTTCTTTCCTTTTTTTTTAATGACCTTTTGCTGTCTTCATGTATGATGATCTTGATGTCATTCCACAACTTGTCTGGTTTTTGGTCATTGGTGTTCAATGTGTCAAATCTATTCTTCAGATGGTCTCTAAATTCAGGTGAGCTATAGTCAAGGTCATATTTTAGCTCTTGTGGACTTGTTTTAATTTTCTTCAGCTTCAATTTGACCTTGAATATGAGCAATTGATAGTCTGTTCCACAGTCAGCTCCTGGTTTTATTTTGATTGTTGATATTGAGCTTCTTCATTGCCTTTTTCCATAAATGTAGTTGATCTGATCCCTGTTCCACCTGGTGAGGTCCACATGTATAGACACCATTTATGTTGCTGAAAAAAGATATTTGCAATGAATAAGTCATTGGTCTTGCAAAATTCTATCATTTGATCTCTGGCATCATTTTTATCACCAAAGACATTATTTTCCAACTACTGATGATTCTTCTTTGTTTCCAACTTTCACATTCCAATCACCAGTAATAATCAATACATTTTGCATTTTGATTGCATGTTTGGTCAGTTTGAGACTGTGGAAGTTGGTGAAAATCTTCAATTTCTTCATCTTTGGTTTTAGTGGTTGGTGCATAAATTTGAATAATAGATACATTAACTGATCTTCCTTGTAGGAGTATGGATATTATCCTATCACTGACAGCATTGTACTGCAGGACAGTTCTTGAAATGTTCTTTATAATGATGAATGAGACACTATTGCTGTTCAATTTGTCATTCGGAGTGTAGTAGACTAGACCATGTGCTTGTCTGATTCAAAATGGCCAATACCATTCCATTTCAGCTCCACTAATGTGTAGGATATCAATCTTTATATACTCCATTTCATTTTTGACAACTTCTAATTTTCCTAGATTCATACTTTGTACATTCCACATTCTGATTATTAATGAATGTTTTCAGCTGTTTCTTCCCATTTTGAGTTGTGCCCCACCAGCAAATGAAGGTCCTGAAAGCTTTCCTCTATCCACATCATTAAGGTCAATCTTCTTTGAGGAGGCAGCTCTTCCCCAGTCATATTGTGAGTGCCTTCCAACCTGAGGGGCTCATCTTCTGGCACTATATCAGACAATATTCCATTACCATTCATAAATTTTTCTAGTAATATATCAATGTTTCACTGCAATTCATAAAGTTTTCAGTGGCTGGTTATTTCAGAAGTGGATGGCTCCATCCTTCTTCTGAGTCTGTCTTTGTCTGGAAGCTGTGCTGAAAACTGTCCACTATGGATGACCCTGCTGGTATTTCAAATACTTATGCATAGCCTTCAGCCTTATACAACATGCAAACCACCACAGTACAACTTGACAGATGGGAATGGTGATCTAACAACCCTAGAAAAGGGAAAATGTTAAATGGCAGCAGGTGAGTCCTACCTGGATCCCCAATGAGCCTCCCATAGTCTTGACTTACAGTAATTTATGGTGAGTGGATGCACATCAACCATAACAAAATGCGAGACAATGGATTCAGA
The DNA here is from genome assembly GCF_000298275.1 of Orycteropus afer afer. Lineage (NCBI taxonomy): Eukaryota > Metazoa > Chordata > Mammalia > Tubulidentata > Orycteropodidae > Orycteropus > Orycteropus afer. The sequence continues at coordinate 620,201 of NW_006921694.1, read as the reverse complement.
AAAGGGGCTGAAATTCTGAGTTAAACTCCTATCCCATTTCTTCCTAATAGTTCTGAGGGATGTAAATAAATTTCTAATGCCTCTCTTAGGATTTCTATATGAAAAAAGCCATTTCTTTCTGCTACCAGTGTTTCACTGTTATTTCAGTGATGGGTAAAAGTTATCCTAGGGAACAGTACTTTCTAGGGTTGAGTACCATAGGGTTGTTGCCCTCTGAGTAACAGCTCAGTCTCCTCCAGTACACTGCGACCAATAAATTATATCAATGAGATATGGGAACCACAAACCATAGAGTTACCTTTTACCAATTCCATCTTCTATCCATTCCCTTGTTCATTACTTTATACTACAAATTTCACAAGTCAAATCTTAAAATCACCTTAGTTCTGCTCTGCAATATTGCAACAGTCCAACTGGTCTACCCATTTCTAGTCTCTTTACTTCAAACACATACCCAATTCACTGAAGTGATATATTTAAATTAAATATCACCATATAACTTACTTAGAATTACTTTCAGGATAAATTCTAAGCCCAGCACACTATGTTTGAAGCAAAAAGAGATATAGTTACAGCAAAGTTTCCAAATTTCAAAGATTAGTTTAAAAACTCACATATGTCTGCAGACCAAAGCCAATCTAGCAAATAAACCAAAGTCTATATCAAACTTTTTTCGTAATTAATTACAGAAGATGACAAAGCTAAAAAATGAGGAAGTTGGGACTGAAAAAGCCTGGAAGTGAGAAATGAAAACAGCTCACCACATCAGCATAAGTGCTGTTGCAAATATGATTACAAATGTAAAATGAAGACGGTCTTTGAAAGACACTATCAGGGTAAATTATAGATAAATACATTATCTAAAGAAAACAAAAGTCCTCACAACTGGACCAATAAGCAGCATCATGATAAATGGAGAAAAGATTGAAGTTGTCAAAGATTTCATGTTACTTGGTTCCACAATCAACACCAATGGAAGCAGCAGTCAAGACATCAGACGATGTATTGCACTGGGCAATCCTGCTGCAAAAGACCTCTTTAAAGTGCTGAAGAGCAAAGATGTCTCTTTGAAGACTAAGGTGTGCCTAACCCAAGCCATGGTATTTTCAATGGCCTCATATGCATGTGAGAGCTAGACAATGAATAAAGAAGACCAGAGAAGAGTTAATGCTTTTGAGTTGTGGTGTTGGCAAAGAATACTGGAAGTACCATGGACTGCCAAAAGGACTAACAAATCTGTCCTGGAAGAAGTACAGCCAAATGCTCCTTGGAAGAGAAAATGGCCAGATTTCATCTCACCTGCTTTGGTCATGTTATCAGAAGGAAAACAATTCCCTGGAAAAGGATATCATGCTTGGTAAAGTGGAGAGTCAACAAAAAAGGGTAAAGCCCTCAACGAGATGGATTGACACAGTGGCTGTAATGATGGGTGCAGGTATAGCAAGGAGTGTGATGTTGGCACAGGACTGGGCACTGTTTCGTTCTGTTGTACGTGGGGTAGCTATGAGTTGGAGCTGACTCGACAGCATCTAACAACAACAACATATTATCTTTATTTTTATGTGCATTTTTTTCATTACATTCCCTGCTTGTGCAGTCCTGCTTCCTGGGATCATCTCTCAAACTACCTGTTAAACTATTGCCATTCAGTCAATTCTGACATTGTCCTATTGTAGACAGAGTCAAACTGCCCTGTAAGCTGTATCTTTATGGAAGCAGACTGCCACATCTTTCTCCTACAAATTGTTTGGTATGCGGAAACCTCTGACCTTTGGGTTAGCAGCAGAGCCCTTAACCAATGCACCACCACGGCTCCTCCTCTCAAGTCACCTGCATCTAAGTATTCGTACATTTTGGGAATGTATGAAGTATGAATCTAGGAAAATTGGAAGTTGTCAAAAAGGAAATGGAACGCATAAAAATTGATATCCTCGGCATGTGTGAGCTGAAATGGACTGGTATTGGCCATTTTGAATCAGACAACCATATGATCTACTATGCCGGGAATGACAGTTT
>NW_006921694.1:614360-615920 GCF_000298275.1 Orycteropus afer afer | reverse complement strand
TTTTGGTCATGTTGTAAGAAGGGACCATTCCTTGGAGAAGGATGTCATGCTTGGTAGGGTGGAGGGTCAACGAAAGAGGGGGAGGCCTTCAACAAGATGGATTGACACGGTGGCTGTGATGATGGGCTCAAGTATGGCAGGGATTGTGGGGCTGGTGTGGGATCAGGCAGTGTTTCGTTCTGCTGTGCATGGGGTCGCTATGAGTCGGAAATGACTCGATGGCACTTAACAAACAAACAAAAAAAAACCCCACAAATAACACAAGTATTCATCTTGGTCCTTGCTTTCAGAGGAACTCAAGCCAAGAAAGTTAATAAGTGGTCCTAGAAAGTAGAACCTCCAAAGCCCTGAATGGAATCCTAGAACTGGATTTTCCACCTGTCATTGGTAACAAAAACCCCACTTCTGGTTGTAGGTGAAGTGATGAGAACCCTTAGAATGCTATGATGTTAGGACTAAGATTCTCACTTGTGATGGATTAAGATGAGAAATAGGTAAAAGGAGGAAATGTTGGTTTATGCAGTAGCTCCAGCTGGTCCTATGAAACAATACATCCAGAAGCAAGAAGCCTGATAGATCAATGGAAGAACCTATTCAACGTTCAGCAAAGGTGCCATTTTGGGAATGATACCCTGCAGGGATGGGGTATTGTCTTCCAGTATAAATTGTATATCTTAACTCAATGATTTATGGACATATGTTCCCAGTAGCAAAAAATCATGGAACCTCAAAATTGTATAAGCTTTCAAGTACCATAAAATTTGGATCTACCCTATTAATGTTGATAATGTTGGTACAGCTGGGCTGTACTTCTCCTCTCCTTATCCTTAGCCCCTCAAACAGTGTTTCCCTAGGACAGTTGAGCTGTTGGGTGCTGCTTACCCAAGCTCCTCTCCCCTCAAAAAAAGAGTAATTCTAAGGCTCTGATAGAACCCATACCAAAAAAAAAAAAAAAAATCCAGACAGTCTTCCTCACCTGACTCCCATTTCCTGCCACTCTGTTCCCCAAGTTCCATGTCTTAGCAATTAATGTCTAGTTTCTTAGCCAACCTTTCTTCCTCTCTTTTTCCCTACTTCCCTCCCTTACTTTCTGCCTTCTTTTCTTCAGACTTTGTCAAAAGTGCATATAATCAAGAAGGAAAAACTAAGTAATCTAAGGAATCATAACACAAGGAAAATAAGGTAAGAAAACAAAAGATGAGGAAATATTATAAGACTTCACTCATATTAAAAAAAAAAAAAAATACAAGAAAAGGCAAATGAATAGAGACCAAAGTTTATTAGTGGTTACCAGGGGTGGGAGGGAGGGGAAAAGTAGAGTTAATGGTAATGGAAAAATCACATTAAGGGTAAGGCTGCACAGCTGATTAATGTAATCACTGCCAGTAAGTTGTACATGTGTAAAAATTTGAATGGGCAAAAGTTGTATGGTAGCACCTGTGGCTTCCAGCCAAACAACAGACAGGCATATGAGGTGAACGTTTACACTAGGTAGATACATTCCTTGGAGAGAACAATCATGGGAGAAAGAAGGGCGGTGTATGCACAGGGACATAGCTC
>NW_006921694.1:585243-610225 GCF_000298275.1 Orycteropus afer afer | reverse complement strand
AAAAAAAAAAAAGTCTGCCGTGAGCAATATAATTTTTCAAGAACTATCTATATGGGATCAAATTGACAACAGCAACTCGAAAGATTAGATAGGAAACTCAGAGGCAGTCAGTTTATGTTAATGGAGGAGGAACAACTCAGAAAAGGACAGTGAGATGGTTGTACAACTCAAAGAATGTAATTAATGTCACTGAATTGTACATGAGGAAACTGTTGAATTGATGTATGTTTTATTCTGTATATTCTTAATGACATCAACAAAATTAATAAGAAAAAAATTTTAATAAAGAAAGAGGGGTAAGATTAGCACATAGAAAAGCTGATGGTGTAGAACTGGTAGGGAGGTATCCCACATTTGACTCTTAGCTTTCTGGCAGCTAAAGCAAGCAAACAGTCTGATACATGACCCACAGTGCCCACGGGATTAAAAGGTCCCATTTGTTCAAAGGATGTAGAGCTTTTCATGACATTGAGATCTTGTTGTTGGTGGTGTTAATGTGCTGTTAAGTCAGACCTGACTCATAGCGACCCCTCCTTGGGTTTCTGAGATGGTATCACTATGGAAGTAGACTGGGTTTCTGAGGCGGTATCACTACAGAAGTAGATTGCCCAACCTTGAACCGCCAGCCTTCTGGTTAGCAGTCAAGTGCCTTAGGCACTATGCTACCAGAGCTCCTAATCAAGATCTTGGAGAATGTTATCCTCTGGGTTCTACAGAGAAGATACTGTAAGATGGGTGCACGACTTCCTGATGCTAGACCTGGTAATAAATTTTATAGCTAATGTGGCTTAGAAGGAGCTCTAGTGGTGCAGTGCCTAAGGCATTTGACTGCTAACCAGAAGGTTGGCAGTTCAAACTCACCAGCCACTCGATGGAAAGAAGACAGGGGAATCTACTTCTGTAAAGATTTACTGCTTTGGAAACCCAATGAGAGTTGCCATGAGTTGGAGTTGACTTGATGGCAGTGGGTTTGATTTGGTTTAATGAGGCTTAGAGCAAGTTCTGTTGGTGTCGTGGTTAAAGCATTTGGCTGCTAACCAAAAAGTCTGTGGTTCAAACCCCCCAGCCACTCTGTGGGAGAAAGATGAGTCAATCTGCTTTTGTGGAGATAGGCAGCCTTGAAAACCCTCTATGGGCAGTTCTACTCTGTCCTGTAGGGTTGTTATGAATGGGAATCAACTCGATGGCAGTGGGATTGGTTTGGTTTTTGGAAGGTGGCTTAGAAGAAAGTCCTTGTGATCAAATTCTGAAAGGTCACAGCTGTTGAAAACCCAATGGAGCACAGTTCTACTCTGACACACATAGGGTTGCCATAAGTCTGAATTTACTTAATGGAAACTGAAGGCAGATGGTATGACCCCAAGAACAGTTCAAGAAAAATATATCTAGGAGGCACCAAAACAGTGTAGTCTGAATATACTAAGACCAATCTGCTGCCATCAAGTCAGTTCTGACTCATCACAACCCTATAGGACAAAGTATAGAACTGCCTCATAGGATTTCCAAGGGTGTAAATCTTCATAGAAACAGACTGTCTCATCTTTCTCCTGTGGAGTGGCTGGTGGGTTTGACTCACAACCTTTTGGTTAGTAGCTGAATGCTTTAACCACTGTGCCACTAGTACTCCTTTCTAAGTACACAGCACTATAATTTTTGATGTAATCGCTGTAAATATTTTTTTCAATCCAGATTTTTATAAGGATTAGACAGAAGAATTCAAGGGTGTAATCTTTGGTGAGACTCTAGAAAGCAAATATTCTACATCATCAATGAAATGCAGGTCTTTCCTTTTTGCCAGCTTCTAGAACAGAGGACAGGAATGAGGTCCTCTTATGAACAGAGGATAGGAATGTTATTTATTTATTGTTAAACACATGCTGAAAGTTAGGAGAACTGCTACTACCAAGACATCAAGAAGATTATTTCTTGTGCTGAAAGTTGAACAACTGAAGATTTTATGGGTCAAAAAATATGGAGAAAAGAAGAAGAGTTATTAGATATTTGGGACATTTTATAATTTGATTTTAAATTTCATTTAAAACTACAAGAAAAGTGTATGATTATAAGAAGTATCTGCACTGAAATAAACATAGAAAAAACAGGCTCTTTTTCTGTGGACTTTAAAAGTAAATCCAACACACTTCAAGGGACAATTCTCCCAGGAGCTCAAAGCACATCCTTCAGGTCTCAGTTACCTGTTGCCACTTTGAAGATGTTTCAAGTTAGTGTGGCACTTGAATGTTTCCTCTTACATCATTTTTCACTTTCTGCTTGTAGTTGCAATAGTCTTACTGTCTTCCTGTGTGCCATCAAGTTGATTCCAATTGCTAGCGATCCTGTACGACACAGTACAAACTGCCTCACAGAATTTCGTAGTCTGTAATCTTTACCAGACAGATTGCCAAGTCTTTTCTCCCACAGAGCAGCTGGTGGTTTGGAACCAGTAATCATTACACCACGGAGGACTCCTCTCATTGGTTCCACTCATTGCCATGCAGTCAGTTCCCATTGGGTTTCCAAGGCTGTAAATCTTTACCGAAGCAGACTGCTTCATATTTCTTCTGTGGAGTAGCTGGTGGGTTTGAAACATCGACTTTTTCGTTAGCAGCCAAATGCCTTAACCACTGCACCACCAGGACTCCTTCTCACTGCCTTAATGGAGTGTAATCTTCTCGAGCACAGAAATGGTCTCTTGAATCTCTAGACTCCTGTTGTTTGTTGTTGTTGTTATGTGCCGTCGAGTTGTCTCCAACTCACAGTGACCTTATGAACAACAGAATGAAACACTGCCCCATCCTGTGAGAGCCTCACAATCCCTAATATACCTGAGCCCATTGCTGCAGCCATGGTGTCAATCCTTCTTGTTGAGGGTCATTCCCCCTTTAGTTGACCCTCTGCTTCACCAAGCATGACATCCTTCTCCAGAGCATGGTCCCTTCTCACAACATGACCAAAGTAGATGAGACGAAGTCTGGCCATTCTTGCTTCCAAAGAGCTTTCTGCCTGCACTTCTTCCAGGACAGATTTGTTAATTTTTTTTAGCAGTCCACAGTACTTTCAGCACTCTTTTCCACACCACAACTCAAAAGCATCAACTCTTCTTTGGTCTTCCTTATCCATTGTCCAGCTCTCACATGCATATGAGGTGATTGAAAATACCATGTGTTGGGTTGTTGTTATGTGCCGTTGAGTCGGACCCCACTCATAGCGACCCCTCCTTGGGTTTCTGAGGCAGTATCACTATGGAAGTACATTGCCCCATCTTCCTTCCAAGAAGTGGCTGGTGGGTTTGAACCGCCAGCCTTCTTGTTAGCAGGTAAGTGCCTTAGGCACTATGCTACCAGGGTTGGGTTAGGTGCATCTTAGTCTTCAAGGAGATATCTTTGTTCTTCAGCACTTTAAAGAGGTCTTTTGCAACAAATTTGCCCAATGCAATATGTCTTTTGATGTCTTGACTGCTGCTTCCATTGGTGTCGATTATGTTGTTTGTTGTTGTTGTTTTGCCGTCGAGTCGGCCCCGACTCATAGCGACCCCTCCTTGGGTTTCCGAGGCAGTATCACTACGGAAGTAGGATTGCCAAACCTTCCTTCTGAGGAGTGGCTGGTGTCGATTATGGAACCAAGTAATATGAAGTCCTTGACAACTTCAGTCTTTTCTCCATTCATCATGATACTGCTTATTGGTCCAGTAGTGAGGACTTTTGTTTTCTTTTTATTAAGGTATAATCTAGACTGCAGACTGTAGTCTTTAATCTTCATCAGGAAGTGCTCCAAGTCATCCTCACTTTCAGCAAACTAAGTTGTGTCAGCTGCATATTGCAGGTTCTAAATGACTCTTCCCTGATGCCACGTTCTTCTTCATATAGTCCAGCTTCTTGGATTATTTGCGCAGCATACAGATTGAATAAGTATGGTGGAAAGATACAACCCTGATACACTCCCTTCCTGATTTTAAACCATACAGTATCCCCTTGTTCAGTTTAAACAACAGCCTCCTGGTCGGTGCACAGGTTCCTCATGAGTACAATTAAGTGTTCTGGAATTCCCACTTTTCTCAATGTTATCCAAAATTTGTTATGATTCACACGATCAAATCTCTTTCATAGTCAATAAAACACAAGTAGACATCTTTCTGGTATTCTTTGCTTTGAGCCAAGATCCATCTGACATCAGCTGTGATACCCCTCACTCCATGTCCCTTTCTGAATCCAGCTTGCATGTCTGGAAGTTCTCTTTCAATATACTGCTGTAACCATTTTTGAATTATCTTCAGCAAGATTTTACTTGTGTGTGATATCAATGATACTGCTTGATAATTTCCACATTCTGTAGGATTACTTTTCTTTGGAATGTGTACAAATGTAGATCTCTTCCAGTCAGTTGACTGTGTTCCAAATCTCTTGGCATAGCTGAGTGAGTGCCTCCAACACAGCATCCATTTGCTGAAACATCTCAAGGGGTATTCCATCAATTCCTGGAGGCTTGTTTTTTGACAATTTCTTCAGTGCACCTTCGACTTCTTCCTTCAATACCATTAGTTCTTGATCATATGCCATCTCCTGAAATGGATGAACATTGATCAATTCTTTTTCCTACAGTGACTCTGTGTGTTCCTTCTATCTTCTTTTGATGTTTCCTGCATTGTTCAACATATTGCCCATGGAATCTCAATACTGCAATTTGAGCCTTAAATTTTTTCCTCAGTTGTTTCAGCTTAAGAAATGCTGAGTGTGTTCTTCCCTTTTAGTTTTCTAACTCCAGGTCTTCGCACATTTCATTATAACAATTGACTTTGTCTTCTTGAGCTACTCTTTGAAATCTTCTGTTCAGCTCTTTTATCCTGTCGATTCTTCCATCTGCTTTAGCTACTCTCCATTCAAGGGCAAGTTTCAGAGTCTCTTCTGACATCCATTTTGTTTTTTTCTTCCTTTCCTGTCTTTTTAATGTTCTTGATTTCTTCATGATGTTCTTGATGTCATCTCACAGTTTCTCTGGTTTTTGGTCATTGGTGTTCAATTCATCAAATCTATTCATTAGACTGTCTCTAAATTCAGGAGGGATATAATTAAGATTGGGAGCTCTGGTAGCATAGTGCCTAAGGCACCTGACTACTAACCAGAAGGCTGGTGGTTCAAACTGGAAGGAAGATGGGGCAATCTACTTCCATAGTAATAGTGCCTTGGAAACCCAAGGAGGGGTCGCTATGAGTCGGGGCCAACTTGACGGCACACAACAACAACAGCATAATTAAGATCATATTTTGGCTCTTGTGAATTTCTTTTAATTGTTTTCAGCTTCACCTTGAACTTGCATATGAGCAGTTGATGGTCTGTTCCACAGTCAGCTCCTGGCCTTGTTTTGGCTGATGATACTGGCTTTTCCATTGCCTCTTGCCACAGATGTAGTCAATCTGATTCCTGTGTACTCCATCTGCTGAAGTCCATGTGTACAGCCACTGTTAGTGTTGTTGAAAAAAGGTATTTGCAATGAATAAGTTGTTGGTCTTGTAAAATTCTATCATGCGCTCTCCAGCATCATTTCTATCACCAAGGCCATATTGTCCAACTACCGGTGCTTCCAACTTTTGCATTCCAATCACCAGTGATAAACAGCACATCTTGGTTGCATGTTCACTCAATTTCAGACTGCAGAAGTGAAAAAAAAAAAATTTCCTCATCTTTGACTTTGGTGGTTGGTGCATAAATTGGAATAATAGTAGTATTAACTGGTCTTCCTCATAGGCATATGGATATTATCCTATCACTGACAGCATTGTACTTCAGGATAGATCTTGATACATTCTTTCTGATGATGAATGACACACCATTCTTCTTCAATTTGTCATTCCCAGCATAGTAGATCATATGATCTTCTGATTCAAAATGGCCAAACCCAGTCTATTTCAGCTCACTAATCCTAGGATGGGAGCTCTGTTAGCATAGTGGCTAAGGCACTTGACTGCTAACCAGAAGGCTGGCGGTTCAAATCCACCAGCCACTCCTTGGAAGGAAGGTTGGGCAATCCTACTTCCGTAGTGATACTGCCTCAGAAACCCAAGGAGGGGTCGCTATGAGTCGGGGCCGACTCGACGGCATATAACAACAACAACAACAACAATCCTAGGATATTGATCTTTATGCACTTATTTCATTTTTGACAACTTTCAATTTTCCTAGTTTCATACTTCTTACATTCCATGCTCTGATTATTAATGGATGTTGACAGCTGTTTCTTCTCATCTTGAGATGTGCCACACAGCAAATGGGGGTCCTGAAAGCTTACTCTATCCACATCATTAAAGTCAACTCTACACTGAGGAGGCAGCTCTTTTCCAGTAGTATTTTGAGTGCCTTCTGACCTGAGGGGCTCATCTTCCAGCACTGTATTGGACAGTGTTTCAGTGCTATTCATAAAGTTTTCCAGAAATATATTAGACAGTGTTTTGCTGCTATTCATAAGGTTTTCATTGGCCAATTCTTTGAGAAGTGGATGGTCTCTTCCTTCTTCTGAGTCTGTCTTAGTCTGGCAGCTCTGCTGAAAACTGTCCACCATGGGTAACCCTGTTGGCATTTGAAACCTGGTAGCACAGCCTCCAGCCTCACAGCAACACTCAAGCCACTACAGTAGGACAGACCAACAGACAAGTTTATCTCCCCTAGCTGCTCTAAACTGTTACGTTCATTTCCTGGTCTCCCCTTCCTTGCTTGCTTGCCCAGCCTGTCCCTGTGGTCCAAGGCTGCGCCTGGGGGCAGCTCCATGCATGCAAACACCTGCCTACTAGGCTCCTACTAGACCTTAATATAGTGCTTTGCCCATAACTAAAAAAAAAAAGGCCACTGCCATCAAGGAAGATATTGAAGCTGCACTAAAGGAATTGGCAGAAAACAAGGCTCCAGGAATTTACAATATACATTGATATGTTTCAACAAATGGATGCCACAGTGGAGAGACTCACTCACCTATGCCATGAGATTTGGAAGACAGCTACCTAGCCAACTGACTGGAAGAGATCCATATTTGTACCCATTCCAAAGAAAGGTGATCCTACACAATGTGGAAATTATCAAACAATATCATTGACCTCACATGCAAGTCAAATCTTACTGAAGATAATTCAAAAATGGTTGCAGTAGTATATTGACAGAGAACTTCCAGACATACAAGTTGGATTCAGAAAGAGATGTAGAGTGAAGGATATCACAGCTGATGTCAGATAGATCTTGGCTCAAAGCAAAGAATACCAGAAAGATGTCTACTTGTGTTTTATTGACTATGAAAGAGATCTGATTGTGTGAATCATAACAAATTTTGGATAACATTGAGAAAAATAGGAATTCCAGAACACTTAATTGTTCTCATGAGGAACCTATACATAGACTAGGAGGCTGTCGTTTGAACTGAATAAGGGGATATTGTATGGTTTAAAATCAGGAAGGGAGTGTATCAGGGTTGTGTCCTTTCACCATACTTATTCAATCTGTATGCTGAGCAAATAATCTGAGAAGGTGGACTATATGAAGAAGAACATGGCATCAGGATTAATGGAAGGCTCATTAACAATCTGCGATATGCAGCTGACACAACTTAGCTTGCTGAAAGTGAGGATGACTTGGAGCACTTCCTGATGAAGATTAACGACTACAGTCTGCAGTCTGGATTATATCTCAACATAAAGAAAACAAAAATTCTCACTACTTGACCAATAAGTGCCATCATGATGAATGGAGAAAAGACTGAAGTTGTCAAGGACGTCATATTACTTGGCTCTATAATCGACACCAATGGAAGCAGCAGTCAAGACATCAAAAGATGTATTGCATTGGGCAAATCTGTTGCAAAAGACCTCTTTCAAGGACTTAGCCTAAGACTAAGATGCACCTCACCCAAGTCATGGTATTTTCAATCACCTTATATGCATGTGAGAGCTGGACAATCAATAAAGAAGACCAAAGAAGAGTTGATGCTTTTGAGTTGTAGTGTTGGCAAAGAATGCTGAACATATGGTTGACTAACAGATCTGTCCTGGAAGAAGTACAGTCAGAATGCTCCTTAGAGGCAAGAATGGCCAGACTTCGTCTCACCTACTTTGGTCATGTTGTGAGAAGGGACCATTCTCTGGAGAAGGAAGCCATGCTTGGTGAAGTGGAGGGTCAACGAAAGAGGGGAAGGCCTTCAACACGATGGATTGACACAGTGGCTGCAGCGATGGGCTCAGGCATAGTAGGGATCGTGAGGCTGGCACAGGACCAGACAGTGTTTCGTTCCATTGTATATAGGATCACTATAAGTCAGAGACAAGTTGATGGCACATAACAACAATGACAACAACAAACAGCCATCAAGTCAATTCCCACTAATAGCAACCCTATAAGACAGAGTGGAACTGCCTCATAGGGTTTCCAAGGCTGCAAATCTTGATAGAAGCAGACTGACTCATCTTTCTCCCTCAGAGCAACTGCCGACCTCTTGGTTAGCAGCTGAATGCCTTCATCACTGTACCACCAAAGATCATAACTAGCACTTACTAAAAACTGTTACATAAAGTAATAAAATACCATGTACCTCATTACTTGCTCAGTTTAAAAGCAAATAGATTCTTAAGGCAATCAAAGTAATAAAACCACTTATTAAAGGGGTGCCAGATAAGATAAACTTTACAATTTTATTTATAATTAAAACATGAATTAGAGGTGATTTTAACATTAGTTACACTATTATGTTTCTTTTAATTAGATGTCCAGAGCTGTAAGTGCCCTTTTGGGTGAGAAGAAAAGTAGTAACCTAAAAGTTACTCTTCACATTGCAAAACTATCTTTTTGAAGACACCCAACCTTTTCATTCGTCTTAAACCACTGTTGGAATGGTAAGGAGAAACTCTATCAAATGAACTTTGAAACTCTAATTTATAGAAAAAAATGAGGTAAAAAAAATTAGTTGAATCAAAGTGGGTAGGGTGGATTGCATTATTGTAACCTATTATTCCTTATTTTACTTTTCAGAGGATTTAAAGTCTCTGCTTGTTATCATGTGACTTGGAAAACTTCTTGCCAGAGGCATATACTTCCTAGTCCCACTGACAACAGACTTGGTCACATGACTTAGTTTTGTTAAAGTGGTTGAGCCCAAGTGAGGTGTGCCTCCTCAGAGAAGAAGGTTTAGAAGTAGCTTGTGCCAGTGGTCTACAGAAGCTGATAGGTGAATTTCCAGGAATCCGCAAGCCAGTTGGTAAACAGTGTGTAGGTTAATGGCCTTGGTGGAAGGGTTTATGCCATAGAAATTAGCAACAGTACAAATCAGGGCTTCCCTGTTCTCTTCCCGCAGCTGGTTTACCAGCCTATCAGTGAGTTTGTCCCAAATAAAAGTTGATCTTTCAACCAGGATCCTACAATAAAGAAAAGTGATGGAGCAGAGCCAAAGGTGACATGTAATTTGCTTGAGAAATGACCTTTTGTTGTAAATCACTGAATTATAGAGGGTATTTGTTACCACAGCTAGCAAAAGCTGACTGATACACCATAGTAAACCAAACTCACTGCCATGGAGTAGATTCCTACTCATAGTGACACCCTTTGGGTTTCCCAGTCAGTAAATCCTTACGGAAGTAGATTGCGCAGTCTTCCTTGAGCAGAAGGCTGGTGGGTTTGAACCACCAACCTTCGGATTAGCAGTCAAGTGCCTTAGGCAGTACATCATCAGAGCGCCTTATACACCATAGTGGTGTTAGCAAATTTTGGTGATTATCTGTGGTGCTCCTTTTCTGTCCAAACGTTGATTTCGAGAGTATTTTCTTGTAACAACTTGTGACATCACACACCTTGAACCTGACAAACTGCAAACTGCTTTCAGAGACTCAAGAATGGGGAATCCAGGTCTTGGAAGGTTAATGTAAAAGATAGATTATTTCTTAAACCACTAAACTATGTCATCACTTTGAGACCCTAGAAAACCCAGAAGTGCCTCTCTTAGACCTGGAGGGTTTAGGAGTGTCTCCCCACCTTTTTCATGTACAGCTGGGAAGTTACTGCCCCCTTTTCCCCTTCATACTCGCAAATTGAGCGCTGTGTCTTTAAGGGGGGAAGCACGGAGGTTTTTGTGCAGGACAAAATGTCTGCGGAAATCCTGGAGGGGATCCTCGATCGCAGACTCCCAGCTCGTGTTTGGTTCCCCCCACGCTGCGTGGGTGATGTGGTGAGTGTGGGCTGCGAGACAGGTGGAGGCGCTGCGGGCCCGGGCGGGAGTCTGCGGTGCACAGAGGCCATGGTATGCAGCGGTGTGAGCCCGGGACTGGGTTATGATCCGAACCGCAGTGAAGCCAGCGAACCGCAACGCCTCAGCCTAGTGCTTTCTTTGCGCGGGCTGCGGGACTTGCTTGTAGCCATTTGCCAGTTATCGTTATTGTAGAAGATAACTAAAGGATGCATTTAGACCCGGGTTTCTGCTTAAATGCTTTGTTTGACTTCTTTCAGCACCTCATTTAGCCCTTCCCTAAAGTTCCCCCCGCCCCCCCCAAAAAAAAAAAAAGTTAATCGAGAATATAGAAAATCATCGCCACTCGGCCCCCCTCCCCCCTTATTAAAGTTCCCTTATTGCATTGTGACTTTTAACAACGCAAGTGGTTGAGTGCCCTGCCACGGGCTCTTTCGCTCATCGAAACTTTCTTAATGTTTCCTTCCCAATTTGGGGGGCGGGGAGAAACGAATGGAAGCCAGATGCTCAAACTAGAGCCTCTCCTTGAAACTAGGGTGCTCAAACAAAAGAATTTTCTGATCCTTTTGGACAAGAGCAGTTTGCTAGAATCACTTACACTAACCAAATGCCTGAAGCTTGATAAGCAGTTGTTTTAACCTCCCTAAAGACAAAACTACCCGCCATCATTTGAACTTATATTTAGCAAAGACTGCAAAGACATAATATTTAAGAGAAACGGTTATAGAAACAGATTAATAAATGGATGTAATTAGGATAATTATTTTGTGTACTTTAAAATAATGTATTATTTGTACACATTTAACTGTGGCCAAAAATACCTTGAGGCAGCTAACAATAAAAAGTGTACATGCATAAAAAAGATTATTAAAACAGTGTGTAAAAAGGGCAAGAACCAAACCAGGTAATTTTCAGTTAACCATCTGAGTTACACTGTGTTTCAAAGCAGGGCAGCTTTAAATCCCCCTAATTCATATTACATTATGCATGTTACAGGATCACCACCCTTCTTTTTAGGAACCTATGTATTAAATAGGAGCTCTGGTAGCATAGTGCCTAAGGCACTTGACTGCTAACCAGAAGGCTGGCGGTTCAAACCCACCAGCCACTCCTCAGAAGGAAGACTGGGCAATTTACTTCTGTAGAGATACTGCCTCAGAAACCCAAGGAGGGGTCTATGAGTCAGATCCGACTCAACAGCAGTGAGTTGTATGGATTAAATAAAGTAATGCAGCCTGAAGTAAAAGTCCACTTCATGGCTGAGTCCTTTACTATTTTCATTTTAAAAAATGCATTAATACAGAAAGAGTGCTTTTCAGCCTTTTAGCTAGTGGTAGAAGTATTTAAGAGTGTGGTTTATGATAATTAGGGAACATCTCTGACCCACCAGTTAATTTGACTGTGGGTCCAGTAAATTTCTTACAGTCCACATATAATCTTTTTCTAAATTTGTCACACTTAACCCTTTATTCTGAGAGTGGTGGTGGGTACCTGTCACTTGAGGATATGCACAGGTATGGGTACCCAGGTGGCAACATTTTGCCTTTAACTTCATCACAGCTTTCAGTGGTAATTCCAGACTAATTTGCCTAATTGTCTGGGTCTGTATATAAAATAAGGGGAGCTCTGGTAGCATAGTGGCTAAGACACTTGCCTGCTAACCAGATGGCTGGCGGTTCAAACCCACCAGCCACTCCTCGGAAGGAAGGTTGGGCAATCCTACTTCCGTAGTGATAACTGCCTCGGAAACCCAAGGAGAGGTCGCTATGAGTCGGGGCCGACTCGAGGGCAAACAACAACAACAACAACATGGCAGTATACTAGTATTTCAACAGAGATTAACCAATAACAGATGAATGAATTGTGGCTTCTCTGACACTTCAGTTGTCAAAGCTAATTATTTATTTTAATTAATATACTCTGCTTTAATGAAAGTCACTTGTTGTTGTTGTTATGTGCCGTCGAGTCAGCCCTGACTCATAGCGACCCCTCCTTGGGTTTCCGAGGCAGTATCACTACGGAAGTAGGATTGCCCAACCTTCCTTCCGAGGAAGTCACTAGTGGATGACATAAATGAAAATGTTTTTACTATTTCCACACAAGGCACTCAAGGCTGTGTGAATTTCCTACCTAAGATCTAAACCTAAACCCACTGCCATTGAGTCGATTCCAACTCCTAGTGACCGTTTAGGACAGAGTACAACCACCCTATACAGTTTCCAAAGCTGCAAATGTTTACAGAAGCTGGCTGTCGTTCTCCCACGAGCAGCTGGTGGGTTTGAACTGATGACCTTTTGTTTAGCAACAAATGCTTTTAACCACAGCGCCATCAGAGCGCCTTACCCAAGATACGGGCTCAACTAATTCATATTTGTTTAAAACTCTTCTGGGTTATTCTAAAGTGATATGGGAAGATCAATAAAAGTATTTTATCTTTTATTTCCTTTTGAGAACATAACCTGGTTCTTTGGTCTTTAGGCTTGCCTGTTGTTTTTCATGGGTAAGTTGATGTTAGGTGCCCTCTTGTTGATTCTGGATCATAGCAACAACGCTTGTGACAAAGTGGAACTGTCCCAGAGGGTTTCCTAGACTATAATCCTCTCTATGGCAGCAGATTGCCAAATCTTTCTCCCACAGAGCCTCTGGGTGGATTCAAACCACCAACCTATCAGTTAGGAACTGACTGCTTAACTGTTGCACACCAGGGCTCCTTTTTATGTGTGCAGGTATAAAATAATAAAATTATCTTTTGTGAGTGGTTTATAGAAGGAATCTAAATGTTATAACTCTTCCTTCTATACATATTTAAACAAATTATTCCTTCAGGTTTTGATCACTTCTCTAGTCTTTACATTGGTGTCCAAGGAGATCACACTGAGGAACTTAGGTTTTATTCTGATAGGTTATTAGGAGAATAGAACTTCTTCAGGCAGAGCCTCAACTACAGAGTTAATGAATGTGAATTTATTATTATCTTCCATAGGATTAGACTTCTCACCACCTCATCCAGATAATGCACACAGGGATAATATGGAGCCTCAGGAGAGTGTGAAGCCACAGTATGTACAATATTGCCCTCTTCCCATCCATTAATATCTAAATACTGCATTTATGGTTGTTCGTTTTTTTTTTCCTGAAATTCAACAAAAATTTCTACCATTACATTAATTTCATGATAGCAATATTTTAAAATCTAGGTATGCTGAAAGGAGCTTTACTTCAGCCACGTCATTAAGGGCGATGGTGTAGTGCCTCAGGCACCTGACTGCGAACCTGAAGGTTGGTGGTTCAAACCCACCAGCCACTCCTCGGAAGGAAGGTTGGGCAATCTACTTCTGTAGTGATACCACCTCAGAAACCCAAGGAGGGTTTGCTATGAGTCGGAAACAACGGCACATAACAACAACTACTACTTCGAGGAGGCAGCTCTTCCCAAGGCACGTTTTGAGTGCCTTCCGATCTGAGGGGATCATCTTCTGTATCAGACAATGTCTCAGGGCTATTCATAATGTTTTCCAGTAATATATCAGACACTGTTTCACTGCTATTCATAAGGTTTTCACTGGGCAATTATTTGAGAAGTGGATGGCCTCTTCCTTCTTCTGAGTCTTAGTCTGGAAGGTCCGCTGAAATCTGCCCACCATGGGTAACCCTGATGGTGTCTGAAATACCAATGGCATTGCCTCCAGCCTCACAGCAACGCACAAGCCACCACAGTACGCCAAACTGACAGATGAGTGGTGGAGTATTTTTATTTAGCTTCAAAAATTTTATTTTAAAATATAACTTGGAAGCCAAGTTACACAATTAGATTGGAACTGGTTTGTTAGACTTAAGCACTAACAGTAATGTGTTGTGATGGATGCATAGTGAATGTTGTATGCTGCAGAGTGGGGCAAGAAGGGGATGCTGAAGCAGGAGTGTAACAGGGACATGAACAGCATGAATGTTTATGAATGTTTGTGTGAGAGCCCCCAGGACCTCCGTGTCCAGGAACTTTGTCTTTGCTGAGCCCTTCCTCAGGGCAGACACCTGGGGTGGAATTTACCCAAATGCATGGACACTGATCTGACATTTAGCCTGGTGGGTAGCACAAGCAGATGGTTAATTGCTCAGCTACTAGGTTTGAATCTCCCTAGAAGTGCCTCGGAAGAAAGGCCTGGTGATCTACTTCTGAAAAAATCAGCTACTGAAAGCCCCGTGAAGCGCAATGCTACTCTGACAAACGTGGGATCACCATGAGTTGGAGTTGACTCATGGCCATCTCACAGCAGCTGGTTTTAATTTTTTTAAATCAGAAGTGTTATTAATTAAGCATCTTTTCCCCCACCAGAGGTAGGCAGACTGCGAGCTTCGTGAGGGCAGGGACTGTGTGGTGTTCCTCTTTGAATCCTCAATGCCAAGCACGTGTTGGACTCTGAGCATGTGACAATGAGCATTTGAATGAAAGAATGAAGTGGATAAATGAAAGTGAAATAATCATGTTCATTGGCACCTTTCTGGTAGCTTAAAAAATGTTTAACAAAAAATTAACGGAGCTCTTACTTTCCAATTTTCTTCTTGTTAGCTAATCATCCAGTTCATGAATGTGTATTTTTATTGTTTGTTTGGTGAGAGAGAAACACACAGCATAGGGATCCCACTAACCAGTCCTCCCAATGCAATGCACTACTGTGGACTTAGATCCGATTTATAGCAACCCCTCCTTGGGTTTACGAGGCGGAATTACTACAGAAGTAGATTGCCCAACCTTCCTTCGGAGGAGTGGCTGGTGGGTTTGAACCGCCAACCTTCTGGTTAGAAATCAAATGCCTTAGGCACTATGCTAACAGTCCTCCTGTCATCCTCTTTTACTTGAATGATGAGCAGTCTGTTTTGCATCAGGATCAATTTGGGAAGTGAAAATAAAGTTGTGGAGGAAGAGGTGGACCTGTAATTGTTTATTTCTTGGAATGCAAAATCCCCAAGGGACTTCTTCAAACTTCACTGAATAATAGAATGTTGTGATGGTTAAGGTTGTGTGTCAACTTGACTGGGTCATGATTCTCAGTTGTTTGGCAGTTATGTAATGATGTGGTCATGCACCATGATGAGATCTGATATAATGGCATCACCTCCATGATGAGATCTGCTTTGAGTTTCCTTGGGAGTGAATGCAAATCTTCTAGTGGCCCAGTACTGGGCTTCCCCACCGGACTGTCCCCTCCAACCTCCCCAGTCTCCATACTTAAGGCTAACCTAAACTTGCCTGAGCTCATATCCTGAAGGATCCAAGGATTGTTTTTTTAAAAATTGCTTTATATATAGATCCTGGGAGCTCTGATGGTATAGTGCCTAAGGCATTTGACTGCTAACTAGAAGGCTGGTGGTTCAAACCCACCAGCCATTCCTCGAAAGGAAGGTTAGGCAATCTACTTCATAGTGATACTGCCTTGGAAACTCAAGGAGGGGTCGCTGTGACTCGGATCCTACTTGACTGAACTGAGTTTGGTTTTATATATAGATCGTGACATACAGACTGTACCTAAATGCATACACATGGTCACATGTATGCTTTCTTAGTACCTGTTTTCTTTGCTTGTTTTCCTCTTTCTCTTCTCCCTCCTTTCACATCAGCTACCACCCTCTCAACCCAGTATTATCTCCTTCCTTATTTTTCTTGATAGATAGATCTCCTACACAGATCTGGGTATCAATTAATACTAATGGGATCCTATTATTCACACTTATCCACATCTTTTCTTTCTCATCAGTTCCTCCAGAAATCCCTCAGGTCACCTGGTGGAATGCCAATCCATCCTTTTTAATGGCTGCATGATATTCTCTAGAGTGGATGTACATTATTTAATCAGCCATTCTGTTGAGAGGCATCCCTTCATTTCCAGTTTTCTGCCATTCTAGATGATGCTCTAATAAACATGCTAATGCATGTGACTTGACCTGTTGATAACTTTTAGTTCTACAGAATAGATTCCCAGGAGTGGAATCTCTAGTTGTATGTATTTTTAATTAATAGAAATTGCCAGGTTGCTGTCCTAAAAGGCTGAAACCCCTCACATCTTCACTAGTAATGCATGTGTGTACTCTTTGGTCTGCATCCCCTCTAGTGCTGGCTACTAGAGATCTTTGTTTTTGTTAGTGCAATACATGTAAAGTTACGTTTTATCATTCCTTTAATAGCATTCCCCAGAACATAAGTGATGTTGCGCATCTTTTCATACATTTCCTGGCCATTCAGCTTTGCTCTTAGGTTGCTTGCATACTCATCTTCTCATCTTTCTTGCCCATTTTCCTATTGTCTTTTTCTTGTTAGTTTATAAGAGATCTTTGTGCATTTCAGTTGTGGCGGAACATTCTGAAGAGGCTTCTCTTCCAAGCCAACATGGTTGAATCAAAGGCTTCTCTCTAGCCCTCTGTACTATAGGGAAGGTTGAAAGGAGCTCAGCAGAGCTAGGCAGACTGGTGGGACTGGCAGCCAACACTGCTGGTCACCCTTTAGATAGCAAGTCTTCACAGAAGATTGTGTTGAGTCAGATTGCACTGTGTGGAGGACTGAGAAGGTGAGGCAGTTCTGTACCATGCTGCCGTCCACTGGTGAAGACCTCCGAGAGTGAAGAGTGCCAGGGCAGAGGATGTCCCTCTGCTGCCCTCAGAGGGACGGCGCTGTGCTGGCCCACATTTGTGGTGCTGCTTCTCCATGGCTCAGATGAGACTTTCCACTAAGTCTCAAGGATTGTTGTTGTTAGTTGCCATTGAGTTAGTTCCAACTCGTGGTGACCTTATGTATAACAGAATGAAACACTGCCCTGTCCTGACCACCCTAACAGTCGTTCATTGCTGCAGACACAGTGTCCATCCATCTTATTGAGGGTTTCTCTCATTTTTGCTGACCCTCTCCTTCTCCAGTTGTTGTAGGAAAACAAGGACCTTACCCCATGTTGGGAAGACCCAATGTTCACAACAGGTTGAAGTAGGAAAGCAATTGAGTATCACTACCCAAGAAGACTTCTCTAAAATGTCTGTCTCCTCGAGCAAAGGGGTAAACATGATTATAGAGGGAAATAGGAAGGGGGTTGAAGATCCCTTGGACTACCAGGAATATCTTTGTTCTCTCTTCCCTGTTTACTCCAGACCCAGTGTCCCTCTTCCCAGGGTTGTCTAGTGTCATTGGTTACGATTCTCAGCCAAAACCAGTCGTGGGAGAGGGTTATACTTAGAAGAATACTTAATTGAATATAACAAACCTAAAGAACTCAGTCTCCATAAAGAGGTTGGCTATGCTATTTACTTAAAAGAAATCAAAAGGGAGGGAAAAATATCAAGTTAGTCACTATGATTAATGTCTACTTTAATCATGTCTGTTAGTCTGTTAAAGTTCTATAATTTTCAGTAAGTCCACTTCAGCCTTCCACATGTGATTGGAACCTTCCTGATGATGTATGTGTCCAAAGTAAGCAAGATAATGTCTTGCTATCCTTGTTTCTAAGGAGCATTCTAGCTGTACTTTCTCCAATAATGATTTGTTCCTTCTTCTGGCAGTCCATATATATATAATATTTTTCATCAACACTGCAATTCACATGTGTCACTTCTCCTTCTAGCTTTGATTTTCATTGTCCAACTTTCACATGGATATGAGAGAATTGAAAATACGATGGCTGAAACCTGTCCATCATGGGTGACTCTGCTGGTATTTGAAATTCTAATGGGACATCTTCCAACATCATAGCAATATGCAAGCCACCACAGCAGGACAAAGGGGGCAGATGGATGGTGAAAGTCTCAAGGATGATGATCAGTGCTTCCCACCCTCATTTCCACTTTCTCTCTTATCACAGATGGTATTCATGTGTATAACATTCCTCTGGGTATACCTATACCTAGATTTTAAAAAAATCCAGTGACATCTTGCAGGGAGGTAAAGCATGACAGTAACTGGTCACCTCTGGCACTGGTAGGAGCACATCAATAGTGAGTACTCAGACTTTGGCACAGGTAAGAAAGTCTGCAGGTTGCATGCATATTTTTAACCTCCAGTTCAAGAAAGCCTATCGGAATGCAAAGCAGTATCTTGATATTGTAGGAAAACTTCAAATCTCTTTTAATTTATACAGCAGATTGTAGGGATTCATTGTGCTCTTCTCTCCACCTTTGTGTATGTCCAGTAGCAGTACTAATGATAATAATGGCATGTAGATGAAGTTTTAAGTGAAGCTGGGTAATGAAAACATCTTTAAGACTAAAATCTTATTCTGTATTTACTAACCATAAACTAACTAAATAAAATCCTTGAAAACATCTATAACCTCTACTGCCTCTTGCTTTTGGGACTTGGAGGAATTAGATTTTAATCTTATACTAATTTGTTATCATGAGTAATTATATTCAAAGTAATGCCTATAGTATTGTTGTTGTTGTTATGTGCCATTGAGTTGGACCTGACTCATAGCGACCCCTCCTTGGGTTTCCAAGGTGTTATCACTGCAGAAGTAGACTCCCCAACCTTCCTTTCGAGGAGTGGCTGGTGGGTTTGAACCACCAGTCTTCTGGTTAGCAGTCAAGTGCCTTAGGCACTATGCTTAGCCATTTCTTTTGTGAGAAGAGACCTGGAACTTGTCTCTTTTTTAATGTGAGAGGCATATTTTGTGCCAGGCCTGATCCTGAGAAGACTTGGTTGGTGAGAAAGAGAATAATTAGCTTTAAAAAATGGTAATGCACCTGCAATAAGATTGTTAGCAGTCAAATTAAAAACTTACACTAAATGCAGCTATTATCATAGCAACCTATTTTTCCTGTTCTTGTCTTTGTTTTCAGTCATTCCCAGGTATATTTAACAAGAGAGATTGTGGAACTTGCTCATTTTCACTGCTGCTGGTTCTGAACCTGACAGGATGAGGCACTGTGCAACATTTTGCAACCTTGGTCTTGATTTGTCCCTCAAAATAAGTTCTCACAAGAGCTCTAGGAGTCTGCCATGTGTTCTCTTCTTTTTAAACTTTCAAAGCAAATTTGTGTAGAATCACGCATTTGGTCCTTTTTGAATTTATTTCCTCAATAATAAATTTCGCCTTTTTCTGTCCCCTCTTTGTTAGTAGATAATTGCCATGGAGAAGCACTGCATTTGGATCTCTTTACATGGGACATTTGTTAGACAATACAAGAAGCTATTATTTATCTTTAATTTACACCACTCATCTGTCTGTCATATTGTGGTGGCTTGTGTGTTGCTGTTAGGCTGGAGGCTGTGCCACCAGTATTTCAAATACCAGAAGAGTCACCCATGGTGGACAGGTTTCAGTGGA
The DNA here is from genome assembly GCF_000298275.1 of Orycteropus afer afer. Lineage (NCBI taxonomy): Eukaryota > Metazoa > Chordata > Mammalia > Tubulidentata > Orycteropodidae > Orycteropus > Orycteropus afer. The sequence continues at coordinate 590,717 of NW_006921694.1, read as the reverse complement.
GCTTCCAGACTAAGACAGACTCAGAAGAAGGAAGGGGCCATCCACTTTTCAAATTGGCCAGTGAAAACCTTATGAATAGCAGTGAAACACTGTCTGATATATTACTGGAAAACTTTATGAATAGCCCTGAAACATTGTCTGATATAGTGCCAGAAGATGAGCCCCTCAGGTTGGAAGGCACTCAAAATGTGACTGGGGAAGAGCTGCCTTCTCAAAGTAGAGCTGACCTTAGTGATGTGGATGGATTAAAGCTTTCGGGACCCCCATTTGCTGATGTGGCATGACTCAAAATGGGAAGAAGCAGCTGCAAACCTTCATTAATAATTAGAACATGGAATGAATGAAGTATGAACCTACGAAACTTGGGAGTTGTCAAAAATGAAATGGAATGCATAAAGATCACTATCCTAGGCATTAGTGAGCTGAAATGGACTGGTTTTAGCCATTTTGACTCAGACAGCCATATGATCTTCTATACCGGGAATGACAAATGGAAGAGGAATGGTGAGGCATTCATCACCACAAAGAATGTTTCAAGATCTATCCTGAAGTACAGTGCTGTCAGTGGTAGGATAATATCCATATGCCTACAAGGAAGACCAGTTAATACTACTATTACTCAAATTCATGCACTAACCACCAAAGCCAAAAATGAGGAAATTGAAGATTTTTACCAAGTTATACAGTCTGAAATTGACCAAACATGCAATCAAGATGTGTTGATTATCACTGGTGAATGGAATGCAAAAGTTGGAAACAAAAATCACCAAATCACCAATAGTTGGAAAATATGGCCTTGGTGATAGAAATAATGCTGGAGATCGCATGATAGAATTTTGCAAGACCAATGACTTACTCATTGCAAATACCTTTCTTCAACATAAATGGCAGCTATACATGTGGAATTCACCAGATGAAGTACACAGGAATCCGATTGACTACATCTGTGGGAAGTAGCAATGGAGAAGCTCAGTACCTTCAGCCAAAACAAGGCCAGGAGCTGACTCTGGAACAGACCATCAACTGCTCATATGCAAGTAAAACTGAAGCTGAAGACAATTAAACCAAGTCCAGGAGAGCCAAAATATGACCTTGCTTTATCTCCCTCCTGAATTTAGAGATCAACTAAGGAATAGAGTTGATGCATTGAACACCAGTGACCGAAAACCAAAGGAATTGTGGGATGATATCAAGAACAACATCCATGAAGAAACCAAAAGGTCATTAAAAAGACAAGAAGGGAGGAAAAGACCAAAATGGGTCAGAAGAAACTCTGAAAGTTGCTCTTGAATGGAGAGTAGCTAAAGCAGATGGAAGAACTGACAGGATAAAAGAGCTGAACAGAAGATTTCAAAGAGCAGCTCAAGCAGAGTCAATTATTATAATGAAATGTGCAAAGACCTGGAATTAGAAAACCAAAAGGGAAGAACATGGTCAGCATTTCTCAAGCTGAATGAACTGAGGAAAAAAAATAAGCCTCAAATTGCAATATTGAGATTCCATGGGCAGTATGTTGAATGATGCAGGAAACATCAAAAGAAGATGGAAGAAATATAGAGAGTCATTGTACAAAAAAGAATTGGTCGATGTTCATCCATTTCAGGAGGTGGCATATGATCAAGAACCCATGGTATTGAAGGAAAAAGTTGAAGCTGCACTGAAGGAATTGGCAAAGAACAAGGCTACAGGAATTGACAGAATACCCATTGAGATGTTTCAACAAATGGATGCTGCACTGGAGGCACTCACTTGTCTATGCCAAGGAATTTGGAAGAAAGCTACCAGGCCAACTGACTGGAAAAAATCCATGTTTGTGCCCATTCCAGAGAAAGGTGATCTCACAGAATGTGGAAATTGTTGAACAATATCATTACTATCACACACAAGTAAAATATTGCTGAAGGTAATTCAAAAACGGTTGCAGCAGTATATTGACAGAGAACTTCCAGAAATGCAAGCGGGATTCAGAAGAGGATGTGGAAGGAGAGATATCATTGCTGATGTCAGATGGATCTTGGCTCAAAGCAAAGAATACCATAAAGATGTTTCCTTGTGTTTTATTGACTATGCAAAAGCATTTGATTGTGTGGATCGTAACAAATTGTGGATTATATTGAGAAGAGTGGGAATTCCAGAACAGTGGATTGTGCTCATCAGGAACCTGTACATAGAACAGAAGGCTGTTGTTTGAACAAAACAAGGGGATACTGCATGGTTTAAAATCAGGAAGGGGGTGCATCAGGGTTGTATCCTTTCACCATACTTATTCAATCTGTATGCTGAACAAATAAACTAAGTAGCTGGACTATATGAAGACTGTAGCATCAGGATTGGAGGAGGACTCATTAACAACCAGTGATATGCAGAGGACATAAGATGGCTTGCTAAAAGTGAGGATGACTTGAAGCACTTACTGATGAAGATTAAAGACTACAGTCTGCAATATGGATTACACCTCAGTATAAAGAAAACAAAAATCCTCACAACTAGACCAACAAACAGCATCACAATAAATGGAGAAAAGATTGAAGCTGTTAAAGATTTCATATTATTTGGTTCCACAATCAACACCAATGGAAGGAACAGTCAAGACATGAGATGACTTACTGCACTGGGCTAATCTGCTACAAAACACCTCTTTAAAGTGCTGACGAGCAAAGATGTCTCCTTGAAGACTAAGGTGCACCCGACCCATGCCATGGTATTTTCAATAGCTTCATATGCACGTGAGAGCTGGACAGTGGATAAGGAAGACCAAAGAAGAGCTGATGCTTTGGAGTTGTGGTGTTGGCAAAGATACTCAAAGTACCATGGACTGCCAAAAGAACAAACAAATCTGTCCTGGACTAAGTGCAGCCAGAATGTTCCTTGGAAGAGAGAATGGCCAGGCTTCATCTGACCTACTTTGGTCATGTCAGAAGAAACCATTCATTCCCTGCAGGGTATCATACTTGGTAAAGTGGAGGGTCAACGAAAGAGGGGAAGGCCCTCAACAAGATGGATTGATACAGTGGCTGCACTGATGGGCTCAGGTGTAGCAAGGATGTGAGGCTGGCACAGGACTGGGCAGTTTTTCATTCTGTTGTACATAGGGTTGCTGTGAGTCGGAGCTGACTTGATGGCACCTAACATCTTTAATTTTCTTCCTTCATTAAAAACATGGCCAAGCTTTGTGTCTTAACAAATATATGTTGTTGTTGTGTGCTGTCAAGTCAGTTCCGACTCATAGCCACCCTATATGACATATTAGGGTCAGGGATAGCTCTATCCCAAAGGGGCTTCCTAGGGTGTAACCTTTGAGAGCAGATTGCCAGGTCTTTTTCTCCCATGGAGCTTTTGATAGGTTTGAACTACCAACCTTTGGCTTGGTGGCTGAGCACTTAACTGTTTTGCCACCAGAGCTACTTTGCAAGTATAGGCAAAAAAAAAAAAAAAAAAAAAAAAAATCACTGCTGTCAAATCAAATCCTACTTATAGCAACTCCCGTTGGGTTTCTGAGGCTGTAAATCTTCACAAAGTTGATTGCCCCATCTTCCTTCTATGGAGTGGCTGATGGGTTTGAACCGCTGGACTTCTGGGTAGCAGACAATTACCATTTAGCTGGGATGTTGTTGTGAGGTGCCATCGAGTTGGTTCTGACTCATAGTGATCCTATGTACTACAGAAGCAAACAGTGCCGGGCCCTGCATCATCCTCACAATTGTTGCTATGCGTGAACCCACTGTTCAGCTGCTATGTCAGTCCACCTCGTTGAAGGTCTTCTTTTTCGCTAACCCTTTACTTTACCAAGCATGATACCCTTCTCCAGGGAATTGGTAACATTCCTGGTAACATGACCAGGGGGGAAAAAAACAATTTTATTTATGACTTGGGAGCCTGTGAGAGGCTCAGGAAAAATAAAGACCAGAAGGACATGGTGCTAGTCAGTATTTCTAGTATTTTATCTTTAAGACTGATTACTTGAATTACTTTTGTCACTGCCTGTCCTCTGAATTTGCTCCTAGCACTCCTGATGGTTTTTCGGAGCTCAGAGGTCATATTGCAGTGTTTCTACCCTGGGAACAGGGTCGGCTGGAAGCAGTGATACAGACCCCAAGGCCCTCAGGATGTGGTCCAACTAATAAAAAGGTAAACATTTAGAAAGCTGCTTTTTGTATGCTACTGCTTCCCTAGCCTGCATAATTTTTGGCTTTTTAATGGCTTTTAGCACTATTAATTTTCTCATTGTTTTATAATCATCAAATCACAGATCATTTTCATCTTTAAAAAAGTACAGTCATTGAATGTTTTTTAAAGGCTGTTCATCATTGGCCCTTCAGTCCCTAACTTACACATTTTTCACTCTCAAAACTTAAGTTCCTAATCATTTCCAAAGTTTTTTTCTGAAATTCTAAAGAAGAATGCAAAAGGGAACCTTACTCTTATTCTGAGGAGAAAAGACAATAGACCTTTTTTTTTTTTTTGAAGTGAAGGCAGCCAGTTAAAAACATTATGTATATAGATTATGTGTAGATACAGCACTTAAGTAAGTGCTTGCTTAGCTAGTTCTTTCCATTCTAGGAGCTTAGCTTCCAATTTTTAGTGTAAGTTCTTGTTAGCTGGAGACCCAATTTAGAAAACAATTCCTAGTCTAAGAAAGAAGAGCTGTACATTTTTCAGCGAAATCAACACTTAGTAATACTGAGTATCAAGGAGAAAGAAACCTAGGCATCTACCAAGCTAACCATAGAATTTGCATCTGTAATAAAAAGGAAGCATGGTTTTCTTCATAGGTTAACTATAATGATAGAACTGACACGTATGTGCGTATACACAGTGAACTTGCGAGAGCTAGAATTTGACGAGATTGCCTTGTTTTTCTGGATCTCACAAGTTTTCCACCTTTGACAGGCTGCAGTCTTAACACTTTACTATCATTCATTTTAGTGAAAAAATATTTTGGTTTTCCTTTTGCTTTACAGTTTTTGCAGCTTTTGCAGGTGACATGTATATATATATGTATTGTTGTTGTTATGTGCTGTCGAGTCGGCCCCTACTCATAGCGACCCCTCCTTGGGTTTCCAAGGCAGTATCACTACGGAAGTAGGATTACATATATGTATATTATAATACTATTACATATATTATAATACTAATTATGTTATTAGGAGCTCTGGTAGAATAGTGCGTAAGGAGCCGCCGCTATGAGTTGGGTCTGACTCAACCGCACATAACAATAATTATTAGTAATGAATACAAATTAGTATATTATTATATATGTACCATGTATCTATATAGTTCTCATTTCCATGCACCAGCCTCCACCCTGGGCTGACTTGTCTGGTCAAACCCTGCAGCCACTCTGTGGAAGAAGGAAGACTGGGCAGTCTACTTTCCTAAAGAGTAGTTGTTGTTGTTGTTGTTATGTGCCATCGAGTCAGCCCTGACTCATAGCGACCCCTCCTTGGGTTTCCGAGGCAGTATCACTACAGAAG
>NW_006921694.1:582336-584813 GCF_000298275.1 Orycteropus afer afer | reverse complement strand
CATGAAGACGCTGCAGAAAGAATGAGTGAGGAGCTGATGGTAAGCATGGAAGAGACCTGCCGGCCTGAGGGCTTGGTGCCTCCAGGCCGCCTGGGGGTGCCGTACTCCGAGGCCTGGGGATACTTTCACCTGGCCCCGTCGCGACCCGGGCACTGGTCGGGCCACTGGGCCACCTGCCGGCTGTGCGGAGAACAGGTGAGGTGTAGCCTGGGCTTCCACGCGGGGACTCCGGTGCTATGGAAACACCTGAAGAGCGCGCACCAGAGAGAACTGGATAAGAGCTGCGTTCGCCGCGAGTCACCCGTTGTCCCTTGCCCGCCTCCCCATGTCGCCCCCATCGCGGCCGCCGAGGGCGACTGGGCGCGCCTGTTGGAGCAGATGGGAGCGCTGGCTTTTCGCGCCAGCCGGCGCGAGCGGGAGCTGGAGCGGCGTGAGGCAGCGGTGGAGCAGGGCGAGCGCGCACTGGAACAGCGGCGCAAGGCGCTGCAGGAGGAGGAGCGCGCTGTGGCCCAGGCGCGGCGGGAGCTGCAGGCGGAGCGGGAGGCTCTGCTGCGGGAAGTGAGCCGTCAGGAATGCGCTTTGAGCCTGGCCCCAGTCCCGGCGCAGACTCCACTCAAAGAGGAAGCGGATGGGGAGAGGGAGGATTACATAGTAACCAAAATCTTCCTGTAGAGTTGGTAACCACCAGTGCTGCTTCAAAGGTGGGCATTACCTGCATCTCCAGCATCACCTGGGAGCAGAACTTCAGGCTCCACTGCACTTCTTACTCAATCAGAATCTCCAGATGTGGGCTCCTTCGGGTGAGGCCCTTGGGAAGCCAGAGCAGAAAGTAAACTGTTTCTCTCTCTAGTCACCTGTTGGTGCCTGAGAGCTTAAACTCTAGCAGCCTCCTTTGATGTTGGTGTTTAGTGGGCATACTTGCAAGTAGAGTGGAATGCCAGGGAAACCCATTCTTCTGCTTTTGGGAATGAGAACTCCTGTAGCCCCTTAGAATCTGGATAACCTGGTCCCATGACCACTTAGGGCCCAGAACCATTTACTTTGTGATTTTTGAAGGACAGAAGCTTTTTCATACACCAAAGACTGCAACCGCATCATGTGCCTGTACACCAGCCAAGTCAGCCCAGGGTGGAGGGTGGAGGGTGGAGGGTGGTGCGTGGAAATGAGAACAAAACTTGGGCCTGGAACCTTACCAAGGAAAAAAATAAATTTCTCATTTCCCAGTGCATAGTTTTGGTGCAGCACTAAGTTCTGAAAACTGGACTAGTAGTTGCCATGACTGTTCTCTACCCTCATCATCTCTAATCCCTCATATCCTCACTCTGCCAATGCAGACACTTGAATCCTTCCAGCAAACAGCAGGTCCACCCTGGCATCTTTTTTCTCCTTTTAGACCCTATGACAACTGTTGTCATTTCCCCACTTTCTGCCTTACCACCACCTTCCTTCCTAACAAGATACAACCCCATCACCACTATGCTAGGATGGTTCCTTCCCCATTTGCCTTTACAGTTTTCACTTTTGGGCCAAAGCAGCACGCACTCCTCCCATCCAAGGCCGCCTTTTCCTCTCATTCCTTTTCTACCTTCATTAGGCCCTTGCTCCATTAGATAGCTCTCTTTTCCTCTGTTTCATTCCCTCACTTTCCTCAGTCGCCCTCAGGCTGAAAAGACTTGCAGCCTCGATATTTTCAGCTGAAGATCATCTAAGGTCAAACAGTCTTGGCTGCCCATACTTCCCCATTTTACTTACTGTGCCACCCCACCCCCAGCAGGCTTCCATCTTACACTGGATTCTTAAGACACCACCACAATCTCCCAGTCACCAAATAGGATTTACTTTCAACCTTCATTTTGCTTAATTTCTCCTTTACTGAAATTCCTCCTTTGGTTAGTGGAACTTGGTTTTTTTCCAAAAAAATTTCTTTTCCTGATGTAGGCTGGTTTCCAAATACTTTCCTCAGACCTGTTTTTTCTAATTTCTTCTGTAAGGAAAAACTTCAAGCAATCAGAAAGTTGAAACTAGGAGTATAATAAATACCCATATACAGCCTTCACCTAAATTGAACAATGGTTAACATTTTGCAATGTTTACTTTTTCTTACTTCCACCACATGTGCATGCATATGACACATAACCCCCAAGTATTTAATGTTCTACATAATCACAGTATATTTTCATATATAAAAAATGTAATTCCTAATAACTTCTAATGTGGAGTCCTTGACAGAGTCAAAATTCCCCAGTAGTCACAGAATGTCTTTTTATCTCTCTTATTTTTAAACAGTCCAAGTAAGGTTCATACATTATTTTTGGTTATAATTCTTTAGTCCCTTTTTGCTTAGAACACTAGACTCAAACATAGCAACAACTGTGAGGATGGCACAGGACCAGGCTGTGTTTTGTTCTGTTGTACATAGAGTCTCTATGAGTAAGAACCAACCTGACAGTGCCTAACAATAGTCTAGAACATCCACT
>NW_006921694.1:577641-582236 GCF_000298275.1 Orycteropus afer afer | reverse complement strand
TCATATAGAATGTTTCTGTATCCTGGATTTGCCACTTGGTTCATCTCCCTGTAACTCCTAAATTTCTCTAGGCTTGAGCATTCTCCTGGGTCGAATCCTACATGCCAGTGCCCTGCTGCATGTCTCCCACAGGTGCCATGACAAATGGAAGGGCCAAATCTATTCAATACTCCAGCTCCCCCCAAAACCCAATACCTAATACTTACTGGCGCATAAAATGTACCAACCATATGCTATAAACTGACATCTCAGTTTGTTCTCATAGCTGCTCCATAGGGAGCAATCAATACTAGGTCCATTTTACAGCTAAGGAAACAGAGGGGTTAAGTAGCTTGTATAAGATTACAATTTTAAGTAGAGCTGGGATCCAAATCCACTCAGTCTCCCCCCAGAAGGTATTCCTGAGATTTTTCTTCCCTTGTTACTCAGTCACTGCATCTAACACCTGTTTCCTTCCCATCTCCAGTTCCAGTTAGTATCATCAATGACATTAACATTTATTGAGCATCATGTGCCCAGCACTATACTGAATGCTTTACAAGAATAATCACATTTAACACAGCAACCCTATGACATAGGAGCTATTATTATGCCCATTTTGTAGACAAAGAGACAGACTCTGGGGAGTTGAGTAACATCTCCACAGCCTTACAGCTGCTAAGAGGCAGATGGGGTTTGAATCCTAAACCCTTGGTCTCTGAAACTATTTCTACAAAATATTGCACCTGTCTTCCTTCTGGTGCCACCGGTTAAGTTCAGGCCCCATTCCTCATTCATGTAGGGTTCATCTCCTCATCCTTGTCTTTTTCCATCACTTAGCCAAAGGGGGTGTCCTAAGCTACCTTTATATCAATTTTCTGCTCAGAATCACTCAAGATCACCCAAGCTTTGGCTTTGCAGTGTGACATTCAAGTGTTTCCCCAACCAGCAAGCTGCTGTTGTTGTTAGGTGCTGTCAAGTCATCTTCAACTCATAGTGATCCTGTATACAACATAACAAAACATTGCCTGGTGCTGTGCCAGCCTCACAATGCTTGCTATACCTGAGCCTACTGTTGCAGCCACCATGTCTATCCATCTTATTGAGGGCCTTCACCTTTTTCAATGACCCTCCGCTTCACCAAGCATGATATCCTTCTCCAGGGAATGGTCCCTTCTGACAACATGACCAAAGTAGGTAAGATGAAGTCGGGCCATTCTCACTTCCTCTGTATCTCACAACATTAAAAGAGGCCATATCTAGCTTTTTGGGTTCCTGTCTCACCTGATCGGAGGCTGTGCCCTTGGGGTAGAATGGTGCTTACCCATCCTCTCTTCCACAGTACTCTACATATATTAAGATGCTTGATATCTGAGACCTTGACTCATGTTTAAACTTTTACAAGCTGGTTTTTTGGTAAGTATTAATACAGTTCTTCATTTACTATCATTCTGAGTAAACAGAAGTAAATTCATAACAGAAAAAAAAAGAGCCTAAAAGCTGTATTGATTTCTTAAAGCTGTTTAGTCAATAAAGATTGAACAAGTGTCAGTTATGGGCTGATTGGTTTGAATCCAACCAACTACTTGAGCATATCATTATCAAGAAACTTACTTCTTCCTTTTTCTGTAGAACTTTCTTTTCTTCATTATACATGTAACCCAAATGCATTACCCTAGTTTAGAAAAAATTAGAGGAAAAAAGAAAATCCCCCAAAGTCCTGTCATCTTTATATTAACATTTTAATGTATTTTCTTTAGTCTTTTGTAATTTTTACATTATTGTAAACACCTATTTTTTTTTTCTTAAGTGTTAAAATCTAACTTTTCCATATGGGTTTACAAATTGGTCTGTAAGATATATATCTGGACTTCATTTAGAGGAATAAAAAAACTGCAAATGTCCCTTTTCTTATTCACTAATTATTAGAAGGATTAAAATAAAGTAGGTTTAGCATATTAATCATACCCTCAGGGAAGACGGCTGATGGGAGCAAGAGTATCCGAATGAGGGTTCACCCACTGCCATTGTGTGGATTCCAACTCATAGTGACCCCCATTGGGTTTCCAAGGCTGTAAATCTTCACAGAAGTAGGCTGCATCATCTTCCTTCTGCCAAGCAGCCAGTGAGTTTGAACTGCTGATCTTCTGGTTAGCAGCCAAATGCCTTACTCACTACACGACTGAAAGGTCGAAGGTTCAGGAGAGAACAATTATCCTGAGTGTTAATTAAGTGCTGATTTGGGGATTAAGGGAAGAGATTTTACAGTTTGTTTACACACTTTTGCACTGTTGTAATTCGTTACGTCAAACATGAATTACTTTTATAAAAAATTTAAAATGGACTTCTGGTAAGATGGCGGAATAGGCAGACAAACTATATAGACCCTCTTCAACAAAGAAGAGAGAAACCAATTGACACAAATACAGAAGATAATCCTAGACCCCTGAGCTTTGAAATGAAGGATACAGAAGTGGATTAAACACCAACTAGCAGAAGAACCTGAATGAAAACAGTGAGGAAGAAGACAAATGGAGCTGCAAACTGTCAGCTTTCCTTATGTCATGGACAACTTGTATATCTCCAAATGGTATTAGGACTTGTGAATTAACCTAAAAATCAGCCCTGCTCACCAAGGGTTGCATGGACTACTGCATGGGTAGATGACGACTGAAAATGGAAACAGCAAAGAAGGAGACAAACTGAGCTACGTACTTTCGGCTGTCTGGAGGGCACAATCATTTTTAATGTATACAAGCAGCGGCCATTTTGGATATTTAAAGTGACAGCATTCTCATTTGGATTCCAGTGACCTAAGACTAGGCTCCACTTGCCAAAGACAGCATGGGCAGCTGACAACTGGAAAGAGACAGGTGGTGAGTGCCTAAGTGCTGCCAACTGGCGAATAAAGGAGCACAGTACCCTGCTTACTTAGATAACATCCGAAAAAAACGAAAATCTTGGGTGAATCACTCCAACATACAATCAACAATTAAATATAAACACAAAAACACCACAATGTTTCGGAGACAACAGACCATCACAGTCCACACAAAGAAGCAAGGTAAAGCAATAGAAACAAGGGACCAGGATACAGACCCAAAACATATCCCTGAAAAAGCAAGAGCACTGGAACTACCTGATGAGGAATTCAAAAGAATTATATTTAGGTACCTTCAATGAATTGAGAGACGGATCAAGGGAAACACTGACAAAGTTGAGGAAAACACAAAGAAAACCCTAGAACAATTCTGGAAGACAATACAAGAACAAAATGACAAAATAAATGAAAAATCAGAAATGATACAAAATATACAGATAGAAATCCAAAGATTAATACTAAATTTCCAGATATAGATTAACACATAGAATGGGCAAAGGAGTAGAACTGAATCAATGGAAGACAGAATTAGTGAGATTGAAGATAAATACCTCAATACTTCTTTGGAAAGGGATCAATCAGAAAAAAAAGATCAAAACAAGTAAAGAAGGCCTAAGGTTCATGTGGGATACCATCAAAAGGAATAACCTGTATGTAATTGGAATTCTAGAACAGCAAGAGAAATAAAACCACAGAGAAAGTTGTCAAAGATTTGTTTGAACAGAATTTCCCTAATATGATAAAAGGCAAGAATATATCCATTCAAGAAATCCAATAAACCCTAAACAGGACAGACCCCAAAAGAAAATCATCAAGACATATCATCATGAAATTACCAAAGACAAAGACAAAGAAAGAATCCTGAAAGCATGGGAAAAAATGAAAAGTTATTTACAAAGGGCAAACAGTAAGACTAAGCTCTGATTTCTTGGCAGAAACCATGCAGGTGAAGAGGCAATGGGATGGTGTATATAAAACCCTGAAAAGAAAAAATATTGAACCACAAATTATGTACCTGGCAAAACTGTCCCTCAAATATGATGGTGAAATTTCTATAGAACATTTGCAGATAAGCAGAAATTAAAGGCATTTGTTAAAACCAGACCAACCCTACAAGAGATGCTAAAGGGAGTCCTTTGGACAGAGAACCAACAACAGCAAACAACAACCAACAATTAACACACATGATGACATAACCCAGAAACCAACCCAGTTATGGAAGTATCCAAAGTAAAATAAGCCTACAAGATTGTAAACAGGGAACCAGAGACATCAACTGGCAAATGAGGCCAATGACAAACCAAAAAGAGGGAAAAAAAACTGTGTAGTTAAAGAACTTCTAAATGGTGAGGAAGTCAAGACAATTACAAGATAGACTGGACTGTTCAAAATTTGAGAAGAAACTTATAAATCACAGGGTAACCTCAAAGAAAAATGATAAACCTTCACATCAAAATAAAAAAGAGGACGCGCACAAATATTTAGCAAATACTAAAACAAAAGCAACAAAGGAAGTGATAACATGATTCATAAACAAACTGAGCTCAGCACAGAAAATTATATGGAACAAAGAAATCAGCAACACCATGAAAAAAGACATAACAAAAGGACAGCAACAAATTCACACTTGTTGATAATTACACTGAATGTCAATGGATTAAATGCACCACTCAAAAGATGGAGACCTGCAGATTGGATAAGAAAACATGACCCTCAATATGCTGTCTACAAGAGA
>NW_006921694.1:575259-576955 GCF_000298275.1 Orycteropus afer afer | reverse complement strand
AATCTTTGGGACACAGCAAAAGCAGTGATCACAGGCCAACTTATAGCAATAAATGCACACATCAAAAAAGAAGAGCGAGCCAAAATCAACACCTTAAGCCAACATCCCCAACAATCAGAAAAAGAGCAGCAAAAATAAAGCCTACAGTCCCCAGAAGATAAAGATTCAAGCAGAAATAAATGAAACAGAAAATAGGAAAAATCAACAAGACTAGAAGTTGGTTTTTTGAAAAGATTAATAAAATTGACAAACCACTGGCAAATTTAACAAAGGAAAAGAGGAATAATATAAATACCACAAATAAGAAACTAATTGGGTGACGGCACAACAAAACCAACAAATTAAAAGAATATTATCAGGATACTATGAAGAACTATACTCCAACAAATTTGAAATATCTAGAAGAAATGGATAGATTTCTAGGAATATACTACTTACCTAAAATGACACAGACTGAGGTAAAAATTTGAACAGACCCTTAACAAAAGAAGAAATTGAACAGGTCATAAAAAAACTACCAACAAAAAAAAGTGCTGGCCAGATGATTTCACTGGAGAATTCTACTGAACGTTCAAAGAACTGACACCAATGCTCCTCATACTATTCCAAAACATAAAAAGGATGGAACCCTTCCAAGTTCATTTTATGAAGCAAGCATAACCTTGATACCAAAACCAGGCAAAGATATCACTATAAAGGAAAACTACAGACCAATATCCCTCATGAATATAGATGCAAAAATCTTGAACAAAATCCTTGCTGATAGACTCCAACAACATATCAAAAAAGTAAGAATACATCATGACCAACTGGGGCTCATACCAGGTATGCAAGGATGGTTCAACATTAGGAAAACAATCAATGTCACCCATCACATAAATAAAACAAAGGAAAAGAACCACATGATCATATCAACTGATGCAGAAAAGGCATTTGATAAAATCCAATACCTATTCTGATGAAAACTCTCAGCAAAATAGAAGGGACATTGCTCAGCATAATAAAGGGCACATATGCAAAACCAACAGCCAATATTCTTCTCGATGGAGAGAGACTAAAACCATTTCCCTTGGAGATGGAAACCAAACAAGGATGCCCTCTATCACCACTTCTATTCAACACTGTATTGCAAGTCCTACCCAGGGGATTAAGGCATGAAAGGGAAATCAAAGGCATCCAAATTAGTAAGGAAGAAGTCAAACTATCCCTATTTGCTGATGATATGATCCTATATATAGAAAACCCAAGAGACTCAGCGAAAAAAAAACTACTGGAACCAATTGAGAGATTTAGCACAGTGGCGGGCTGCAAGATCAACACACAAATATCCGTTGGATTCCTCAACACCAGCAAAGAGACTGCTGAAAAGGAAATAAGGTAACCGATACCATTTACAATACCCAAACCAAAGTCACTACCGTCAAGTTGACTCGACTCATAGCAACCTCTTCTTGGGTTTCCAAGGCAGTATCTCTACAGAAGTAGATTGCCCAACCTTCCTTCCGAGGAGTGGCTGGTTGGTTTGAACTACCAGCCTGCTGGTCGGCAGTCAAATGCCTTAAGCACTACACCACCAGAGCTCTGATTTACAACAGCTACCAAAAAAATTAAATACTTGGGAATAAATCTCACTAAAAACCAAAAAGGAGCTCTGGTAAGCATAGTGCCTAAGGCACTTGATTGCTAACCAGAAGGC
>NW_006921694.1:572327-574314 GCF_000298275.1 Orycteropus afer afer | reverse complement strand
GGTCTCTTTAACAAATGGTGCTGGCAAAACTGGATATCCATTTGCAGAAAAATGAAACAAGATTTGTACCTCACACCACACACAAAACCTAACTCCAGATGGATTAAAGACTTAAATATAAAACCTAAAACTATAAAGTTCCTCAAGGAAAAACTAGGGGCAAACTTAGGGGCTCTAATTTATGGCATAAATAGACTGTCACGCATAACCCAAAATGCACAAACAGTAGAAGATAAACTAGATGAATGGGATTTTCTAAAAATCAAATTTTCATGTACTTCAAAAGACTTCTCCAGAAGAGTAAAAAGAGAACCTACAGATTGGGAAAAAAAATATTCAGCAACAACGTATCTGCCAAGGTCAATAAGTAGGTTAATATCCCTAAAATTTACAGAAAACTCCAATACCTCAACAACAAAAAGGCAATCCATTTTAAAAATGGGCAGAAGACGTGAACAGACACTTCACCAAAGAGGATATTCAGGCGGCCAACAAACATGAAGAAATGCTCATGATCATTAGCCATTAGAGAGATGCGAATCAGACCAACGAGATACCATCTGGCCCCAGCACCAATACCAAAGTTCAAGGAGACAGAAAATAACAAATGCTGGCGAGGATGTGGAGATATTGGGAGTCTCACACACTGCTGGTAGGACTGTCAAATGATACAACCACTGTGGAAAGCAGTATGGCGATTCCTTAAAAAGCTGGAATTAGAAATAATACTATTTGATCCAGCAATCCCATTACTAGGTATTTATCCTAAAGAAGTGAGAGACAGGACAAGAACAGAATATGTGCACACCCATGTTCACTGCAGCACTATTTACAATAGCAAAAAGATGGAAACAACCTACTTGCCCATCAACAGAAGAATGGATAACGAAACTGTGGTACATACACACAACGGAATGAATACTATGCAACCCTAAAGAATAACGTAGAATCTGCTAAACCACACATAACATGGATGAACTTGGAGGACGTTATGCTGAGTGAAGTACGTCAATCACAGAAGAACAAATACTGTATTAGGTCATTATTGTAAAAAGTCAAGGAAAGGTTTATATATGGAAGGAAACTTTGTCGGTTACCAGAGATGGGAGGGGAGGGGAAGAGACACTGCCAAAAAAAAAAAATATATATTTTTTTTTGAAGAAAATTAAATCATTTATAGAAAATCTTCACCACTGGCATTCATCTTTCTTAGTTAATATAAATAAAACATCCAACACAAGGATGAATATAATACCCATTGCAAGAAAAGCCTATAAAGCAACGAAGCCCTTGCCCAGTTCAACCCCCCATCACTGGACAGATGAGGAAACTGAATACCAGAGAGTGACTTGTCCAAGGTTACTCAGGAAATAGTAGCTATGGCAGGTCACCTAACTTCAGCCTTCTCAACCAGTATTTTGCCTCTTTGGCCTTGCCAGCTTCTGCTTGTACACCTGGTAAAACACAAAGCTGACCAGGACCAGTCACTGAGCCGCACCTGCAATGAGCTAAGCAGTAGGATTTGATAGTGTAGAGGTGCATTCAAGGGACTGAACCTGGCTTTTCTGTTTGTGGTACAGTTTGCTCACAGACGACTGTCCTACCAACTAGTGACATTGATAGCAAACTTAGCCTACATCAGCAGGGCTTCCCTTATTTGACCGGGCTTGCTGATAGCATCACCCCAGTTACTGCCTTGAGAGCAATGCACGGTGGCAACATGGATAGCTGGAATTGAGATACAGATTACCCTGGAATTTAACTACTTCACTCTTGCCATGAAGTAAAATGATTCTTTAGGCTGAAATCTGGCAAGGAAGAGGGGTTGTGGGGAAAAAGGGGTAATAACAACCGAAACTGAAATGGCTAGGATCCTTTAAGCAGTTAAGTTACATCCTTGGAAGCTAAAAAGAGAGAGAGGCTAGGTTTGTCCGAAGCTCCTCAGAAAGAACAGGTTCCATGGGAGGATATCTGAGAGCAGCTGTAC
>NW_006921694.1:543233-571482 GCF_000298275.1 Orycteropus afer afer | reverse complement strand
TCCTCTGGGTTGCCCTCAGAGCTTCTGGCATGTTCTTTAACACATCCTTAAGCTGGAGCAAATATTCACCTTTCCAGGATAAACATGATTTTCGAAAAAAAACTACCAATTATTCAGAGCCCATTCCTGGTGACCACCACTTGTCTGGCAGTTTGTCGTACTATGGTGGTTTGTAGATTGCTGTGATGTTGGAAGCTATGCAGTTGTTATTTCAAATATCAGCTGGGTAACCCATAGTGGACAGCTTTCAACAGAGTTCTAGACTAAGACAGAGGGGGAAGGAGGCCATGGTAGTCCACTGTGGGGGGAGGGGTGGGATGGGCACTGAAACCCGTAAGAATAGCAGTGCAACATTATCTGATATAGTGCCCGAAAGATTAGCTCCTCAGGTTGGAAGGCACTCACAATACAACTGGGGAAGAGCTACCTCCTCAAAGTAGAGGCAACCTTAAGCACATGGACAGAATAAAGCCTTTGGGACCTTCATTTGCTGATGGGGCATGATTCAAAAGGAGGAGAAAGAGCTGTTAAGCATCCATTAATAGGAACATGGGATGTATGAAGTAAGAATCTAGGAAAAGTTCAACTTGTGAAAAATAAAACGGAACACATTAAAGTTGATATCCTAGGCAATCAAGTTTTAGCAGAGCTTCCAGACTAATTCAGACAGGCAAGAAAGATTGGGTCATCCACTTTTGAAAAAATTGGTCAGTGAAATCCTTATGAATAGCAGTGAAACACTGATATATTATTACTGGAAAACTTTATGAATAGCCCAGAAACATAGTACGTAGTATGAATCTAGGAAAACTGGGAGTTGTCAAAAATGAAATGGAACATATAAAGATCAATACCCTAAGAATTAACGAGCTGAAATGGACTGCTATTGGCCATTTTCAATCAAACAATCATGGTCCACTATGCCGGGAATGACAAAGTGCCAAGAAATGTCATCATATTCATTGTCAAAAGGAATGTTGCAAGATCTGTCTTGAAGTACAATGCTGACAGTGATAGGACAATATCCACATGCCTACAAGGAAGACCAGTTAATACTACTACTATTCAAATTTATGGACCAATCACTGAAGCCAGAGATGAGGAAACTGAAGATTTTTATCAACTTCTGCAGTCTGAAATTGACCAAACATGCAATCAAGATGTATTATTACTGGTGATGAGAATGTGAAAGTGGGAAACAAAGAAGAATCACTGGTAGTTGGGAAGATACAGCCTTGGTGACAGATATGATGCTGGAGATTGCATAATAGAATTTTGCAAGACCAACTACTTAATCATTGCAACATAAATGGTGGCTAAACTTGTGGACCTTGCCATATGGAAAACACACAAATCAAATGGACTATTTCTGTGGAAAGAGACAAAGGAACTGCTCAGTATCTTCAGTCAAAACAAGACCAGTAGCTGATTGTGAAACAGACCACTGACTGTTCCTATGCAAGGTCAAATTAAAACTGCTAAAATATGACTTGATTATATCCCACTAAATTCAGAGACCATCTGAAGAAAAGATTTGACACATGGAATAACCGAAAATGAGATAAATTGTGGGATGACATCAAGATCATTATACACGAAGAAAGCAAAAGGTCATTAAAAAGACAGGAAAGGAAGATCAAAATAGAGGTCAGAAGAGACTCTGAAACTTACTCTTGAATGGAGAGTAGTTAAAGTGAATGGAAGAAATGACAAGATAAAAGAACTGAAGATTTCAAGGAGCAGCTCAAGAAGACAAAGTAAATTTTAATGAAATGTGAGAAGACCTACAGTTAGGAAACCAAAAGTGAAAAACATGCTTGGCATTTCTCAAACTGAAAGAACTGAAGAAAAAATTCAAGCCTCGAGTTGAAAGAAGATGAAAGGAAAACACAGAGTCACTGTATCAAAAAGAACTGGCCAATGTTCAACTATTTCAAGAGGGGGTATATGATCAAGAACCAATGGTGTTGAAAGAAGTCCAAGATGCACAGAAGGAATTAGCAAAAAACAAGCCTCCAGGAATTGATGGAACACCCACTGAGATATTTCAACAAATGGATGCAGTGCTGGAGGCATTTAGTCATTTATGCCAAGAAATCTGGAAGACACCATGGCCAACTGACTAGAAGAGATGAGTATCTGTGCCCATTCAAAGAAAGGTGATCCAATAGAACATGGAAATTATTGAAATGTACCATTAATATCACACACAAGTAAACCTTTGCTTAGGATAATTCAAAAACGCTTGAAGCAGTATTTTGATAGGGAACTTCCAGAAATTCAAGCTAGATTCAGAAGAGAATAAGGGATATCCTTACTGATGTCCAATGGATCTTAGCTGAAAGCTAAGAATACCAGAAAGAAGTTTACCTATGTTTTATTGACTATGTAAAGGCATTTGACTGTGTAAATAATTAACAAATTGTGGATAATATTGAGAAGAATGGGAATTCCCAAATACTTAATTGTGCTCATGAAGAACCTGTACACAGATCAAGAGGCTATCATTTAAACAGAACAAGGGGATACTACATGATTTAAAATCAAGAAAGGCGTGCATCAGGGTTGTATCCTTTCACCATACTTATCAATCTGTATGCTGAGCAAATAATCTGAGAAGCTGGACTATATGAAGAACACAACATTAGGATCAGAGGAAGAACCATTAACCACCTGCGATATGCAGATGATATAAACTCGCTTGCTAAAAGCAAAGACTACTTGAAGCACTTACTGACGAACACTGGAGACTATAGCCTACACACAGAGTGCACCTGAACATAAAGAAAACCAAAATCCTTACAACTGAACCAATAAGCACAATCATGATAAAAAGAAAAAACTGGAAGTTGTCAGGGATTTCATTTTACTTGGATCCACAATCAACACCCATGGAAGCAGCACTCAAGAAATCAGACGATGTACTACACGGGGCAAATCTGCTGCTAACGACTTTAAGTGTTAAGGAGCAAAGAGTCACTTTGAAGTCTAAAGTGCAACTAATCCAAGCCATGGCATTTTCAATTGTCTCATATACATGTGAAAGCTGGACAATGAATAAGGAAGACCTAAGAAGAGTTCATGCCTTTGAATTACGGTGTTGAAGAATACTGGAATTGCCATGGACTGCCAGAAGAATGAACAACTCTGTCCTAGAAGAAGTGCAGCCCAGAATGCTCCCTGGAAGTGAAAATGGCCAGACTTTGTCTCATCTACTTTGGTCATGTTATCAGAAGGAACTATTATTCCCTTGAGAAGGATATCATCCTTGGTAAAGTGAAGGGTCACTGAAAAAGGGGAAGGCCCTCAACAAGATGGATTGACACAGAGGCTGCAATGATGAGCTCAAGGATGGTGAGGACAGCACACTACTGAGCAGTGTTTCGTTGTTGTATGTGGGGTCTCTATGAGTCATAGCCAACTTGACAGAACCTAACAATAACAACAGGCATTAGTGAGCAGAAATGGACTGGTATTGGTCAGTTTGAATCAATCATATGATCTACTATGCCAGGAATTACAAACTGAAGAGGAATGGTGTTGCACTCATCATCATAAAGAACATTTCAAGATCTATCCTGAAGCATAATGCTGCCAGTGATAGGATAATACCCATATGTCTACAAGAAAGACCAGTTAATCCTACTATGATCCAACTTTATGTGCCAATCACAAAGCCAAAAACTAAGAAATGGAACATTTTTAGCAAGTTCTGCCATGTGAAACTGATTAAGCATGAAATCAAGATGCACTGATAATTAATGATGATTGGAATGTAAAAGCTGAAAACAAAGGACTGGTAGTTGGAAAATAAGACCTTGGTGATAGAAAGGACTCTGTAGATTACCTGACAGAATTTTACAGGATCAAAGACTTATTCATTATAAATATCCTTTTTTTCAAAAACAAACGGTGATTATACACATGGAACTCCCTCACCAGATGGAATACACAGGAATCACATTTATGTGGAAAAAGAGGATGGAGAAACTAAGTGAGAGTAATGCTACGGGCTGACTATGGAATAAACCATCAATGCTCACAGCCAACTTCAAGTTGAAGTTGAAGAAAATTAAAACAGTCCACGAGAGCCAAAATGCAATCTTGATTATATCTCACATGAACTTAAAGGCCATTTGAGAAAGAGATTTGACGCACTGAACACTAATGGCCAAATACCAAAGAATTGTGAGATGACATCAAGGACATCATACATGAACAAAGCAAAAGGTCATTAAGAAGACTAAAGAAAGAAAAGACCAAAATGGATGTCAAAAGAAACTCTGACACTTGCTCTTGAACAAAAAGAGTAGCTAAAGTGAATGGAAGATCCACCTATGCACATCTAATCTTTGACAAAGGGCTGAAACCCATTAGAGGAGGAAGAGATAGTCTCTTTAACAAATGGTGCTGGCAAAACTGGACATCCATTTGCAGAAAAAGGAAACAAGATCCACACCTCACACCATCACAAAAACTAACTCAAAATGGATCAAAGACCTAAATGGAAAACCTGAAACTATAAAGTTCATCAATGAATGAAAAAACAGGGGTAAACTTAGGGGCCCTAATTTATGGCTGTTTTGGTTATCTAGTGCCACTCTGATAGGAATAGACCACAAATGGGATTACTTGGACAAACAGGAGTTTACTCTCCTGTGGTTTTAGAGGCTAGAAGTCTGAGTTCAAAGTGCCAGGCTCTAGGGGTTGGCTGAAAGCCCCTTGACCTTGGGCTTCAGCTCTCCTCTGGCTCCCAGCCCACTGAAGCTGGAGGCTTTCTTCACTCAGATAGCTGCTGGGTGCTGAGGCTGACAAACCCAAGGTCAACAAGTAAAAAGGCACAGTCCTGATATTACCAAACCACACACGGCAGGCCACTGATTCAAATCCATTAAAAGTCCCAAGATTAGCAGAGCATGGCAGGCTACTGAATGAAGACTTGACTACGTGCAGGGTCCAAGCATGCCAAAAGGCTATACACCATTCCCAAAGCTTCTCCTTATGTATGGAAAGCAGACCACATCCATAAAGCAGCTACTCACTTGTTCACAGTAGATTCTACCATGGAGTTGACTGCCATTCTCATCATGGGGAATAACTACCACCAGCTGCCAGGCACTCAACCAGGCTCAGCCAAGTTGACACAAAACCTTAACTACCACAATGGCATAAATGGATATCAAATGTAACTGAAAATACACACAGAGCAAAAGAGAAACGAGATGACTGGGACTGTCTAAACATTAAATTCTTATGGGTATGAAAAGACTTCTCCAACTATGCAACATTAAAGAATGATGCAGAATCTGCAAAACACTGCATAACGTGGATGAACTTGGAGGACATTACGCTGAGTGAATAAGTCAATCACAGAAGGACGATACATAAAAAGTCAAGGAAAGGTTTATATATGGAAGGAAACTTTCTTTTTTGGTTACCAGAGGTGAGAGGGGAAGGGAAGGGACACTGCAAAAATAAAAAATAAAATAAAAATAAACATTCTATATTGAAAAAAAAAAAAAAAAAGAATAAAGAGAATCTATGTTGTTGCTGTTGTTAACAGGAAAAAATATCTGGCAATGGCATATCCTACCAGGGACTTATTTCTAAAATTAAAACAAACACACACCACCACCTCAGTATCAAAAAGACAAACAATGGGCCAAAGACATGAACAGACACTACCCAAAGAAGATACTCAGGTAGCTGACAAACATAAGAAGAAACACTAGCAATCATTAGCCATTAGAGAACTGCAAATCAAAGCAACAATGAGATAGCATGTCCTCC
Organism: Orycteropus afer afer; assembly: GCF_000298275.1. Lineage (NCBI taxonomy): Eukaryota > Metazoa > Chordata > Mammalia > Tubulidentata > Orycteropodidae > Orycteropus > Orycteropus afer. Next base: position 565,692 of record NW_006921694.1, on the reverse strand, counting down.
AAACAAATATAACTAAAGTTTAGATAAAAGACAACAAATGCTAGTAATGACGTGGAGCGACTGGAACTCTCATACATTGTTGGTAGGACTGTAAAGTGATATATAACCACTGTGGAAATAGTATAGTGCTTCCTTAAGAAGTTGGAAATAGAAATACCATTTGATCCAGCAATCCCGTTACTAGGTATATATCCTACGGAAGTGAGACTTGCAACACAGATATATGTGCATCCACGTTCATCATAGCACTATTCACAATAGCAAAGAGATGGAAAAAACCTAAGTGCCCACTAATCGATGAATGGATAACCAAACCATGGTACACACAAAAAATGGAATACAATGCAACAGTAACGAATAATGCAGAATCCACAAATCATCTCATTTTGTGGATGTACTTTGGAGGACATGCTAAGTGAAAACATGTCAATCACTGAAGGATAAATACAGTATGAATCTATTATTATAAAATGTCAAGGAAAGGTTTATAGAGAAGGAAACTTTCTTTGTTGGTTACCAGAGAGGGGATGAGAGGGGAGGGAAAATTGCTAGCTAGGTAAGAGACATGTACTGATGTGAGTGAAGGGTAAGGCAATATACCAAAAGCAGGTGACGAGCACAGTATCACTAAGGAAAAGGAAGACACAGAGGGGTGCACAAGAGAAAGAGACAACAAAGGTAAATACTTCCACAAATACAATATTGCATTATCAGTAATAAAAACAAAAAGTCAAACTCACTGCCATTGAGTCGATTCCGACTCATAGCGACCCCTTTGGGTTTCTGAGGCAATAAATCTTTACAGAAGTAGATCGCCCAGTCTTCTTTCCTTGGAGTGGCTGATGGGTTTGAACCACCATCCTCTGGTTAGTAGTCAAATGCCTTAGGCACTACGCCATCAGAGCAAACATTAATCTACAGGTAGATACAGAGGTAGACCAGCATGGGTGCGGGTAAGCAAATGGGAATATGTGCACAAACATATACAGGTTGGGCAGACAATATTTCTATATATGTATTCATATGTGCTGTTACAATATCTCTCTCTATAATAGAGATAACATGGAACAAAGTGATGATAACTTTAGCCACAACCCAACGGTTTTAGGGAGTGAGTGGCTGGGCCTGTGAGCTCAGGACGAGGGTCGCAGGGGATATCAAACTCAATTGGCATAACATGTTGTTGTTGTTATTATGTGCTGTCAAGTCGGTCCTGACTCATAGCGACCCCTCCTTGGGTTTCCGAGGCGGTATCACTACAGAAGTAGATTGCCCAATCTTCCTTCCAAGGAGTGGCTGGTGGGTATGAACCGCCAGCCTTCTGGTTAGCAGTCAAGTGCCTTAGGCACTATGCTACCAGAGCTCCTTGGCATAACAAAGTACACAAAAACATTGTTCCATATCCTACTTTGGTGAGAAGCAACTGGGGTTTAAAAGCTTGCAAATGACCATCTATGATGCAACTATTGGTTTCTCCTTGTCCAGAGCAAAGACGAGTGAAGAAAATCAAAGATACGTGGAAACAATTAGTCTAAGTGACTAGTGAACCATGGGGAACCTCTGCCTACATGACCCTGAGGCTGGAAGATCTAGATGGTGCCCAGCTACCACTGCAGAAAGAGATCAAAATTGAAGATCCTGGACAGAGCGGGAGAAAAATGTGTAACAGAACTCACAATCATAAAAAAAAAAAAAAAGAAAGAAAGACCAGTCTTGCTGGTCTGACAGAGACTGGTGAAACTCCTGAGACTATGGCCTCTAGTCACCCTTCAGGCCTGGAACTGAACTAACTCCTGTGATTTAACCTTTAGCTGAATAATAGGCCTACAAAGTTCTTTCTCAAGCTGAAAGAACATCAGGGAGGTAGACTCCTTAGAACTGTCAACCATGAAAGATCAGAAAGGCAATATTTGAGCAGGGAGAAAGCTCAGAAGGCACAAATGCATAGGAAAGGAGGAAGAGGGAAAAGGTAACCAAAGGGAAGAAATGGGAAGACAGTTGTTACATTTTGGGGATTACAATCAATGTCACAAAACACAACGTGTATGAATTGCTGATAGAGAATGAAACTGCTCTGTAAACTTTCACTGAAACCACAATAAAATGTTAAAAATAAATAAAGTGAATGGAAGAAATGATGCAGTAAAACAGCTGAAAAGAAGATTTCAAAGGGCATCTTGAGAAGACAAAGTAAAATGTTATAATGAAATGTGAAAAGACCTGGAGTTAGAAAACCGAAAGAGAAGAACATACTCGGTATTTCTCAAGCTGAAAGAAATGAAGAGACGATCCAAGCCCCAAGTTGCAATACTGAAGGATTCAATGGACAAAATATTAAATACCTCAGGAATCATCTAAAGAAGATGGAAGGAATACAAAGAGTCACGGTACCAAAAAGAATTGGTAGACATTCAACCATTTCAGGAGGTAACATATGATCAAGAACTGAGGGTATTGAAGAAGTCCAAGCTGCACTGAAGGCAATGGAGAAAAATAAGGCAGCAGGAATTGATGGAATACTCACTGAGATGTTTCAACAAATGGATGTGATGTAATGCTGGAAGTGCTCACTCATCTGTGCCAAGAAATTTGGGAGAGCTGGGCAACCAACTGGAAGAGACTGATATTTGTGCCCATTCCTAAAAAAGGTGATCCAATAGAATATAGAAATTATTGAACAGTATCACTATGCTCTGGTAGCATAGTGGCTAAAGCACTTGACTGCTAACCAGAAGGCTGGCGGTTCAAACCCACCAGCCACTCCTTGGAAGGAAGGTTGGGCAATCCTACTTCTGTAGTGATACTGCCTCAGAAACCTAAGGAGGGGTCGCTATGAGTCGGGGCCGACTCGATGGCAAATAACAACATCACTAATATCACAAACAAGTAAAATTTGGCTGAAAATAATTCAAGAACAGTTGCAGCAATACATCAAGTGTGAACTGTCAGAAATGCAAGACAAATTTAGAAGAGGACATGAAACAAGGCATATCACTGCTGATGTCAGATGGATCTTGGCTGAAAGCAGAGATTACCAGAATGATGTTTACCTGTGTTTTACTGACTGTGCAAAGCCATTCAACTATGTGGATCATAACAAATTATGGATAACGCTACAAAGAATCGGAGTTACAATAACAACTGTGCTCATGAGGAACCTGTACAGACCAAAGAGACAGCTGTTTGAATAGAAGGAGATACTGCATGACTTAAAATCAGGAAAGGTGTGCATCAGGGTTGTATCTTTCTACCATACTTATTCAATCTGTATACTAAACAAATAATCCCCGAAGTTGCACTATATGAAGAAGAATGCAGTATGAGGATGGGAGGAAGACTCATTAATGACCTGCAATATACAGATGATACAACATTGCTTGCGAAAGTGAAGAGGACTCGAACCACTTACTGATGAAGACCGAAGACTACAGACTTCAGTATGGATTATACCTCAACATAAAGAAAATAAAAATCCTCACAACTGGACCTACAAGCAACATCATGATAAAAACACTGAACTTGTCAAGGATTTCATTTTACTTGGATCCACAATCAACACCCATGGAAACAGCAGTCATGAAATCAATGACATTGCACTCGGCAAATCTACTACAAAAGACTTCTCTAAAGTGTTAAATAGCAAAGATGTCACTTTGAAGATTATGGTGCACCTCACCTGAGCCATGGTATTCTCAATTGCCTCATATACATGGGAAAACTGGACACTAAGGAAGATTGAAGAAATATTGATGTATTTGAATTACGATCTTCAGGAAGAATATTGAATGTATCACGGAATGCCAGAAGAATGAACAACTGTGTCTTGGAAGAAGTGCAGCTGGAATGTTCTTTAAAAGTGAGAATGGAGACTTCATCTCTTGTACTTTGGAACAGTTACCAGGAGGGACCAGTCCCTAGAGAAGGACATCATGAGTGGTAAAGCAGAGGGTCAGCGAAAAAGGGAAAGACCTTCAACGAGATGGAGTGACACAGTGACTGCAGCAGTGAGCTGAAACACGGCAATGACTGATGGTGGTACAGGGCTGGGCAGTGTTTCATGATGTTTTACACTGGGTCGCTGTAAGCTGAAACCAACTGCACAGCACCTAACATCAACAATGTTCCTGGTGATTATGATAGATGATTAGCCAGATTAACATTTGTGGCTAATAAGGTAAAGTTGTAATAAAGCTGTGATAATTATTTTTGTGTGGCTCATAAACTGGTCTTGATAGTGTTGTATGTTAAGGTTAAGTATAAGCAGCACAGTCATGTTAGAGATTAAGGTTCATTTTAGTGGGTTTATGATGTGAATGAATTCAGGTAGCACTGGGAGTCATTACGTATTTAAATGTATTAAATGTTTCTTTTATGAAAATCTTAATTATGACATTCTCTGAAATCTGATTTCATAATATTAAAATGAGGCTTTAAGGAAAAACATTAAATGCTAATGAAAGCTTTATTATTTCAGTATATATTCTCCTGGGCTTCTGGTCAAGGAAGGTAATGATCAGATGAATGAGCTGGCAACCTTCCTGCCCTCTGAAGTCTACTAGTAATTAGAAGCTAAGTAACATTCCATCATATATTTAATACATTTAATAATATTCCACCAAGTTCTCCCAAACTATCTCTGCTTTCTCAGCAATAAAATACCATGGCATTTTAACACACATGAAGCTAGCTTTCTGTTGAAAGAATTTCAGAAAAGGCATTCTCAATAGGCAGAAGACATTGTTTGCCTGCATTCATATTAACTTTCCCACATGTGCCTGTTTCTAAGCCCTTAGGAACATTCTTTATCAACTCTAATTTCCAGTTCCACCGGACACATGCTGCATTCTTTCAGTACTTCATTAATACACCACTCAGATTTAGAATCGAAAAACCCAAATGTATGAGCAGGCAGAGTCATTGCTACCTGTCAGGTAATTAGAGGGAGATATGTAAAATGAAGGGCTGCACCTTCAGTAAGGTTTCACCACTGTCTACGTATTTAAGATCCTCAAAACCATGACTACAAATAATTTTGAAGGCAGAAGTTCACAAGATTCCCCTAGAAAGGAATGGTTTTACAGACAGATCTGAAGACATTTAAGAAAAAAAAGATCACCACCCCTGCCCCCAACTGTACCTGAGAAATTTTGGCACTTCCAGAAGCTCTGGAATGAATTGGACTAGGTTTGGACTAATACTCTTTTTGGAACTATCAAGGCCTTCATTCGACTACTTGGCCTTTATATTCCTTAAATGTTTTTAAAACTAAATGTAAGCTCCATGTACGCAGAGAGTTTTATCAATATGGTGTAGTGCCTAAGGCATTTGACCAGAAGGCTGTTGGTTCAAACCTACCGGCTACTCCTCGGAAGGAAGACTGGGCAATCTACTTTCGTAGAGATACAGCCTCGGAAACCCGAAGAGGGGTCGCTACGAGTCGGGTCTGACTCGACGGCAGTGAGTTTGGTTTGGTTTTTAGTACTGTATCTCTAAGAGGTCCCTGGCTGGTACAAATGGTTTTGCCTGACTATTAACCTAAAGGTTGGTGGTTCAAATCTACCCAATGGCACCACAGAAGAAGGCTGGCAATCTGCTTCTATAAAGATTATAGGCAAGAGAGCCCACAGAGCAGTAGTTCTACTCTGTTAACACATGGGGCTGCCCTGAGCCAAGATCAACCTGACAGAGTTGTTTTTGTTTTTAAAAATATCCCTCATTCCTAGAGAAGGTCTCCTGGTCACTCAGTGCCTAAGCACTTGTCTGATAACCAATAGGTCAGTGGTTCAAATCCACAAGCTGCTCCGTAGGAGAAAGATGCGGCAGTCTGCTTCTACAAATATTTATAGTCTTGGAAACCCTTGTGGTAGTTCTACTCTGTCATAATTATAAGGTTGCTATGAACTGAAATTGACTCGATGGTAATATTTGTTATTTTGGTTCGAGTGCCTACAACAGTGTCTGGTCTACGTCAAGTGCTTTGTGGCTATCTGCTGAATTAAAGCATGCTATCAATTAACCTTCATATAAAGCTATCCAAAATCTGGTTTTTCTTGGAGTTCTAATGATTGCTTTTCTAAGAGTTGAGAACACTGTTGCTCTCCTTTCCCTTTCTTCCTCTTTTGGACACAAATGGAGTCACAGAAGTAATTTTCCAACTACAAGGCCATGAGCCAACACTTAGAATAAGAAACCAGAAAGGCACAGGGCAAAGTCTGAGTTCTGATACACACAGACACAAATAAACACTGACTCATTTTAAAGAATCCAAATATATTTCCACATTAAATTCTGAAAAAATGAAATATTTTGGATCAAAGATTCATGTCAGAAATGTAAGTGATGCCTTACAAAAATAAGAAGCACACTTAGAATAAAATGTTGGGGGCAATACTTCCAACTGTTCCTGAGAACACCTTTAGGTGCTGGGCCCAGAAATGCCTTTTTGCTCTCTTCCAAGCAAGAAGATAGAACATTCCTCTATCCCACAAGTCGATATGATGATCTCTGTACACTTCTTGCTTTCCTTTGAGATTTTTATCTTCTTCTGTCTACTCTTTTAAGAATTTGCTAAATTAAGAAATAATCTTTTACATGAAAAGCTGGAAGGATTTTTGGGTGAGCCATTACTTTTCATAAGTTCATGACTAGGATAAACATGAAACAGTATTAGTAAAAATTGTTTCAAAAGAGTCAGGGGGGAAAGAAAAGACTAAGTTTCCTTCTTTATGGACATAACTACTTCTTCCAACTATTTAATACTAGAAAATAATTTATTTCACTCTAAGGTTGATGGTTTCTTCTGTTCCCAATTATGCCACCTTCTCATATTCTGGCAAAAATATAAGATGTTAGATTTCTCAAAATTCAGCAACTTGTTGTTGTTGTTGTTATGTGCCGTCGAGTCATACCTGACTCATAGCGACCCCTCCTTGGGTTTCCGAGGCAATATCACTACGGAAGTAGGATCGCCCAACTCAGCAACTTGTAGTGTCACTTAAAATCAAATGTTCATAAACTATTAAGTTAGTAAATTTATAACTGTGAAAAAACTATAGTTGAAAATACTAGACATGAAACAATTTTATGTATAATTCAAATTGTACATATTTCAAATCTATGCTTTTAAACAATTAGAAGCAACTCACATTTGTATTGCTTTTACAATTTACAATGTGCTCTTATATACATTTTCTCATTTGCTTTTCAAGACAGATGTGAGATAAATGTTATTTCTATTTTACAGATGTAAATCGACTCATATTATTCACTACTTTAAAAACTATATAGAGTAGCCCTGAGACGTTAGATATGCAAAGGATTTAAGAATGCAAATACTACATATATTTCAATTTTTATCACCATTCCCAATTTCCCTTTTCTTAATGAAAGGAGCAATGAAAAGAAGCTTTCTCCAAACTATTAAGAGCCCTGATGGCACACCGGTCAAGCACTTGGCTGCTGACCAAAGGGTCGGTGGTTTGGAGCCACCACGGCTCCATGGCAGAAAGTTCTGGCAATTTGTTCTCTTAAAGTATTACAGCCTAGAAAACTCTACTCTGTCACTTGGGGTCACTATGAGTCAAAATGGACTCTAGGGTACCTAACAACAATAAAAACGGGAAATATTGTAGACGATTGTATACTAACCCAATGAGTGAGATCCACCCAAAGCAAAATCTGTTCTGTGATCCTATGCTATTATGAAAGGAGCCCTGGTGGCACAGTGGGTAAGCACCTGGCTGCCAACTGAAATGCTGGCAGTTCAAACTCACCAGCTGCTCTGCAGGAGCAAGACGTGGCAGTCTGCTTCTGTAACGATTATAGCCTTAAAAACTCTATTAAAAAAAACAAAACCAAGCCCACTGCTGTTGAGTCAGATCCAACTCAGAGCGACCCCTCGTTGGGTTTCTGAGGCGATATCACTACGGGACTAGGTTGACCAACCTTCCTTCCGAGGCGTGGCTGGTGGGTTTGAACTGCCAGCCTTCTGGTTAGCAGTCAAATGCCTTAAGCACTACACCACCAAAGCTCCCAGAAACTCTATGGAGCAGTTCTGTTCTGTCCTATTGTGTTGCTACAAGTTGGAATCAACTTGATGGAGTTGATTCCCTGGGGTGGTGCAAATGATTAACACTCTTGGCTACTAAACAAAAGGTTGGAAGTTCAAGTCAATTTAGAGATGCTTCAGAAGAAAAGCCTGGCAATCTACTGAAAAATCACCCACTGAAAACCCAGTGGAACACAGTTGTACTCTGACACACATGGGCTCACCACAAGCTGGAGTTGACTCAATGGCAATTGGTTTTTTTAATTAAAATAAAATAAAACATAACTGCATTATTAGCTATATAAGGGCACCAGTAGCAGACTAGAATCACATTCAGACAGACCAGTGACGATGCAATACATTTTTTCTATTTCCGAGAAAATAACGCAGGATGTTTTTGCTGCCTCTACTCTAATTTATGTTTATGTTAGGGTTGTAGGTATCCAGCAAGAATATAAAAAAGAACCTCTTCTTGTTGTCCATTCCCCTTTCTTCCTAAGAACTCTGTAAAATTCTGCTGGAAATCCTAAAAGGTAGTACCTTTCTTTCTGAATTATCTTCCCTACTGTACATTTTTTTTTTCCTCCAGAATTTTCCTTTCTTTATTTCTAAATCTTGTAGATATTTCTTTATAATAGATGGGGGAAGTATACCTTATATTCACTACCAGAAAAGGTTGTTTCAGCATTAAATACCAGCAAAAAGCTGAGAGAACGCTGAACAGCAGGGAACAGAATAGTGATAACTGGCAGAGTAGTGACACCTGCACCCAGAAAGCTGCACTGCAGCTCTTCAATATTTGATATTATCTTTTTGCCATTCTTCTGCCAATTTAAAGAGGGAAATTCTGGCTGTTACAAGTCAAAAACACCAAGGTATTTAAATCCTTGCTTTAATGAATCACTCTTTCTGATACTATAATACTGTTTTTATTGCATTTGAGTACATTTGCAATAAATATCTTGAGTTTGAGGCCCTGGTTAGGTAATCTGTTTGCACTAGCAATCAGATTCTCTGGCACAACTCCATTGCCAGCAATGGGATTTATCAAAACTGCAAATGCCAGCACACTGAATATTTTAATACTGTACTCAGTTGTTCATATCTAAATATGTCATTAGCTATGAAACAAACCCAAAATAAATGCTTAATGTAGAGTACAAGTAACAGATTCTTCACAGAAGAAAACAAAACACTAATTTTCTACATGTCACCTGTTCATTAGTTCTTCAACGGTATTACTTAGGTTACTTTAAGGATAATAAAACTCATGGACCACTACTCGTATTTTCTCAGTGTTTTTGATCTATGTTCTAAAGGGAATAAAGAAGGGTGCACATGGTCAGAACTGCTTTTTGGATAAACTTCTGATGTTTCTCTTGTTGTACATCTTACAATTAACAAATATATAGAGACGGGACAAAGGTACATTTAGGTCATTAGTGGCTCTACAGATTTTGCTTATATGGATCTTTGTTTATATGGGTAACGTAAATGACACAATAAAGTAACAGTATGATAAGCTCATCTGTGTCCTGTGAACTTTAGTCCACTATAGCATAACTTGATTCAATCACTATTTATTTATTTAAAAAATTATTTTTAAAAGATGCAAAGTTTACCAACATAACTAAACCATAGTTTATTACACACTTTTGAGTCCTGAGGGGGCAAATTATGAAATACTTCCCTGGTGCAAATGATGCTTTTAGAGGGGAAAACTCTGCAATGAGAGTTTCCAAACTCTTTTTCAAAGCCTGAAAATGTTGTTCTCTGACTAATCTTCACTCTATACTCCCTTTTACCCAAGGCATGGATCCTGGTGCATCTTTTTGAGGTTTAGTTTCTGGGAAGTTTTCAGCAAACCTCTCTCGTGCTTTGTCCCAGTTCTTTTTGCTTTTGTTTTGGAGAAGGTGAACATCTTCAATTGAGGATGGTTTCCCTGTACCCAAGCCTGCATGTGTTCGCCGAAGCTGAAGCTGAATCTGTTACCAAAAGTTGAGCAGAAGATATACTTTAAAATCTAAACACAATGAAATCTACTGCATTATACTTTTAACTATAATTCTTTGATATATTAGAGATTGATGGGGGGGACCATTCTAAACCTGCCAAATGTATCAAATATGCATAGGAGTGTCCGTAATACATTGTCATTTAAACTCATTCTTCTACACTGGCCTGCCTATCAGACTCTACAGAAAACAGAGTATGCTCTTTAAATAGCAATCACAAAATTCCATTGAGATGCTGCAGAACATGCCTAGGAGGTCTACTTTAACCCGAAGTAAAGGCAATGGACATAATAAAACTTGTTGTCCTATTCCTCATTTAGTAAATGAACACGTAGGTTAAAGATTAAGAGTCGTAAAGAGAATGTTATTGTTTATTTTCATAACCAAGAACAGGACTTCTCATTATTTTGAGAACAATGAAAGCTACCAGTTATTGAGTGCCCAATGTATGTTAGGCACCATACTAGGGGTTTTACAGTCATGACATCCCTGAAAAAATAGTTCATATTTCCTTATTTTGCATAAGAAAAATGAAATTCAAAATTGCTCAAAGTCACACTGAAAATAAGTGACAGGGCATATATTCTAACCTAGGTGACTACAAAATCCATATTCTTTCCACTGTACCTCAATAAAAATGAGAAAATGAACATTTTACCAACACTGATTCATCCACTATTTCTTTAAGTAGAAATCATCAAGAAAAATATGTAAGTCATGTTACTTTTAAAGGTTTTATGAAAGAGAACTTGGACTTACTATGAACCATAAAAAATAGCAAAAATCAAACTCACTGCCATCAAGTCAATTCTGACTCACAGCAACCCCCACTGCGTTTCCAAGGCTGTTAATCTTTACAGAAGCAGATTGCCTCATCTTTCTTCCATGAAGCAGCTGGTGGATTCAAACCACTTACTTTTTGGTTAGCAGCCAACTGTCTTAACCACTATACCACCAGAGCTCCTTACTATGAACCAAAGGACTATGTAATTAAACCACTGTATTATTTTCCAGAGGGCAGTGGTGGCTCAGTGGTAGAATTCTTGCCTTCTATGTGAGACAACCAGTTTGATTCCTGGCCAATGCACCTCATGCATAGTTTCCACCTGTTAGTGGACACTTACATATTTCTATGATGCTGAACAGGTTTCAACGAAGCTTCCAGACTAAGATGGACTACAAAGAAATGCCTGGTGATGTACTTCTAAAAATCAGCCACAGAAAACTCTCCAGGTCACAATGGCAAAATCTGTAACCAATTATGAGAATGGTGCAGGACCAAAAAGTGTTCTATGCCTCTTTGCATTGGGTTGCAGTAAGCTGGGGGCATACCCTACGGCAGCTACAACACTTGTTTTTCAGACACTATTCTCTATATTGCTTGTTACATGCTCTGATTCTTGAACCTAACACAGATTCTCCAGTTAATACAGAATCTTCCTAAACTAACACTGTGATTGTTTCAGCCAATGTTTAGTGTCAGACATAGTAAGGGAAGTCCTTAAACAACTAAGATAAAGAAGAAGAACAACCTTTGGCTCAGGAAATAGCACTTACTACCCCAGCTTTAATGTAGAAAAAGCTCTAAAAAAGACTGCCTAAAAACATTGAAATGTACAATGAAGATATATATAAAATGGATATATATAAAATAGTTAAAAACTCCATGAAAGTAGTAATCATGTTTATTTTTGTTTGCTACTACATTCCTAGCCCCTAAGACAGTGGCTGGCACAGAATAGGTACACAATAAATGTCTACTGTAAGAATAAGTGAATGAAAATAAATGCAAGTCTTACCGGAGTTTTCATTCCTCCACCATCCTTTCCTAGGCCCTCTCCTTTTTTCCAACCCATCTTCTCCAACATCTTCCGACCTTTGTTGCTATCAGTAATTTCACTTAAAGAAAAATTAAGATGGCTGATTTATTAAAAATAAAATACCATTTAGATGACATTTACAATACATTAATAAATTTTAAAACAACTTTAGAAAACTATTATATAGTACCTAATGAAGTTGAACATACACAAATATTATTCTACTCTTACATATGTACCTAACAGAAAAGTATGCACATGTGCATCAAAAGATATGTGTAAGAATGTTCTTGCAGCAATAACAGTAATAGCCACAAACTGAAAACAACCCAAATGACCAAATGGATAAATCATGATATATTCATACAGCAATGAAAATAAACTACCTAACAAAATGATGCTGACCAAAAGGTCGTAACAGACATTTAAAAAACATTAAATTATTCCATTAATATAAAATTTTAAAATGAGTGAAATTAGCTTATTACTACTGAAGTCAAGGTCATTACCTTTGAGGAGAGGGACAGAGATTAGAAGATGGGAGAAGGAGAGTAGGCTTCCAGGATGCTGGTAATGTTCTATTTCTTGATTAAAGTGATTATTCTGCAATAACTAATTTTATGAGATAGCACTAAACTGGAAAATTATGATTGGTGCATTTTTCTTATATGTTATGTTGTTCTCAGGTGCCATCAAGTCAATTCTGACTCATGGAGACCCCATATGACAGAGTAGTACTAACCCAGAGAGTCTGCTATTCTGTAATCTTTATGGAATAACCTGCAGATGACCCAACCTTAGTTGCTGAAAATGAAGATGACTGAAGCACTTACTGATTAATATCAAAGACTACAGCCTTCACTACAGATTACACCTCAACATAAAGAAAATATAAATCCTCACAACTGGACCAGTAAGGAGGATCATGATAAGTGGAGAAAAGATTGAAGTTGTCAATTTCATTTTACTTGGATTCACCATCAACATCCATGGAAGCAACAGTCAGGAAATCAGATGTTGTACTATACTAGTAAATCTGCTGCAAAAGACCTCTCTAAAGTGCTGAAGAACAAAGATATCTCTTTGAAGACTAAAGTGCACCTGCCCCAAGCCTTGGTGTTTTCAATCACCTCATATGTATGTGAAAGTTGGGCAATGAATAAGGAAGACTAAAGAAGATGGATGCATTTGAATTGTGGTCTTGGTGAAGAATACTGAACATAACATGGACTGCCAAAAGAACAGAACAAATCTGTCTTGGAAGGAATACAGCCAGAATGCTTCACAAAAGTGATAGTGGTCAGACTTTGTCTCACCTACTTTGGTCATGCTGTCAGAAGGGACCAGTCCTTGGAGAAGGATATCATTCCTGATAAAGCAGAGGGTCAGTGAAAAAGGGGAAGATCCTCAACAAGACAGACTGATGAGTGACTGCAGACGATGGACTAACACACAACAAAGATTGTGAGGATGGCGTAGAACTGGACAGTATTCTCTTCTGTTGTACACAGGGTCACTGTGAGTCAGAGTCAACTCGACAGCACTAACAACGCTGTCTTTCTCTCACAGAGCACTGGGTAGGTTCAAATCTTCAACCTTTTAATTAGTAGCCAAATGCTTAACTGTTTGTGCCTCTAGTTAAGCATAATAAAAATAAGTTTAAAAATAAAAATTCCCATTCGCTACTTGCGTTAAATTCTGCTAATTTCAGGGTATTTTTATATTATGTCTTATCATTACCTTTCCAGTTCTACAAAATTTATTAAATTAGCTCTTAAATAACAATAAACCAAACAGATTGATGTCCTCCACTTTTTACTTCTGCCTTCTAATTTAATTCATAAGCAATCATCACATTGTCCAACAAGAACTTCAAAAATTATTAAACTTAAAACAAGTCATGTTGCTCAGTGTATCTAACTTAACACATTTCATCAAATCTGACTCCACTGACTGTAAGATACACCATTATTTTATGTACTACTAAGAAAAAATTGCTGTTTATAATTACAAAACTCCATTAACTTCAAGGACATCAAAAAGTTAAACAAAAAAGTAGTATATCTTAAAATATGATACATGATACTTAATCAAAATTTTCTAATTAGTTATCCATTCTATAAGACAGATTTAAACTTTAACTAAACCCAGAATTAACATTCTATAAAAGGGAAAAAAATAATAGTTAATTAATTATTAAATATTAAAATATGGTCATAGTATAGATCTCAAGATCACATTTTTCAGTTTATCAAGGCTACTTTATCCAGAGAAAACAATCAAAAAAAGATAAATGAGAAAAACATATCACAAAAACATAAATAGGTCACCAAAACAAAAGTATTTGAGTATTAAAATAATTATAAAAAAACTATCAGTCCTATATAAATTTCTTACTAGCCTAGCTTTCTACATAATCTAGTGTATAAATGTATATTCACTCCCTCAACTGAATGACTAGAAAGAATATTATGTATACATATATATATATATATATATGAATGTTTAAGTAAGTGCACACACATGGATGATCACCAATTTTTTAGAGAATAATGGAATTCTGACATGAAAGGAAAGTATAAATGGTGTTTATACTTAGTGTTTCCATCTTGCTCTCAACCATTCATTTAAAGGCTACGTATCAGTATATATAACCCTGAAAAGTCAGAGACTACCCTGAACATGATTACACAATGTTTCAAGCAATTGTAATACTTACGAATGAACAGATGCAGGAGCATCATCTCTTTGAAAAGTTCCTTCACTCCCTATCTGTTCTCTACGTTTCCCAGCTCTATCTTTGTATTTTGGATTCTTCAATGCCTTTTCATCTTCATACTCTGTATTCTTTATAAACACAAAATACTCATCAAGGAAAAGAAATTTGATGAATAAAAATCTAATTTCTGTACACTTGCCTTAATTAGCAAATATGGTTCAATATGGCTTCAGTAAACAAGGACATCAGCCATAATATAAATCAAAATACTTACTATTTTTATTCTTTTGAAATTTCAATATCATCTCAAGTAGTATTATAATATAAAGTGTAAAAAGAAAATACTGTGCAAATTTAGTATATTTTAACTTAACATGTATATTCATTTCCTCTTATGAACTACCAGTATTCGAAGAAATATGAAAAACTCTAAGGTTCAAAAATTTTTTTTTCACTTTTTCTCTAAGAAACTGAAAGTTCCAAAGGAGTTAAATGTGCTACTGCTGCTTGGAAGGGAAAAATGTAGTCTTTAACAAATGAGGGAAAAAAAAAATATCCTGGCAATAATAGCTTTTCTGCTGCAATACCACTCCATTCACAAAATTAGTGACTCAACAAATATTTATTGAGTGAAATGTGTGTTAAGATGCATGTCAAATGCTGGAATGCAAAGAAGTTTATCATCCAGGTAAGAAGGCCCACACAATCTTTGGCATGATCAGAATGACTCATTCAACAACTAAAATATACTCAAGGTGACAGTAGAACAAAAGAAACCAACCAAACGAAATGAAACAGTGTTGCCGTGGAGTCAATTTCGACTCAAAGTGAACATACACAGCAGAGTAGAACTGCCCCCATAGTTTTCAAAGCCCTGAATCTTTACAGAAGGACACTGCCACATCTTTCTCCCAAGGATTGGCTGGTGGATTCAAACTGACACATTCCAGTTAACAGCCAAGCATTTTAACCACTGCACCACCAGGACTCCTTGGTACAAAATAAGAGGGAGTCAATTCAGCTGAGGGGTTTAGAAAACACTGCCCTTTCCCCTTTCCTATTACTTGATCTTTATATAAAAAGTACGTATGACATTCATTCAGAGATGCTAAGGACTGGTAGAGCACCTTGGTAAAAATCAGTTCCTCACATACATGTGGGTCTATTTCTGGACTCATTTTTCTGTTCCACTGATCTCTGAATTTATCTTTATGCCAATACTACACTGTCTTAATTATGGTAGCTTTAAAATTGAAATCATGTTACAGCAGTCCTTCAACTATGTTCTTCAACAGTATTACTTTAATGCAAGTCTTTGAAAGACGTAAGTGGCTATACAAATGTAGAATATTTTTCTAATTCTCTACTCTAATCTCATTAACTGTTATTGTTGTTGTTGTTAGGTGCTGACAAGTAGTCTCCGACTCATAGCGACCCTATGCACAGCAGAACAAAACACTGCCCAGTCCCGCACCAGCTCCATGATTCTGGCTATACTTGAGCCCATTGCTGCAGCTACTGTGTCAATGCATCTCATTAAGGGCCTTCCCCGCTTTTGTTGACCCTCCACCTTAGCAAGCATGATCTCCTTCTCCAGGGAATAGCCCCTTCTAACAACATGACCAAAACAGGTAGGTGAGATGAAGTCTGGCCATTCTTGCTTCCAAGGAGCATTCCAGCTGCACTTCCTCCAGGGCCGATCTGTTAGATCTTTTAGCAGTCCATGGTACTTTCCGTATTCTTCGCCAGCACCACAACTCAAAAGCATTAACTCTTCTTTGGTCTTCCTTATTCATTGTCCAGCTCTCACATGCATATGAGGCTACTGAAAATACCATGGCTTATGTCAGGGACACTTTAGTCTTCAAGGAGACATCTTTGCTCTTGAGCACTTGAAAGAGGTCCTTTGCAGCCTATTTGCCCTGTGCTATATGTCGTCTGATGTCCTGACTGCTGCTTCCATTGGCGTCAATTGTAGAACCAAGCAATGTGAAGTCTTTGACAACTTCAATCTTTTCTCTATTTATTGTGATGCTGCTTACAAGAAAATTTTTGTTTTCTTTATATTGAGATATAAACTGCAGACTGTATTCTTTAATCTTCATCAGTAAGTGCCTCAAGTCATCATCACTTTTGGCAAACAAAGTTTGTGAAGTCAGCGTACTGCAGGTTGTTAATGAAGCCATCCTCCAATCCTGTATGCCACGTTCTTCTTCATATAGTCCAGCTTTCTGGATTATCTACACAGCATACAGAATGAACAAGTATGGTGAAAGGATACAACCCTGGCACACTCCCTTCTTGATTTTAAACCATGCAGTGTCCCCTTATTCTGTTCGAACGACAGCCTCCTTCCGAGCCTATGTACAGGTTCCTCACGAGTACAATTAAATGTTCTAGAACTCCCATTATTCTCAATGTTATATCCACAATTTGTTATGATTCACACAATCAAATGCTTTTGCATAGTCAATAAAACACAAGTAAACCTCTTTCTGGTATTCTTTGCTTTCAGGCAAGATCCATCTGACATCAGCAATGATATCCTTCGTTCCACATCCTCTCCTGAAACCAGCTTGCATTTCTGGAAGTTCTCTGTCAATATACTGCTGCAACTCTTTTTGAATTATCTTCAGCAAGATTTTACTTGCATGCAGTATTAGTGATATTGTTCGATTAATTTCCACATTGTGTTGGATTACCTTTCTTTGGAATGGGTACAAATACGGGCCTCTTCCAGTCAGTTGGCCAGGTAGCTGTCTTACAAATCTCTTGGCATAGCTGAGTAAGTGCCTAAAGTAGGGCATCTGTTTGTTGAAACATTTCAATGGGTATTCCATCAATTCCTGGAGACTTCTTCACCAATTCCTTCATTGAAGCTTCAACTTCTTCTCTTCACCAATTCCTTCAGTGAAGCTTCAACTTCTTCCTTCAGTACCACTGGTTCTTGATCATATATGCAACCTCCTGAAATGGATGAAAATCGACCAGGTCTTTTTGGTACAGTGACTTTGTGTATTCCTTCCATCTTCTTTTGATGCTACTGCATTATTTAATATTTTCCCCATAGAATCTTTCAATATTGCAACTCAAGGCTTAATTTTTTTCCTCAGATCTTTCAGCTTGAGAAATATTGAGCATGTTCTTCCCTTTTGGTTTTCTAATTCCAGATCTTTGCACATTTCATTATAGTACTTGGCATTATCTTCTTGAGCTCTTTGCAATCTTTTGTTCAGCTCTTTTATCTTGTCATTTCTTCTATTTGCTTAAGTTACTCCCAGCTCAAGAGCAAGTTTCAGAGTCTCTTCTGACAACCATTTTGGTCTTCCTTCCTTATCTTTTTAATAACCTCTTGCTTTCTTCATGGATGATGTTCTTGATGTCATGCCACAATTCTGGTTTTTTCGGTCACTGGTGTTCAATGCATCAAATCTACTTTTTAGATGGTCTCTAAGTTCAGGAGGGATATATTCCAGGTCCTATTTTGGCTCTCACGGACTTGTTTCAATTGTCTTTAGCTTCAAGTTGAACTTGCATATGAGCAGTTGATGGTCTGTTCCACAATCAGCTCCTGGCCTTGCTGTAGCTAACGTTATCTTTAGCCACAACAAGGCCAGGAGATATCATTAACTGTTAGGGTTACAAATACTAGAACAGTAAGAAATTAACAGAAATTATATAACTATTAAAATTATACAAGTAATTCTCTTTTTTACATATAAAATCAATGTGGCCTATCTGAAGGTGTTTTTACTCAAAACCAGATATACAAGTTAACATATGAAATAATATTTAACATCCTTACCTGTAAACCATATTTTACTCGTATTTTCTTTAATTCTTTTCTTCTTTCCAACTCTTTTCCCTCCTTACTTAGTGTTGGACCAACTAAATGAAAAGCAGTGACTTTGGTTTAAAACACACACACACACATGAAGCTGATACACTTTATAGAAAAGAAATACCAATGTTATTTAGGAGCTCTGGTAGCATAGTGCCTAAGGTACTTGACTGCTAACCAGAAGGCTGGTGGTTCAAACCTACCAGTCGCTTCTCGGAAGGAAGGTTGGGCAATCTACTTTCGTAGTGACACCGCCTTGGAAACCCAAGGAGGGGTTGCTATGAGTCAGGTCTGACTCGAGGGTACATACCAACAACAATAACAATGTTATTTAATAAAAAAATAAATAACTGCATTAGTACCTGATTTGCAGATTACTCAGAAATTCAAATTAACATTAATATAAAAGGATTTTTTGTTGTGATGATGTACTTTCAGCATTTTAGGCAGCTAAAACCTACTTGGAAAGTTAGCCAAATGCACAATCTAAGGGATTATAAGAAAGTTACAGTATAGATACTAAGACAAAGACTAACCACCTCAATTTTCAGCACTATGATTATAACAGAATTCCAAATGCAAAAATATTAAGTGAATTTTCCAAAACAAAATAGCTATGTAAAAGAAAAAAAAAGTTATTATAATATTCCACATAAATGTTCATAATCTAATCTTAGAAAAACAAAATATAAACAATGAAAGCATATACCTGTTATTTTGGAGGAAAAGGATTATGGGAAAAAATACTACTTCTTACTAGTTCAAAGTATCTTTAGATTTTAGAAGCCTTAGATGGGTGGGCTGAAAGCATAGAAACATCCTACAGTATTACTTATTATAGAAAATAATGGCACATGCAGACAATGTATCAACATGAACTATAAACAGGACAGCGAACATATGAATCAATAAGCCTTAATGTCCTGGTCTGTTATTTTCAATGTTGATATTATATTAGAGTTTAACTGTGATGACTTTTTCCTAACAGTAAACAGGTATTAAAACCATTCTTTATTATGTCACAATTACTCTTTTGAAAGACATTTAGCTACCACTGCAGTGTTACTTCAAAAGTTACTAAGCTGGGTTAGCAAAAACAGATGTAATGAGTATCTTTCCTGTCAAAATGAAACCCTGCTCTAAATGTAAAATAGTTAAATTATTATATACAAGAATTACCTACAGTAAAACCTGTGAAAGCCAGAACCTGTGTAAGGTAGAAAACTACCAGAGAATGAAATGTCAAATATTTCCCACTAAACTAAGAGATGAAGAAGTGGTAAGACTACATCCAAAGGTAGAAAACAAGGCAGTCCTGTCAAGCTCTGGCTCTCGCAGGTTTCACTGTATTAGCCTCAATCTACTAGCCCAGGTCTGCTAAGCTAAGTATAGAAATGAAATTCTAAATGCATGCCATTTGTTAACTGGTCTCATTTGATAATATTCACTGAACTACAAATATATGTCAATACAGTATCATGTCAATTAGACACTAGCTGATAGCTTTACATAAATTATCACTGTAACAGGATTATTTTGATATGAAGCTGGTGACTAATAATTTTTGTAACACTCAGTGAATTAAAGAAAAAAGATATCATACCCATATATAACAATGTTACACATACCAAAAGATTCATCTTTCTTATCAAGGCGAAGGTGAGCTCTAACCTGCCCTGGTTCACAGCCATCACAGGTATCACTGCCAGGGTGAATATGAAATGACAACACAGTCTCTCCAATTTTCACTTCATCTCCATGCTCAAGTACATATGGTTCACATTTAGTTTTAGGCTAGAGGGGAAAAAAATGACAAGACAGTTATATAATAGCTATTTTATGTCTACTGTTACATTATGTCTGGTTATAATGAAAAACACATTTGAAATGGTTTTTAGTGATAGACCCACATTGCACACCCACACATACACTTCTACAACTTCAAAGATGACCCTTATAACACATTCTATTAGAGAAGAAGATAGCTAAACTGAGCATCTTATAATTTTTATCCTATCAAATTCACCCAATTTCCTTTCTCCAGGCCCAGTACTAACAGAAATCTTCAACTTCAGATTTCAAATAATCTATTACCAAAAGAAATCATGATAGTTGAAAGATAAAGTGTTAAGAGGAGACTGTATTTTTTTTCCCATATAATGTGTCCATGTAAATAATGTACATAGTGTTCATAGGAAACACAACTTAGAAAAGATAAAAAGGGGTGTGTGGGAATCCTGTATAACGTGCATGTTTTTGTGTAAAAATCCAGTAATATCTCCCTCTTTTCCTCTTGATGATTCAGTTTTGTTTCATTGTTAATTCTTATAAGGTGTCTCTCCCTTCCATATATTTTATTATGTGTCAAGCACTCTGCTATGTGCTTATAATACAAGAATTAACTAAAGACACATAGCCCTACCTTCAAAGTTTGCAATTCAGCAATATTCCCATTAAACAATTTTAAAAAGGAGGGTGCTACAGCTGCTGTAAGAATATTAACTCTGAATAGCTATAAGATACACTGATATCTAAAAATAAGGCATATATCTATAACTAGAAGTCAACAATCGAGTGCAAAGTTTACCTTTCTGGGAACTTCCCTTACAAGTAACACATATGGACTTGAATTCTGTTCTCAACTAAATGGTATCTGTAACATCTATTATCTTCAAAAACATAAAACACTTCAATTCAATTTTTTAAATGGACAGATAATTAGTTAGTATACATATACTCACCTGAAGAATCTGTTTTCCATTAACAATTGTGCCATTTTGACTGCCTTGATCGACGAGGACATAACTTTGTAAGTCATGGTCAAAATGAATTTCAGCATGAAACTTAGAAAAAAGAATAAAGCAATTACAGAGTACTATACTTTTCTGGGGAGCTCTGGTGGTATAGTACCTAAGGCATATGACTGCTAACCAGAAGGCTAGAGGTTCAAACCCACCAGCCACTGCTCAGAAGGAAGGTTGGGCAATCTACTTCTATAGTGATACTGCCTTGGAAACCCAAGGAGGGGTCTCTATGAGTCGGATCTGACTTGACAGCAGGCCATTTTTTTTTTTTTAATACTTTTCTGAACCATGTCCAGTATCTCTATAACATATGGTAGACTTCAATCTCTGAAAATTTAACTTTTATTATTTTTAATACATTTTTTCCCCATATAAACATATGTTTCTGCTAGAAATGTGGAGGCTAAAGAATACAAATGAAAAAAACTCACCTATAATCCCATCTATGTTGTTGCTATTGTTGTTGGGTACTTTCAAGTCAGTTCTGACTCATAACAACCCTATGTACAACAGAACGAAACACTGCCAGTCATGCACCAGCCTCACAATCATTGTCATGTTTGAATCTATCATTGCAGCCACTGTGTCAATCATCTCATTGAGGACTGTGGTGTAGCAAATTACTTAGTGTGGCTTTTCTACCCATAAGTCTTTGTAAACTCCAAGGTGGGATTTGCTATGAGCAACTCCTGATTGTAAATGTTATCCACCTGGGTTATTTCTGTTGGGAGTAGCAGAATGCAATGTTATGGGAGGCTCACTCTCAGGTGCTTAGAATTCTGTTGTTATGATTGGTTGGTTTGGCCACTCTGCCTAGCTCAAAACGAGGCCTCCTAGAGGCAGGACTCTCTCTGGCTGCTGGTTGAGAAAGACATGTTGCTGAAAGAGACACGCGGTCCTGAAAGAGACACATGCTGCTGGGAAAGAGACACGAGACATGCATTCTTCTCACTCTTTTTATCATTAACCAAAACGTGGTTGTTGTTGTTGTTGTTGTTAAGTGCCGTTGAGTCGCTTCCGACTCATAGCGACCCCATGCACAGCAGAACCAAACACTGCCCAATCCCACGCCAGCCCCACAATCCCTGCTATACTTGAGCCCATCATCGCAGCCACTGTGTCAATCCATCTCATTGAAGGCCTCCCCCTCTTTCGTCGACCCTCCACCCTACCAAGCATGACATCCTTCTCCAGGGAATGGTCCCTTCTTACA
>NW_006921694.1:530350-541028 GCF_000298275.1 Orycteropus afer afer | reverse complement strand
TGGTTGGGGCATAAATTTGAATAACAGTCATATTAACGGGTCTTCCTTGTAGGCGTATGGATATTATCCTATCACTGACAGCATTGTATTTCAGGACAATCTTGAAACATCGTTTGTGATGATAAATGCCACACCATTCCTTTTCAAACTTGGTATTGCCATATTTGTTATTTTTACCAGTCTAAACTCAATCTACTTCCATAAAGATTTACCACCTTGGAAACCCAAAGGGGGTCATCACTATGAGCTGGAATCGATTCGATGGAAGTGGGTTCGGTTTTTTTTTTTTTTTTGGTTTAAACTCAAACCAAACTCACTGCCATTGAGCTGATTCTGACTCACAGTGACCTCCACCCCAAGTGGGTTTCCAAAGCTGTAAAACTTTATGGAAGCAGAATGCCTTGCCTTTCTTCTGCAGAGAGGGTGGTGGGTTCAAACCACTGACCTTTTGATTAGCAGGCAAATGCTTTAACCACTATACCACCAGAGCTCCTTTTTTTTTTTTTTTTTTTACCAGTCTAGGAGATATGAAATGAAATTGCATCAATGTAATTTTAATTTGCATTTTCCTGATTACTAAGAAGACCAACAACCTTTTATATAACTGGCCATTTTAGTTTCCTCTTCTGTAATTTGAGAGTTAAGATTACAAAGTTTTCTCCCTCTTTAATTGAAGCGGAAAAAAAGTAGAAAAACTAGACTTTCAAACTAACAATGGTAAACAAATATTCTAAAAACACAAAAATCCTATGAAACATACTTCAGATTCATATTACCATTCCATTAAATGGGAATAAGATGGGGACGATGAAAGGATAAAAGGAAAAAAAAAAGAGTTAACAGTAAGAAGGGAGAGAGAAAACCAAAGAGTATGTTTGTAATACAGAAAAAAGAAAAGTAGTAAGTATAAATAGCCTCAGTAGCTAACCTTTTGTTTTCATCTAATTTTAACTTAAAGTGCAACTCTGTTCTGAAAACTGTTTTTCCGGACATCATTAGCAGCTCAACTAGGAAAAGCTGTAGACAATAGCACTGGGTAGTGAAGACAGATTATTCTTGTGTTACAACATAGTCTGGGCTCAAAGTAACCATCTACTAATTTAGCCAACTAATAGCCTGAGTCCAAGTCTGATTCATTAGTGAAATGCTATAATATATAGTGTATTTATTTTACTTAGTAAGCATTTGTTATATGGTCAATACTCTGATACTTAAATTAGTGCACATTTTCTACTCTTAGCCCAGGCTCTTAAAAAATAAACACCATTTAAAATTTTTATTTTCTCAAGCACCAGAACAAACAAATGTGCATTATTTTCATTACCATTTCTACATTAAATGTGAATATTTCTTATACTAAATGAGGGGGGAAAACCCCTAAGCTTTCTTCTGTGAAGAAAAAACTGAGTCTGAAAGGCTATATGAAAAATCAGAGCGCTTACCTTACTGACACCAACTTCAGGGATTCGAAGAGTATGCTCCATATCTTTTTCTCTGCAGAGTTAAGTAAAGTGTGTTTACTAATTGGGGGGGGGGGGGGCATACACAAATGAAGCATTTACAGAATTGACATGGAAAGAATTTTAAAAACAGATTATGTTAAAATGCAAGTCTCTCTACTGTGGAGAGTCTTTTGGTGATGGATTATCTAGTTCTCATAATCCTATTTGAACTTCCCTGTCTGAAAGGGTGTTTCATCTAGCTCATAACTAATCAGTAACCAATGGACATAAAATGTCCTTTGTATCAACTTCAGTCATTTACCCAGGTCTGTCAAATATGTTTCTATTTCTATTATTACACGGATTACACACATGTGAAAGGAGCATATTTTCAAGAATTTAAAATTAAGACATTTTGTAGATCTGAACTAAGAATAGATTAGATTTATCTTTCCCACTGGGAAAAAACGAATGATCTTATTCATGATTAAAGCTTACTTCCCTATCAAACTGGTTGTAAGTTACAAAGGGAAAGGAAAAGAAGCCAAGATTGGATTTATGCCTGAAAAGAGCAGAATGAAAGGTAAGAAAATGACCATAATCTCTGTGAAAGGTATCACCAAGTTTTATCTTCTTATATAGACAGGTTTCCATGTAGGGACTATAAAGACATATACTAAATTGACTTCCAAAAGCAACTGACAAAAGACAGCAGTCAACAATATTTTATGAGTGGGTGAGGGAGGAACAAGGATGTCACTGTTAGTTTTTGCCTTTTCAATAAGTATCAAGCACATTTCATGGTAACTGCTTAAGAAACTTAACAATTAATTCATTGGAAGGATAAAACAAATAGGCAAATAGCCAAATTAATACAATAAGCCATTTATGAAAGATACAAAGATGGTGTCTGCAGAATTCAGAGGAAATGAAGGAAGATGAATATATGAAAATGAGAATAATTAAATCAGTGCCTACCACTTGATAAAGCTCCTTAGTTTGTTTCAAACTATCAATATTATCAAGTAGATAATACTATCCCCAAATAACAGATGAGGAAAATGAGATTTAGTTTCTGACCTTGAGTCTGAAATGTCAAAAAAAAAGGTGGTACTAGAGCTAGACCTTCAAGGCTGAGTGCAAAGATGAACAGAACTTTGCAAAGCAGCTTTGAGGAAAAAGATTCCATGCAGGAGAAATGCCAAGAACAGGTACACAGGCAATAAAGTACAAGATCTGATAAAGAAACAATAAACAATACAATGAGTCTGGAGCTCGAGCTTCATGTAAATCAGGGGCTGACAAACGGGCACCTGTGTGTCAAACAATGCCAGACCTATTTTTATAAACAAAGCTTTTTTGGGAAACAGACATGCCCATTCATTACATATTGTCTACTCGGTCCTCTAGAAGCTCTGGTAGTGTAATGCCTAAGGCACTTGACTGCTAAGCAGAAGGCTGGCGGATCAAATCCACCAGCCACTCCTCGGAAGGAAGGTTGGGCAATCTACCTCCACAGTGATACCACCTCGGAAACCCTAGGAGGTTTGTGACAATTCTACTCTGGTCCAACTTGACAGCACATTATGACAACAACAACACTTGGCCCTTTAAGATAAATTTTTCTGATCCTTGATACAGATGATAAAAGTCTAGAAAGATATGTTGAAGCCAAAGCATAGAGAGCCTTGAATGCAGGTTAAAGAAGTTAAAAATTACATACCAGGTTATATAAAATCACTGAATGACTTTGAACGAACACACAAGGGCTGTGTTTATATCAAGAGGAATCTGGTAGAACTACTTGAGATGAACTAATCAAAGGGAAATGAGGACAGAAGGACCGGTTAGGAAGTTACTACAGGAGTCCATTCAAAGGGCTAAAACCCACAGCTACCGAGTCGATTACAACTTATAGCAACCCTATGGGACAGAGTAGAATTGTCACAAAAAGTTTCCAAGGCTGTAAATGTTTATTTATGGAAGCAGATTGCTTCATCTTTCTCCCACAGAGCGCTGGCAGGTTCAGAGTGATGGCCTTTTTGGTAAGCAGTCAAATGTTTTAACCACTATGCCACCAGAGCTCCCTCAAATGGCTAAAGAGAAGCTCAAATAGGATGGCCAACAGGGACAGAAAGTAAGCAAATGAGAGAGATTTTAGCAGCAGAATCAGTAATGTTGTGACTAGTTGTAGGGGGGGTTTAATAAAAGGAAATGAGTCAAAGTTGATTGATAGGAGATCGTACATGTATTTCACCTTGAATGACAATTCTAATAAATGGAAAAAAATAAATAAATAACAGCTGCCTGCAGTACAGAATGTTGACTACATGTAAATGCTGGCTTATATGCAAATCATTATTAAGACTTTATACTGTGGGTTGGACAATGAATACAGAAGATTGAAGGAGTTGATGCTTTTGAGTTGTGGTGTTGGCAAAGAATACTGAAAGTACCATGTACTGCCAGAAGAACCAAAAAATCTGTCCTGGAAGAAGCATGGCCAGAATGCTCCTTGGAAGTAAGAATGGCCAGAGGTCATCTCACCTACTTTGGTCATATCTCGGAAGGAACCATTCCCTGGAGAAGGATATCATGCTTGGTGAAGTTGAGGGTCAACAAAAAAGTGTAATGGCCTCAATGAGATGGACTGACACAGTGGCTGCAACGACGGGCTCAGGTATAGCATGGACCCTTAAGCTGGCACAGGACTGAGCAGTGTTTTCCTCTGTTGAACATGGGGTCCTTTTGAGTTGGAGTGACTTGATGGCACCTAACCACAACATACTGTAGGTCTGAAATTCAACAAAGAAGTTGAAGCTGAGATAAAATTTAGGGGTCTCATTCACAGAGATAAATAGATGATATATATATATATATATATATATATATATATATATACACGGTCGACAAAAGAGGGGGAGGCCTTCAAGGAGATGGATTGATATGGTGGCTGCGATGATGGGCTCAGGTATAGCAGGGATTGTGGGGCTGGCGCAGGATCGGGCAGTGTTTCGTTCTGCTGTGCATGGAGTTGCTATGAGTCGGAAACGACTCGACGGCACTTAACAACAACAACAAAACAACAACAACAAACACACACACATATATATCATCTATCTCTCTATATGAATATATATAAAGAAAGGAATAAAGAGAAAGGAAGTTCATATTGTCTCCCTGCTCCAAAGTGAAGCAGAGAGCTTTTTTTATTTTTAAAAAAGTAATTAGGTTATCATTCTTCAGTTTAAAACACCCTTTAATGCCACTATGATACTTAAGGGATAAAATCTACATTATTCATATGGTCTTTTACAACCTATGCCCAGCCCATCTTTCCAGCTTCATCTTCATGTATTATTTCAGACATGCCCTAGATTGCAGTCACATCAAACTATTCATGATATACCTTTATATGCCATACCTTCTTTATATGACATACCTTCCAGTTCCCTATATATGATGTGCTTTTGTGTCAATGTACCTTTACACAAGCTCCTGCTGCCTCAAAACAAGTTACCCTTCAAGATG
The DNA here is from genome assembly GCF_000298275.1 of Orycteropus afer afer. Lineage (NCBI taxonomy): Eukaryota > Metazoa > Chordata > Mammalia > Tubulidentata > Orycteropodidae > Orycteropus > Orycteropus afer. The sequence continues at coordinate 536,055 of NW_006921694.1, read as the reverse complement.
CTGTTCTATCATCATCTCTTAGTTTTCCCAGTTACCACCATTCCCAACAACCAACCCATGATTCTTCACATGTGAACCCATGAACACTCTATGTATGCTTCTATTCCAGTACTTTCAGACAGTAATTATTTAACATGTCTCTCCCTTCACATTGTGCTTTCTGTGTGCAGCGATCATGCCTTAGCCCTCTTTGTATCCCTACATGTTTAACAATACTTGACAAAGAGATGGTCATTAAAGTCTTTTTAAAAGAACGATCTAGTAATATGAACCATGCTTACCTTCCAATTGTAGCAGGGTTTACAGCTGTAATGATAAAAAGTGATCCTATCTGCAGCACTGGTGATCTAATAACAATTACTCTGATACATGGGGGCCAAATTTTATCTTCATCTGCCAGAGAAAGAAGTGGGTAAACATTAATTAAAATGTTATGCTGAAAAAATAAAATGTTATGAAAAAAAAAAATCTTTACTCTTTAGGGGTAAAAAGGAGGCATCCCTAAGAGGCAAAAAATATAGATAGATAGATCAAAAATTTTGAGTAAAATAAACTTCTTAAGGTGCTCTGGTGGCATAGTGCCTAAGGCACTTGACTGCCAACCAGAAGGCTGGCAGTTCAAACCCACCAGCCACTCCTTCTTCCGTAGTGATACTGTCTCAGAAACCCAAGGAGGGGTTGCTAGGAGTCGAACTGACTTGACAGCAGTGAGTTGTTTTTGTTTTAAACTTCTGAAATTCTGTGATATGTTCTACACAATGAGTAAGGCTTAACATTGTAGCAGTTTAAGTGAACAATCTAAAGGTATTGACTACCACAGTTATGTAACAACCACCTCTCTATTTTTGAAGGTCTTAGAATCTGAGAACACCTCACTTATATGTCATTTCATGTTATAAAACTTGAGACTATTCTTTACAAAAAATGAAAACTCAATTTTATTAAGAACAAAAGAAACATATATATATACAATACAAAATTGCAGTTTCTAAAAATTTTATCTTTATATCCTCAAGGAAAAAAAATTATTAGATTTGCCATAATACCTATGAAGCTGAATTCACAAACCTCATTTTTTAAAGACAACTAACCTCCCATGGAGCTCTGGTGGTGCAGTGGTCAAGCACTTCACTGCTAACCAAAAGGTCAGTAGTTCAATCCCATCAGCTGCTCCGTGGAAGAAATGTATGGCAGTCTGCTTCCATAAAGATTACAGCCTTGGTAATTCTATGGGACAGTTCTGCTCTGTCCTACAGAGTTGCTATGAGACAGAATCAACTCAATGGAAATGAATTTGGTTTTCTGGTTTAACCTCTTCTCTCTGCAGTTACAAACCCCAAACCCACTGCCACTGAGTTGATTCTGACTCATAGTGACTCTATGGGAGGACAGAGCAAAACTGCCCCATTAAGGTTGTAAATCTTATGTAAATCTTATCCCAAGGTTGTAAATCTTTATGGAAGCAGACTGACTCATCTTTCTCCTACGGAGGAGTTGGTGGGTTCAAATTGCCAACCTTTTGGTTAGCAGCTGAATGCTTTAATCACTGTACCACCAAAGCTCTTTCCCAATTACAGAAGTGGATTATCTGACCCACTAAAGCATATTTATCAGTATGTACACTTTAGGATTAGAACATTGGTAGCCTGGTTTTATGTTCTACTGGCTAGGCCATTTAATGCAATAAAACTTTCTTTAGGTCCAAGTATTAGTCTATGTTCTTACCTTACTTTCTAAAAATAAATGAGTGGCAGACCACAAAATTTTCAGTGTCATTAAAATAAGCAGGTTAAAACTGTTCTCAATGAAGTTACTTTTTACTGTAGATATGCTACATGAGTCACTAACGTTTTTTAACTGCTCTGCTCTTTGACAATGTGGTGTAGTGAATTACTTGGTATGGCTTTTCTAACCAGTCTTTGTGACCCAGATTACTGGGTGGGACCAAGCAAATAAGGTGTATGGAACTCTAATGTGGGAATTGGTTAGGTTTGCCATTCTGCTAGGCTTAAAATGAGCCCTCCTAGATGCAGCAGGGGGATCTCACTGCCATCAAGGGTGAAGAGCTGGAGGTGGAATGGAGGACGTCCTTTGACGCAAGAGCCCTGCGCTGAACCTCCTTGGCAGAAAGACAGGAGAGACAACGGGCTGAGGAACCAAGAGGCATGAGACAGAGGAGGGGGCTTGCTAGCTCATGGAAGGAGAAAGCCGAATGCCTTTTAGCAGGAGGCTTGCTGGCAGAATGGGGTGTACCTAGATGTGCGTATCAGGAGAGATAAAAGAGCTCTTCAATACTTGCCCAACCAGGGCAGAGGCCAGGCCAAGAGGTCAAGGGCCAGAGAGGAGTATCTGAGGGTATAACCAAGGGGAGACTGTCCTGATTGAAGATTTTTATTTTGAGAGCATTCCTGAACCTGAACTGTAACCTGTTACTTGCCTAATAAACCCCATAATTGAAAGTATTGTCTGTGAGTTCTGTGTAGCCACTGCAACGAATTACTGAACCCAAAAGAGAAGTAGTGAGTGCTGTGGGATGGTCAGTGTCAGAGTTGGTAAACAGTATGGAGGACAGTGGCATGTCTGGCCTCATAGGAATAAAAGCCTTGGGCTGCTGGTGATTCTCTCCCCACCTTGTGAAATTAGAGGCAGTGAGAAGATACTGCCTCCATGCCCTTTTTGCAGACAATTACCAGACTGAATTATTTATTTAAAATTGCATATGGTTATTTACTTACCTTCATCCTCAGTGTCTCCTGCACTCACACTATCTTCACTGGTAATGTCTTCATCGTAACTGTCCTCAGCCTGAGAGTCTGTAATTTCCCCTTCTTCTGGCTCACTATCAGTCTCTATGATTTTCTCATCTTTAAATGAAGTTGAATTACAAGTATTTTCACTAAAAGGAGAATCTATACGGTTTCCAGTAACTGGTATAGTGAATTTTGGGGAATAATTTTTGTAATAAATATCTCTTTTGGCCTTCTTTTTCACATTTGCAAAATCTTCTTCCTCACTACATCTTGTATGTTCAACACTGGATGCTTTTTGATCTTCTAAATTCAAATCCTGGAAGGGGAGGGGATAGGTGGGAACAGGAGAGAATCATTTTAAACCTCACCATTTTATAATACTTAATTTGAACTGTTATAATATATTAGGGAAAAAGGTTTAGGGAATAGAATGATTAAGCATGTTTGTAGTGGTTTTAAAACATTCTCACAAATTCTTTTGACACATCTCTCATAGAAAGGTGGGGTCTATATCACCTCTCTCCATAAGCCTGGGCCAGCTGACCTTGGTGACTCAAATGGAACAGAAATGATGCTGCATAACATTCTGGGCTAAGTTAGGAAATGCTATGCCACTTCTGCTTGGTTCCTCTGGGATGCTTACCTGGAGGAAATAAGGTACCAAGAAGCCTGGCTACCCTGAGACTGTCATGTGTGAGAGGCCACACGTAAGCCCACCGACTGACAGTACAGCTGGGCTCTTAGCAACAGCCAACATCATCTGCCAGTCATTTGAGGGAACCCTCTTGGACATCCAGTGCAACTGTGCCTTCAGGGACAGCAATCCCAGCTGATATCTGCCTACAACCACATGAAACCCTTCTCAAGTAAGAACTGCCAGAATTCCTGACCAAGAAAATGAAGCCAACTCATTAATAACTGTTGTTAAGCTGCTAGAAGCTCTGGTGGCATAGTGCCTAGGGCATCTGACTGCTAACCAATGGCAGTTCAAACCCACCAGCCACTCCTAAGAAGGAAGACTGGACAATCTACTGCCGTAGAGATACCACCTTGGAAACCCAAGGAGGGGTCACTATGAGTTGAATCAACTCAACAGCAGTGAGTTTGGTTTGGTTTTGGTTAAGCTACTAAACAACATGGTTTTCAAAAAATAAATTTTAATATTTTTTGAAGGTATCTTAATATTTACAACACTAAGGTACTACTGTTATAGTGAAATGAACCAGTACCAGTTGCCATCAAGCCAATTCCAACTCATGGTGACCCCATGTGTATTAGAGAAGAGCTGTGCTCCATAGGTTTTTCAACACTGATCTTTTAGAAACAGATCACCAGGCCTTTCTTTCAAAGTGCTTCTGAGTGGACATGAACTTCCAAATTAGTAGCTGAACACATTAACTCTTTATAACACCTAGGGACTCCACAGTGAAATAGTAATTTAATAAATGGCACCCTAGGAATGAGGCAACATACCCTAATAAAGAGCAATTACCTAAATACTCATGAAGCCTAGAAAAAACATCCTTCAGAGGATAAATGCTAAAATAAAATACAACCTATGTTTGATATAATCCAACTAAGACTGGTTAAGTCTTTACTTTTTGTAATTCATGACTTGATATTGCTATACTCTGTAGAATTTATTTTTGCTGTTAATGTCCTCAAGTTTGAAACATACACAAAATCTTAAACTAGGAATTTTTGTTCAAAAGTAATTCATTTAAATGTATACAGCTGCTACACCTGTTACATCAAGACACTGACATTTTAGTTTTCTGAACGTCTAGATTGATCAAAAGGTAAAAAAATCATTTTTCTTATTCAGTAATTTGTTTTTGTGTCATGAAGCTCAACAGGGCTTTATAGACCCATTAATCACACAATTCTCTAAGGAGGAAACAATCATTATCCTTGTTTTATAAGAAAATGAAACCAAACAGAAAAGATGAATTAAGTTCTGTAACTGGGTCAAGTTAAGGTCTGCTGAATATGGTAAATGATTAAAATAATCTCTTAGTTTTGTGCCGTAAACTTTCACACCTTTCAATTTCCTATAAAATAAGAGCAACAAATTTCTTTCCAAAAAGATCAAGCATAAGATTTATTTAATTTACTTGCATAAAACAGATAGCCACTGACACCTACAATGATTACAGTATCAAAAGTTAATTTCTAAAATATTAAAGCTAAAAACAATTAAGCTTTTCAGCCATAAAAGAAGTTGATTTCATCTTCTCTCAATCTGTATATTCAAGGAGTGTATTTTCTTGATAAGAGAATGTTTTGCCTTTCTAGACTATTAACACTATATACATTGCTTAAATAAATAATATTCTTAAAAACAAAAAAGGTGATCTACACAAATGGAAGACAATAACAATGCTCGTGGACAGGAAGACTGAATATCGTAAAAACATAAATACTAACCATAGCAATCTATACATTCAATGTAATCCCAATCCAGATCCTATCAGCATTCTTTAAGGATATGGAAAAACAAATCACTAATTTTATATGGAAAGGAAGAGACTTGAATAAGCAAAGCACGAAAGAAGAAGAAAGGAGGTCTCATATTCTCAGATCTCAAAACCTACTATACAGCCATAATAGTCAAAAGAGCCTGGTATTGGTATGGCAGATACACAGACAAGTGGAATAGAATTGAGAACCCAGAAACAGATCCACTGACCTATGTTCAGCTGATTTTTGACAAAGGGCTGAAATCCATTAAATGGGAAAGAGGTGGTCTCTTTAATAAATGGTACTCTCAAAACTGGATATCCATTTGCAGAAAAATTAAACACCATACTCAAAAACTAACTTCAGATGCATCAAAGACAGGAAACCTAAAACTATAAAGTTCCTCAAAGAAAACACGGGCAAATTTAGGGGAGCTCTGGTAGCATAGTGGCTAAGTCACTTGCCTGCTAACCAGACGGCTGGCGGTTCAAACCC
>NW_006921694.1:509648-529905 GCF_000298275.1 Orycteropus afer afer | reverse complement strand
AAAAAAAAAACAGACTCACTGCTGCCGAGTCAGTTCTGACTTACAGTGACCCCCCTCCTCCTTGGGTTTCTGAAGCGGTATCTCTATGGAAATAGATTGCCCAGTCTTCCTTCCAAGCAGTGGCTGGTGGGTTTGAACTACCAGCCTTCTAGTTAGCAGTCAAATGCAAATCAAACCAAGAAGATACCTTTTTGCCCCAGCGCTAATAGCAAAGTTCAACAAGACAGAAAATAACAAATGGTGGCAAGGATGTGGAGTGATTAAGACTCTCATACACTGCTGGTGAGGCCCTCAAATGATACATCCATTGTGGAAAACAGTATGGCAATTGCTTAAAAAGTTGGAATTAGAAACACCACTTGATTCAGCAATGCCATTACTAGGTATATATCCTAAGGAAGTGAGAACCAGAACAAACACAGACATACACATACCCATGCTTATTGCAGCACTATTTACGATAGCAAAAAGATGTAAATAACCTAGGTGCCCATCAACAGAAAAATGAATAACCAAACTATGGTACATACACACCATGGAATAGTATGCAATACTGCTAAAGAATAATGTAGAATTTACACAACACTGCATAACGTGGATGAACTTGGAGGACATTATGCTGTGAAATAACTCAATCACAGAAGGACAACTACTGTATTAGTTATTATTGTAAAAAGTCAAGGAAAGGTTTCTATATAAAAGGAAACTTTCTTTGTTGGTTACCAGGGGTGGGAGGGGAGAGGAGGGAACACCACTGATAAGGAGAGACAAGTATTGATTTGGGTGAAGGGAAGGGCAATATACCAAATAAAAGTGATTAACATGGTGGCACTGAGGAAAAGGAAGAGAGAGGTACATGGGAGGTACAGACAACAAAGATGAACCCTTCTGCACATACAGTACCAAGTTGTCAGTGATGGCAAGGATTGATCTACAGGTAGATAGATGGATGAACAAGCTGAACAATAAAGTATGTCTAGGCAGGGGGTAGTATGCCCATGATTACGTATAGGGTTGGCAGATGATGTTTCTACAAGCTTATCTGTATGTGCTATATTAAGAAACGTCCAGGTCGTAGCAACTGTGATCTTAAAATCTTGCAAGCGGCCATCTAGAGTTAATGATGGTTCTCTCCTTGTCCAGAGCAAAGAAGAATGAAGAAAACCAAAGATGCATGGAAACAATTAGTCCAAGCAACTGGTACACCATGTGATCCTCAGCCTATATGACTATGAAAGCAGAAGAATTAGATGGTACCTGGCTACCACTGTCAACCACTAGGAGGGGGATCTCTGTAGGAGATCCTGGATAGAGTGGGAGAACAATTTGGAACAAAACTAAAGTAATTTTGAAAAAAAGGACCAAGTTTGCTGGTCTGATAGAGCCTGACGGAACCACTGACACTATGGCCCTTAGTTGCCCTTCAAGTCTGGAACTGAACCCACTCCTGTGGCTTCCAGCCAAATCAAAGACAGGCATATGAGCTGAACATTTACATTAGATAGATATACTCCTTGGAGAGATCAATCATGGTAGAACAGAAGGGCTGTATATGCACAAGGAGACAGCTCAGGAGGCAAGAGTGCATGGGAGGAAAGGACACAGGGAAGAGGTAACTATGGGGAGGAAGTGGGAAGAGAGCTGCTGCATTGTGGGAAATGTCGCCAATGTCACGAGACAAAGTGTATGTGAGCTGCTGTATGGAAAGTGAATTTTCTCTGTAAACTTTCACCCAAATCACAATAAAATTTTTTTAAAAAAAATAATGTCCAGGTCTATAGTACGCTGACAAGGTTGTGGTTGCTTCTTGGCCACAGCCAGCTACCTAGAGGGAGTAAGCAGTTGGACCTGTGGGCTCGGGATGATGGTCACAGGGGATACCAACCTCAACTGGCATAACATACTGCACAAAACACTGTTCTACGCCCTATTATGGTGAGTAGTGAGTAGGATCTTAAAAGCTTGCAAGCAGCCATCTAGATGCAACAATGGGTATCTCCTCATCCAGAGCAAAGAGGAATGAAGAAAACCAAAGACATATGGAAACAATTAGTCCAAGGGACTCATAGACCATGCGATCCTCAGCCTGTATGATCATGAGACCAGAAGGAGATGGTGCCTGGCTACCACCGTCAACCATGTGGAGGGGGATTGATGCAGGAGAGCCTGGACAGAGTGGCAGAACAATGTGGAACAAAACTCAAAATCATAAAAAAAAAAAAAAAAAAAGACCAGGTTTGCTTGTCTGGCAGAACCTGGTGAGATCCCTGAGACTATATGGCCCCCAGGTACCCTTCAGATCTGGAACTGAATTCACTCCTGTGGCTTCCAGCCAAATAACAGACAGGCATATGGGCTGAACATTTACATCACACAGATATACTACTTGAAGTGATCAATCACAGGAGAACAGAAATTCCTGATGTCAAAAAACAAAACAAGAACAAAAATAAATTAAACTAAGCACCACATTTAACGGCATAGTTGATTTACCTTCTGGAGTAAGCTCTTTATCTGACTACAGACAAGAGTTCATAGACCAGCTATAGTCTTCAGACCACATGATAAGGAGCACTGAATACAAAGACCAACTACTGTGAATTGTTTATTACAAAAGTAAAGAAATAAAAACGATAGCTTGGATGTTTAATCTAAATCCACCTTCATGAAACTCAAAAGACAAGCTCAGTTGTGTTACTTTCAAATGAAGGAGAGCAAAATGCTAGTCTCTGAATTCTACAAGAGCCCTTAGGGATTATGTGGAGCTCTGGTAGCCTAGTGCTTAAGGCACTTGACTGTAAACCAGAAGGCTGGCGGTTCAAACCCACCAGCACTCCTCCGAAGGAAGGCTGGGCAATCCACTTCCGTAGTGATACCACCTCGGAAACCCAAGGAGGGTCGCTATGAGTCGGGTCCAACTCAATGGCACATAACAAGAACAACAGTGTCCCTTAATGCCCTAGTGTTATGAGATATCCTCAGTGGGGAGGAGAGTATGAGTAGCATTTACCACCACACAGGGCACTATGAACCAGAGAAGTATCTCTAACTGCTTTTTATACCAGGGGTGGGGGCAGTGTTCTAGTAAGTTTATCTGAAAAGGGGTGGGTGTCCATTTCACAATAGCTCATTTTACACATTAAAAAAATTGAAAAAAAGAGGGGTAAACTAAATCACCACTGTACACATAACTAGTAAGCAGCAGAATTACAATTAAAACTTGGGTCTCCTGACATCAAGCCCAGAGTTCCTTCCACTGAAACAGAAAGTCTGCTTCCTTGAGAGAGCCTAGAATCCACACTTTTAGAATTCACCAGTTACAAGAACTGAAAATCTGACTTTCTATACTTACAAGTTTCACTATCAGTAAAATATACTGAAATGCTAATTTTTCTGTAGCAGTTATTTCCTAAATTAAATCTGGCTGAATAATATAATCAGTTAACAAGTCACCTTCACCCTTAGTCCTTAAAAGTGGGTGCTTTCCCAGATTTCACCCTCAGCCTTTTCTTTGCATTTAGTACTCTCTTACACTTTTTCACAATTCTCAGTTTCAACCAGCAACTTAATGCAGGTGATACGCAAATCTACATGTACAGTCATCACCTACCAAGATACAGTCCATGAATATATTTGATTGGTACCTCAAACTGAAAACTAATATTTAATATCTGTGCCCCTTCTTCCTCTCATGTTCCCTTTCTTGGTTAATGATATTATCATTCAAATTAAACATCTTATGGTTATGTTTGACACTCCCTTATCAACTACATGGATCAACTTAGCAAATGCTATGGACTCAAGCAACAATTTGTCCCCAGTCTATCCCCTTATCTATTCTCAATATGCTAAAAGTCTCAGTCTAGGCCTACATCATGCATTGCCTGGACCATGCAACAACCTAGACTAACGCTGTTCAATAAAAATATAATAGAAGCCATATTTACGATTTTAAATTTTCTAGTAACCACATAAAAAAAGTAAAATAAAACAAAAATTAATTTTAAGGTTTTATCTGAGTATATACAAAATACTACTTTAATATGTAACCAATATAAAAATTATTAATGGGTATTTTGGATGTATTTTGTACCAAGGAGTTTATTGACTATGCAAAAGCATTTGATGGTGTGGGTAACAATAAATTATGGATAACACTGTGAAGAATGGGAATTCCAGAACACTTAATTTGCTCATGAAGAACTTGTACACAGACCAAGAGGAAGCTGTTCAACTAGAACAAATGGCTTAAATCACGAAAAATGCGCCTCAAGATTGTATCCTTTCACCATACTCATTCAATCTGTATGTTAAGAAGGTGGACTATATGAAGAACAGCACATGGAGGAAGACTTAATAACAACCTACAATATGTAGATGATACAATCTTGCTTGCTGAAAGTCAAGAGGATTTGGAGCATTTAATGACGAAGGTCAAAGACTATAGTCTTCAGGATACAGAAAACAAAAATTCTTGCAACTGGGCCAATAGGCAACACTATGGTAAATGGAGAAAAGATTGAACTTGTCAAGGATTGCATTTCACTTGGATCCATAATCAAAGTCCCAGGAAACAGCAGTCAAGAAATTGAACGACATAGTGCACTGGGTAAATCTGCTGCAAAAGACTTCTTGAAAGTGTTAAGAAGCAACGATGTCACTTTAAGGACTAAGGTGCACAAGTTATTGTATAGTCAATCACGTCATATGCACATGAAAGCTGGACCATGAATAAAGAAGACCAAAGAAGAATTGATGCATTTGAATGATGGTGTTGCCAAGGAACACTGAATATATCATGAATTTCCAGAAGAAAAACAAATTTGTCTTGGAAGAAGTATAGGGGGAATACTCCTTAGAAGCAAGGATTCACCTCTCATACTTTGGTCATGTTGTAAGGAGGTTCCATTCCCTAGAAAAGGATATCATGCTTGATAAAGCAGAAGGTCAGCAAAAAAGAGGAAGATCCTCAATGAGATGGACTGATACATGGCTGCAACAATGGGCTCAAGCATAGCAACAATTATGAGGATGGCACAGGACCAGGAAGTGTTCTGTTGTGTTGTACATAAGGTTGCTAAGAGTTGGAACCAACTCAACAGCATGTAACAACAAAAAGTCTTCAAAATCTATTTTACACTAAACAGCCCATCGCAATTTGGACTAGCCATGTTTTAAGTGCTCAACAGCCACCTGCGGCCAGTGGCTACCTTATTGGACAGTATGTGCCTAGAGAATGTATCTATTCTAAATTTTGTTTCTGAATTTTTAATGAATTATCAAGTCAACAAAGTACAGAATTGACTTTACTTACTACATGAGTTTAAAGAGTCAAATGTACCTAAGGTAGCAGAGTGGTAGTTTTGCTAAAATGCAGTAGAGCTGGCTTGATAATACACAACAGTTTGAAGTACAGATGAATCAGTTACAGCTCTTATTCTAAAATTCCAACTTACCTGGAATAAGCCTTTATTCTTAATATACACGTGTATTTTGCACGCCTTATGCCAAATGAACAAAAGTATTTTTTAAACGTAGAACAAGCAACAAATTATTTACCTGTTTTTCCTTTGGTTTTTAACATGCTCTGATTATTGTTTATACCTTAGAGCAACATGATGCAGTGAATTTATATACTCTTCTTTTAATTTATAAAATATGAGAATATCTTAAATACATACGTTTAATAGCAGCATAAATTCAGTTTGGAGACTGGCTAAACAGTTACAATGTGATAAACTACATACGCTTCCAGCACTACAAAAACACCAGGAATAAGAACGAGGACAAGGAGTTGAAAAACTCTAAGGCTTAGCTTTACAGGACAACATACATAGGGGGATATGGTGTAGTAAATTATATAGTTTGGCTTTTCTAGCCATAAGTCTTTGTAAACTCTGTGGTGGAATTTGCTGTGAGCAACTAAGTAGCTCCTGATTGTTAAAGTTATCCACCTGGAGTATTTCTGTTGGGAGCAGCACAAAGTAATTTTCTGGCAAGTTCACTCTCTCTCGGGTGTACAGAATTCTAATGTTGGGATTGGTTAGTTGGGCCACTCTGCCAGGCTCAAAAGGAGCCCTCCAAGAAGCAGAAGGAATCTCTCACTGCCAGCTGAGAGACACTCACAGACATGCATTGCTGACAGAAAGAGATGTGAGAGACACACACTGCCTAAAGAGGCTTGAGAGACATGCACTGCTGAGAGAGACACTGACAGACAAGCACTGCTGGGAGAAAGACTATCAGCTGAGAGACGGTGGGCTGAGAAAGACTGAGTGTGTTCCTGAACTTGAATCGTAGCCTGTTGCTTCCCAAATAAACCCCATAATCAGTGAGTTTTATGTGGCCGCTGCAGTGAATTATTGAACCCAGCAGAGAGGTGGTGGGTGCTGTGGGAGGAATGGTTGGTGTCAGGGTTGGTGAAAGGGCTGGAGGGAGGCAGCATGTCTAAATAGGCTTTGGGCTACTGATGGTGATTCTCTCTTCCTCTTGTGGGGTTACAGGAGGTTGGAAGATGTGGTCTCCCTGCACCTTTGGCAGGGGATAAATGGGTGATAGTGCCAGAAGTACTATTTTTTTTTTTAATTGCAATTTGGGTGAAGATTTACAGAGCAAATTCACTTTCCATACAGCAGTTCACATATACTTTGTCTCATGTCATTGACCACAGTTTACCACAATGCAACAGCTCCCCTCCCACTTCCTACTCACAGTTACCTCTTTCCAGTGTCCATCCCTCCTGCTCCCTGAGCTATCTCCCTGTGCATAAGCAGCCCTTCTTTCTCCCATGATTGTTCTCTCCAAGGCGTGTGTTCAACTCATATGCCTGTCTTTTGTTTGGCTGGAAGCCACAGGTGTGGGTTCAATTCCAGACCTGGTGGGCAGCTAGGGGCCATAGTCTCAGTGGTTCGACCAGGCTCTATCAGACCAGCAAACCTGGTCCCCACCTTTTTTTTTTTTCCCTTCAAATGATTTTGAGTTTTGTTCCACACTGTTCTCCCTCTCTATCCAGGATCTCCTAGATAGATCCCCTTCCAAGTGGATGACAGTGGTCAGTGGTAGCTGGGCACCATCTAGTTCTGGTCTCACAGTTGTATAGGCTGCAGATCGGATGGTGTACTAACTCTAGGACTAATTGTTTGCATGACTTTTGGTTTTTTTTCATTCTTCTTTGCTCTGGATGAGGAGAGACCCATCGTTGCATCTAGATGGCAGCTTGCTAGCTTTTAAGATCCCAGTTGCTACTCGCCAAAGTATGAGGTGGAACAATGTTTTGTATAGTGTGTTATGCCAATTGAGCTTGATGTCCTCTGCGACTATGGTACCAAGCCCACAGTTTCAACTGCTTGGTCCCTCTGGGTAGCTGGCTGTGACCAAGCCGTGACCACAACCTTAACCCCTTGTCAGCTCTACTATGCACTTGGGAATTCTGATCATTCACATAAACTTATAACACCATTGTCTGCCAACCCTATACATGTTCTTGGATACCCTCCCCATTTCATACACATACCTAATCATTTAGACTGTCCACCCATCTATCCACCCATATATCCATGTTGGCCTTCACTGACACTGTAGTACTGTATGTGCAAAAGGGTTCATCTTTGTTGTCTGTACCTCCCATGTACTCTCTCTGTCTTTCTCATCCTCAATGGTGTCGTATTTGTCACTCACATTTGGTACATTGCCCTTCTCTTCACCCAAATCAATATTTATCTCTATCTATCTAACAGCATTCCCTCCCCTCCCCTCCCACCCCTGGTAACCAACAAAGAAAATGTCCTTCAATAGATAAACCTTTCCTTAACTTTTACAATAACAGACTAATACAATTTGTCCTTTTGTGATTGACTTATTTCACTCAGCATAATGTCCTCCAAGTTCATCCACGTTATGCGGTGTTTTGCAGATTCTACATTATTCTTTAGCGTTGCATAGTATTCCATTGTGTGTATGTACCATAGTTTGGTTATCCATTCCTCAGTTGATGGACAGCTAGGTTGTTTCCATCTTTTGGCTATTGTAAATAGTGCTGCGAGGAACATGGGTGGGCATATATCTGTTCTTGTCATGGTTCTTACTTCTTTAGGGTATATACCTAGTAATGGAATGGCTGGGTCAAATGGTATTTCTAATTCCAGCGTTTGAAGGAATCACCATACTGTTTTCCACAATGGTTGGACCATTTTACAGTCCCACCAGCAGTATATGAGAGTCCCACTCTCTCCACAACCTCGCCAGCATTTGTTATTTTCTGTCTTGTTGTACTTTGTTACTAGTGTTGGAACAAGATGGTACCTCATTGGTGTTTTGCAGAAGCACTATTTTTTAGAAATTATCTGCCAGTCTAGAATGTTAAATATTCATTAAAACAGGTAAGAAAAGGGGCTTACATGCAGGTGTCGAGACTATGTATTTTAAAGTATTTACTCAAATCTCTTCATTCTACCTCCTTTCTCCTCCACATACCATCTTCCTCCAAAAAGTGAGGCTTAAGAGTATATATAAAAAATAAATGGGTGCTCGCTTCGGCAGCACATATACTAAAACTGGAACGATACAGAGATTAGCATGGCTCCTGTGCAAGGATGACACGCAAATCTGTGAAGTGTTCCGTATTTTTAAATAAATAAATAAATGGGTAAAAACAAAAATGAAGATGTCCTGTATGATTTCTCATTCTTCACAATTACCTTTAAAGGTCTTCAAGGAAGTCTCAAAATTCTATCAGGATTTTTTCTGAGTTCCTATCCTGGGATTCACATATTTAAAGGCAAAGAATATAAAGATAAGCAGTTATGGCAACTAGTTACGTGGACTAAACTGTCAACGTAATTTTACCTTTCATTTTCTAGTCTGTCAGGGAGGGTCATTTGAGGATCCCTGTACGCTCTCTTCTCATTGCTAGGGAGAACTGCTTACACACCTATCATTTCAAACAAACAGGTCAATCCACCAGTAATAAGCTCAAGTCATTAAAACAGTGATCTTGAAAACAAACAGAAAAACCATGTGTAGTATTTCAGCCATATATTATTCTACTCCTAAATACAGTCTGTGAAAATAAGAGAAATAGAAACAAAACAGAGAAGATAAATCCAACAAAACCCTAATTCCATATCTGAACTTCAGTATTATACACTTCAATTTAAACTCCTATTTTTTTTCAGCTCTTATAAATGCTGCTTTAATCATTATTCAAAGGTATTCTGCTTTCAATTGGATTTTTTTAGAAATTAATTTGCTAGAACTAAGATTTTCTAAATGAAGAATATGAATGCTTTTCATTGTTACTGATATATACAGCCAATCTGTTTTCCAAAAAGAGTTACCAATATGCTATCTCATTCCATACTTGCTAGCAATGGATTTTTTTTAAAAAATTGTTAATCCAGGACTTCCTGGATGGTAGTGAAAACATTTAACTTCTTTGGTTGCTAACTCAAAGACTGGAAGGTTGACTCCACTAAGAGATGCCTTGAAAAAAGGCCTGAGGATCTACTTCCAAAAAACTGGCCACTGAAAACCCCATGGAGCACAGTTCTACTCCTCCATACATGGGGCTGCCATGAGTCAGAGTTGACCTGATGGCAACTGGTTTTCAACAGGTAAGAAATGGGTCATATAATAAGAAAATCAAACCTTTCTCTAAGTTTACTGTTTTTCTTTTATTGTGAATTGTGCATAGATTTAAGCCTGTTCTAAAACTACCTCTTTCGAATTTTAAGAAATCCCTTCTAGCTCTAGTGACTGAGAATATGTGAAAAATTCCATGTTTACTTCATCTGAAATCTTTTTGACTGATAGATTACAATATATTAGTATCTTGGTGGATATGTTTGAAATACAGATTTAAGAAATGATTTCCAGTTTCATAAAAAATTTTGGCTTACCCTGTTATCACCATTGTGTAACTTAAAAATAAATGATGAAGACACATTACCTTTTCTTCATTTGTTGCAGACTCTGGATCCTTTCTTTTCTTCTTCAATTTTTTATCTTTACTTTGTTTCGTGCTAGAAGTCTGATAAGGCTGCAAATCTACTCGAGAATGAAATTGGTATCGACCACTTTCCACATCACAGTAGTAATAAATTCCAGTGGAAGGATCATAGTATAGTTGATTTTCCTTTCAAAGTCAAAAAAACAGTAAGTTCTATTCATGTAAGATGAAATAAAATTAATTAAAAAAAAAAAAAACTTAATAGAAATGTCAAATACATTCAAATACAGAAAATGTTTCTTTTAGAAACCATAGTATTTTCTGAAGATAATACGTTAAAAATAACAATGAAAAATGCTCCTAATCTTCCAAAATATACTTGGTAAAGTAGAGGATCGGTAAAAAAGAAAAAGATCCTCAGAGAGATGGACTGATACAGCGACTGTAACAATGGGTTAGTTCAAACATAGTAACAACCGTTAGGATGGTGCAGGACGGGGCAGTGATTCGTTCTGCTGTACATATAGTCGCTGTGAGTGGAAATCAACTCCACACCACCTAAACAACAATATGCTCTAATTTTCTTCTGTGAAGAATGAATAAATGTAAATGTTAAACTGAATCACATAAAAATACCAGGATTTAAACAACTTATAGGAACAGCCATTTCACATGGCTCAACTTAATACATTAACAAAAAATGGTAATTAACAACCTTTTCGAAGGCAGGAAACTTAAGGCATGAATCACTAGTCATATAAAAGCAATTCTAGATTCATTACCCTTAATGATTATAGAATAATGGTTTTGTAGTATAAACCTCAAGGATATGCCTTTAATGTTCATTACTTAAAAAAGTCACTAAAGAAAAATTTGAAAATAAACTTAAGGTCATAGATACCATTATATAGCATTCTATATAAAGAAATCAATGAACAGTTTTCTTCACTAATTATTTCTACAGTAAAGTAAGTAAGACTTATGGGTAAAGCTACCATGCAAAATGAATTCTGGCAAATTATAGACTGAAAACTAGTTAAGATAAAATTATGTAATCACCTGCATATATTAGAAACTGGCCAGTATTCCACAATCAAGATTTAACTGAACATTCTATATTTTATTTACATCATAAATCCATGCAGACCAGACCTGGAAACATCTCATGGTATACTGAGATTGAGCAACTATAACTTCCTGAAAAAGAATAATTTATTTCTCTAACTATTGATACTACTGTAGTTTATTATCTTTAATCTATACATTTTGTAGATTTCTGGCAAAAATATTTAAAATTATCACAAGCTTTCCTTAACTAAGAAACTGAATGGAAGGTTTCATCCTTATTTCTAGTGATAATGCAACTTTCATAACTCAAACTTTACTCTCTCTCTCACAAGAAATTTTTTAATTAAAATAAAAATTAACACAATAAGAAATGGAAAAATAATGTAATCCTCAATTCACTAAAAATATAACCTTCAGAATGTCAGATGGAAAGACACAGAAAGTAAGGTAGAAGAATAACAAAGACTAATGACATGTATTTAGAAATTCTGTATTTTCCTAGAAGCCAACTAAATAATAGCTACTCACTTTTGTGGTAAGAGCTTAAACATTAATTTTCTGAGTATTAATTAGCATTCTAAATTAGCATACTCCAGTGAGGGAAAAACATTCTCCTCAAAATATCCATATCATAGAGTTGGGATTTCTAGAGACGCAAAACCAGTGAAGTATATATATATATATATACACACACATACACACACACACACAGAGATTTATTTCAAGGAAATGGCTCATGCAGTTGGGGAGGCTAACTAAAACCAAACCCACTGACACTGAACTGATTCCAACTCATAACGACTCTATAGGACAGAGCAAAACTGTCCCATAGGGTTTCCAATACTGTGAATATTTTTTAAAACTCTTATTATGATTTGGGGGCAATTTTACAAAATAGATTCTGTTTTACATTCAACAGTTCATGTAGATTTTGCTTCAAAACACTGATTACAATCTCCACAATGTAACAGCTCTCTACCACCTCCTCCCTGTGGTTATCACTTCCCTGTGTCCTTCTTACCTATGCATTCTTGCCTGCCTAATTTTCTCCCTGTGCAAATGTCATCCTTCAGATCTCTCATCAGTCACTGTTCTAAGGAGTGTATCTCCCTGATATGGTTGTTCATCTTGTAGGTTTGCCTATCATTTGGCTGGGATTAAGTCTAATTCCAGGCCCAAAGGGTGACTTGGGGCCACAGTCTCAGGGTCACCAGTCTCTATCTAACCAGTAATCTTGGTCTTTTTTTGTTTCTGAATTTTGTTCCACATTTGTTCTCTCACTTTATCTAGGATCTCTAGTTTTGATCCCTTTCCAAGAAGTTGGCATCAATAGCCAGGCACCCTCTAGTTCCTCTGGTAGTAGGGTCATGTTGGCTAAGGTTCTCATGATCCACTGGTCCCTTGGACTATTTCCATACGTCTTTGATATTCTTCACTCTTCTTTGCTCCAGAGAAGTAAAGACTAATAGTTGCATGTCAGATGGCCACTCGCAAGACTTTAAGACCTCAGTCACTACTCATCAAAGCAGGATGAAGAACAATGTTTTCAATGCTGTAAATCTTTACGGAAGCAGACTGCCTCATCTTTCTCTCATGAAACAGTTGGCAGGTTCGAAGTGCTGATCTTCTGGTTAGCACATGAATGTAGCCAAGTGCTTTAACCAGTGCACCACCCCAAAGCTGTTGGTCAGGCATCAGACTGAAGACTTCTCCTGACTCACGTGGTTGTAGGAGGTGAGGAACCCAAAATAGCAACTCAGACAGTAGGCTGCCAGCTCATGGGGTTGCGGGAGCTGGTGAATCTCACAATGTGCAGGTCAAATGGCAGGTGGCTGGCATACCTCCCAATACCAGCAGTCAGAGGATCACAGGTCAGATGCAGGATTGACAGAGGGCGAGCTTTGCCAGAACATCCATATATACTAGATGCAGGCCACAAACCCAAGAAAATTCCCCTTTAAACTGAATGGCTGCTCACGTAAAATCACAAAATGGAGGCAGATTACATAATATCTGCCAAACCACTGAGAATCACAGCCTAGCCAAGTTGACACATAACCTTAACCAACAGAGTCTACCCCTTGTCAACCTGGCACCTGTACATATCTCTTTAAACCATACATAATCTCTAAATGAAGATAATTATTAAGTCATACTTGAGCCTAACATGATGCAACTAAAGTGTGTAAAACCAAAAATGCACTAGCCTCATCAACAGCTTGTATTTTATAAGTAATGGAATGAGAGAGGGAAGAAAACAAAGCTACTTGTTACATATATGCAGAGTACAAGTGTGCATGTATAACAAAGAAAAGAAATACTAAAAAAAATTAGTCCTTATTTCTGCAACTGGTCACACAGTCATAGCTGTTATTTGAAGCTACCTTCTTCTACCACTCATTCCATATTCCTTTTGCCCTCAGCAAGCCCCTGAGTTGATCATGGTTCTTTGCCTAGTGGAGTGACCCACACCTTCATTATGGGATCTGGACCACTAGTAGTTACATTGGAATAGGGTTGCTATAATTTTCCATTGACATAATCACAAGACATGGTAGTACTAAAAGATGCCCTAAAGGATCTCCTGTATATCAGACGTATTCTTCTTTACCTCCATTATGCTAGTATCAATCCAATTTCCCTTTGGTAATCAGGATCGATCACACCAGCCAATATGGTAAGCTTATTGATCCAAAGGCATGAGGAGCACAAAGTGGTCAGGTAGCATTAACTTCTAATTCAATGGAATCGTGTTGTATCTCCTGGTGGAAGTATCCCTCCCTTTAGAACTAAAACATCTAAATCAACAGAGCATATGGTCACAGGGGCAGGAAACAAAAATCCTGTAAGTCACCAGAAGTAATAGTAAGTGGTGCCATTCCCATTTCCACCTCTTGATTTCTGGACTCATGAATCATTGCTATGGGAGAAACACAGCTATATAATGGATGTTGATTTAAAGTATATACAGCCTCCTGGAAAACACTGCCCCAACCTTATATTGTCACTTTGCTGGTGGCTTAATTGTGTCTTTAGAATGTCATTCCACTGTTATGTTATATCAAGCCAACTGCTTTAGGATGATGAGAAACATGGTTAACCAGTGAATTCCATGAGCATAAGCCCACTGCCACATTTGCTGTTGACTCCCTTGATCCAAGGCTATGCTGTGTAGAATATCATGATGATACATAAGGCATTCCGTAAGTCCACAGATGATAGTTTTGGCAGAAGCACCACATAAAGGGAAGAAGGCAAATCTGTATCCAGTGTCTATTCCAGTAAGAATAAAACACTGCCCTTTCCATAACAGAAGTGATCCAGTGTAATCAATCTGCCACCAAATTGCTGACTGCTCACTCTTAGAAATGGCACCATATCCGGGACTCAGTGTTGGTCTCTACTGCTGGCAAACTGGTCACTCAGCAGTGACTGCAGACAAGTCAGCCTTGGTGAGTGTAAGTCCATGCTACTGGGCTCATGCATAACCCACTATCCCTGCCACCATGGCCATTTTTGTTCATGAGCCCACTGAGCAATGACAGAAGTGCCTGGGGAAAGAGGTTCACTGGTTTCCACAGAATGTGTCATTCTATCCACATGATTATTAAAATCCTTCTCTGCCAAGATCATCCTGTGGTGGGCATTCACATGATATATAAAAATCTTCACTTCTTAGGCCCTTTCAGAGAGGTCTATCTATTCACAGGCATCTTCCCCTAACCTCCCTGTCATCAATTTTCCAGTCATGTTCCTTCCAAGTCCCTGGCCATCCAACCAAACCACTGGTCACAGTCCATGATTCAGTATATAAATGCATATCTGGCTATCAAATTTCTAAGCAAAATGAACCACCAGGTGCACTACTCGAAGTACCGCACATTGGGAAGATTTCCCTTCACCACTGTCCTTCAGGGAGGTGCCAGAACAGCACTGCAGGACTGCCACTATCCACTTCTGAATGATGCCTGCAAACCATATGGAACCATTTGTAAACCAGGCATGGCGTTTTCTCTTCCTCAATCAACTGCTCATAAAGAATTCCCCATAAGGCCATAGGTGCAGTCTGACAGGACAATGGTAATGTGATAGAAGTGGGGACCATAGGCATTTGGGCCACTTCCACATGTAACTTACTTGTCCCTTCAGGTCTTGCTCAAGCCCAATTTCATATATACTACTTCCACTTAATGACAGAGTGCTGCTGTGCATGTCTAACTTTATGATTCTTTGGGTCAAATGACACCCAGTTCAAGCTCAGGCTGCATGGTAATTCAGTGGCCCACATTCAGGCACAGTCTCTACTAAAGCCAAGTAACAAAACAAAACCTATTCCTCAAAAGTAGTCATCTACAGAGAATGGCAGAGCCCTGCTCCAAAATCCTATGGATCTGAGCTATGATGCACCAGTAACCAAAAAACCAAACCCACTGCCATCGAGTCGATTCAGACTCACAGCAATCCCCAATGGGTTTCCAAGGCAGTAAATCTTTAGGGAAGCAGATTGCCCAGTCTTGCTTATGCAGAGTGGCTGGTAGGATTGAACCGCTAACCTTCTGGTTAGCAGTCTAATGCCTTAGGCACTGCACCACCAGAGCTCCTTGTGATGCATCAGTAGAGGCCTGCCAAAGACTCCAGACAGCATGTCTCTCTGCCACTAACACTTCACAAACCACTGTATCAACTGGATCCTATGGCCAAAGTAGCATAGTAGCTTGCATGGCATCCTGAACCTGTTATAGAGCCTTTTTTTTCTTCTGGGCCCCACTCAAAACTAGCAGCTTTTCAAGTCACTCGATAGATAGGCCAGAGTAGCACACCCAAATGAGGAATATCAAAATCCAAGTGTTGTGCCTCCTTTTTAGTTTAGGAGGGGCCTGATGTAAAAATTTATCCTTCACTTTAGAAAGAATATCTCAACATGCCCCACACCACTAAACCCACTGCCACTGAGTTAATTCTGACTCATAGGACCCTACAGGACACAGCAGAACTACCCTTTAGGGTTTCCAAGACTGTAAATCTTTACCAAAGCATACTACCTCATCCTTCTCCCATGGAGCAGCTGGAGGGTCTGAACTGCCAACCTTTTATTTAGCAGCCCAGTGTTTTAACTGCAGAAGCACCAGACATCCTTCTCCCCTACCACTGGACACCCCCAAAATTTCAATGAGGCAGAAGGCACCTGAGTTTTTGTCACATTAATTTCCCACCCTCTACAATAGGGAGCTCTGGTGGCGTAATGCCTAAGGCATTTGACTGCTAACCAGAAGGCTGGAGGTTCAAACCCACCAGCCACTCCTCGCAAGGAAGACTGAACAATCTACATCCATAGAGATACTGCCTCGGAAACCCTAGGAGGGGTTGCTATGAGTCAGATCTGACTCGACGGCAATGAGTTACATACAATAAGACTAGAATAATTGGCACATCTTCCTTAATAAGTCCAATCTGCATAATGTCATCAATATAATGGACCAGCTTGATGTCCTGCAGAAGGGAAAGGTAATCAAGGTCCCTGCAGACTAAATTATGACATAGGGTTGGGAGAGTTGACATACCTCTGAGCACAATGCAGGTATATAGCTAGCCTTACCAATAGAAGGCAAATTGTCTCTGGTGTTCCTTCAACAGAGGAACTGAGAAACAGCGACTGGCCAGGTCAATAACTGTATATCAGTTACCAGGAGAGGTAGTCATTTGTTCAAGCAATTAAACCACATCTGAAAAAACAGCTGCAACTGGAGTCACCACCTGGTTAAGTTTACGATAACTCACTCTCATTCTCCTAGCTTCATCTCTTTTTTTGCACAGGCCAAATAGACGAGTTGAAAGGATATGGCAGGAATCACCACCCCTGCATCCTTCAAGTCCTTGATGGTGGCACTATCTCTGCAATCCCTCCAGGAATGCAATACTGCTTTTGGTTTACCCAACTTGACAGCAGTGAGTTGGTTATTTATTTTGTTTTTTTTAGGTAGGGGCAGTTCTAATGACTTTCTCTCAACTTTTCCTACCATAATTGCCATTCCCTCACATGTCAGGGTATTTTAGTTCTCTAAAAAAACCAAAACCAAACTCACTGCCATCAAGTTGGTTCTGACTCATAGCATCCCCCACTTGGGTTTCTGAGGCAGTAAATCTTCACATAAGTAGACTGCCCCATCTTCCTTCTACAGAGTGGCTGGTGAGTTTGAACTGTCAACCTTCTGGTTAGCAGTCAAATGCCCTAGGCACTACACTACTAGAGCTCCATTTTAGTTCTCTAGTGCTGCTCTGGTAGCATAGTGGCTAAAGCACTTGACTGCTAAACAGAAGGCTGGCGGTTCAAACCCACCAGCCACTCCTCGGAAGGAAGGTTGGGCAATCCTACTTCCGTAGTGATACTGCCTCGGAAATCCAAGGAGGGGTCGCTATGAGTTGGGGCCAACTCGATGGCACATAACAACAACAACAACAGTGCTGCTGTAACAAAAATACCACAAGTGGATAGCTTTAACAAACAGGAATTTATTCTTTCACAGTTTAGGAGGCTAGATGTCCAAATTCAGTGCTGGCTCTACGGGATGGGTGAAGGCCCCTCAACCTTGGGCTTCAGCTCTGCCTCTTGTTCCAGGTCCCTGGAGCTGAAGGCTTCTCCTAACTCACACAGCTGCTGGCTGCTGAAGCTGAGAAACCCAAGATCAACAGGTAAAATGGCACAATCTCAAGATCATCAGGCAACATGCAGGCCACTAGTTCAAGTCTAAGAACTAAAGATGACAACTAAACCAGATGCAGGATCTTTTCTACTTATATTGGAAGTAGGCCACATCCTAAAGGCAACTCTCCTTCAATTGATTAACTGCTCACAGCAGATTCCACCTTGGAAGTGATTACACAATGTCCAATCTCATATGGAATAACTATGTTCAGCTGCCCAGCCAAGTTGTCATACAACCTCAACTACCACACAGGGATTCAATGTGGGGGTTCTCCTAAATGCTGAGTATGTCTATTCTAATTAGGTGTTCTGGAACTGGGGTAATCACTACAGAATGGGTTTGGAGACCCACTGTGAGATGGATCTGAGCTAAGATCCCATCAATACCTTGACCTCCATAGGCCCCACTCTGAACAGTGGGCCACAATGACGTTTTGTCTCCTGGAATTACTGTCAATTCAGAGGCAGTACCAGTAATCCCTGAAAAGTCTATTTCCTTTTTCCCAATGAAGAATCTTGATCGTGTGTGTGAGCGCACATGTGTGTGTGTGTATGGGGGGGGATAACAGTACAAATTTTTGGCAGTGCAATGAGGTCCTTCTTCAAGGGGACCCAGACTACCCTCCCATCAAGGGATATGGGTCTGTAAACTGGCTCAAGCCTGGGGACTGACTGAGGGGCTGTGACTATTCCAGCAATTCAAATTAGACTGTTGTTCACTTGACCTAGAATTCTTCTGTTTGTACAGCTCAAGTAACTATTTCGAAGATTTCCCATCTATTTCACGCCCAGTGACACTATGCTTATGTAGCTAAAGTCCTAAGCACATAAGAGTCAGGCTATACTAATTATTGCTTTGACTCTGCTGTCCAATACTTGGCCTCTACTACCATGCAGTCCAGTCAGCCCCATTGTACTTAGATGTCTTAATTCAATTAGGGCAGTTCCCAGAGTCAAATCTGACTTACATAAAATATCAATCACAGCAGTCTTCAAGAATGCTAGAGCTCCCTTCACAAATTTGTTCCTCATCATTGTGTGGGTCTGTGGGTCTAACTTGATAAATCCACTCTAACATGCAATTTCCCTAAAACTCTGGATACCTTCTCTCTGCAGTGTACCAAGGCAGGTCTGGCACTTCAACTTGATTTACTGTAGGCCATCCTTTAAATCCATGCTTTGGTGAATCAATCAAATAAACCATTAGATCTTTTTCTAATTTCTTGAGCTGAAACACTGAATGAAGAATGTGTGCTTAGTAGGCTCATATCAATGAATTCAGATTGATCCAACTTGATGTTCTGTGTACCATTACCCACTCTCTGAATAGCTATTCACATACATATTTCCCAGGTTTCTGTTTGTATAGACCAGAAATTTCAACCAGTTCTTTTGGAGTACAGCGTATCCCCTTCCTGTGTCACACTTTGCCCTTCACCTCTTGGGGCTTGCTGAGACTTAAGTCTAATTATAGGTCTAGAAGCAAAAATGAATGGGTCCTGGGGACATTCAGCAATATATTTTAAGGCATCTGCCCCATGTAATGCCCCAGGTACCATGCCAGGTATTATCTCAAAGATTCCTCAGGAACAGTTGGGTTAATACCATCAGATGAAAGTGGAAGGGATAATGGTTTTAATGGAGAGAGTGGCTTAACAAAGATGGAATCTCTTCAAATGGGAGTAAAAAGGCTGGTTCAGTTGGCAGGAGCAGTTCAACAAAATTTAGGGGCTCAATGTCCCCATTCCAAGTTTCACGATCCCATTTCTTCCCAATGAATGCCCTGACCTTAACTTCAGACATCATTGGAGGTTGGGAATTCAACTGGTGGTATAATTCAGCCTCCCTTAGGATTAAGACTGTAGGTTTGGTTTTCAGCAATATCATCTCTGTTACTATAAGAAATAAGGTTTCCTTTTAAGGCACGAGTGGCAACTTTCAGGTCTTATGGCAGCGCTTGAGCTGTGACTCTGAAGCTTTGAGCTCACTTCTTTCTTTCATCACTTTGTCTGACAAAAGCAGGATGGACCAACCAGCTTCTTCATACTTCTCATTCTGAGAAGCTGTAGAAAAGTATGAAATATGCAATCACCCAAAGCCTTGTCTCTCACAAATATTTGATCCACTGGTGGTGATTTTCTGCATATTTCTACTAATCATGTCATAGATTATCAGTGCACTCTTCACTTCTGGAGGCAGAATCACCAATGCCTTTACTACTAGCCAGACTTGAAAATCAATTCAGAAAACTTATCCTTATAATTTTGCTCCTCTAGAACCAATCTCTTTACCAAATGTCTTAGACTGGATTCTCTAGAGGGGCAAAACAATGAAATGTGTTAAGTCAACTCTATGTACACGAGAATGAAGCACTGCCCAGTCCTGCACCATCCTCATGACAGTTGCTATGCTTGAGACCACTGTTGGAGCCACTGTGTCAACCCTTCACGTTAACGGCCTTCCTCTTTTTTCTGACCCTCTACTTTATCAAGCATGATGTCCCTCTCCCGGGACTGGGTTCTCCTAATAACATGTCCAAA
>NW_006921694.1:497293-502718 GCF_000298275.1 Orycteropus afer afer | reverse complement strand
AGGCAGCTATCTCGTGTCCCAAGAAGTAGAGGGCAGAGGATGACAAGTTGGATAGAGTATTTAGAGAGTGCGAGATTTGCTAGAATGTCCATATATACTAAGATGTTGGCCACACTACCAAGGACACTCTCCCCTTTCAACTGCCTGGCTGCTCGCATCAGATTACAAAATGGAGAATGATTACATAATATCTGCCAAACTACTGAGAATCACGGCATATCCAAATTGATACATAACCAGAACAGGCTACCAAGTACAGACTGACAAGCCCAAGAAATCCCTTATCTTAACCAGGTCATTAGTATAATCATTATGTTCCCTAGTTTAATTAACAATATTTCCAGTAGCTCGAATGGTGAACATCTCTACTTTTGAGCACTACGTGCTGTAAGTTCCCCCAAGGACCATATGATATTCCTATACCCTTTAGATTGAGGTATGTCTATAGATGAGTTCCATCTTCATTGTCATCAAATCCTGAATGAAACCCAATTACATGTTAGACTTCAATAGTCATTAACAGTGTAACATAAATCAAGAACTTTATTTTCTGGTTCTGTCCTATTCAGTGGTCCATTATATTTCTGATTCTATACTGAACTACTACTAGGAGCTCTGGTAGCATAGTGCCTAAGGCACTTGACTGCTAACCAGAAGGCTGGTGGTTCAAACCCACCAGCCACTCCTCAGAAAGAAAGTTGGCCAATCCTACTTCTGTAGTGATACTGCCTCGGAAACCCAAGGAGGGGTCGCTATGAGTCGGGGCCGACTCGACAGCAAATAACAACAACATACTGAACTACTAGTTCTCACTGTTAGCAAATTGATTTAAAAAAAAAAAAAAAGATGAAAACCACAGAATACATAACACTAATAATAAACATACTACTGAGAATTCAAGAAAAAAGACTCCCTCTGTGGCATCAGATGCATTCATAAGATAAATAACAATCTTTAAATAAATTTGTAAAAATTGTACCACCCCAAGCCTAAATTAAAAATCTCAATTCCTTTAAATTCTGTAAAAAAAAAAAAATACTAGTTTAGGCTTTTAAATCTTTCACTATTTTTACAATAATAAAATTAGTTTTATATCTTTATTAATAAAAGCTCTAACAGTTTAACATTACTTTACAAATGAAAAGTTATTCCAAACCAAAACACTCCCTCGCTGTCAAGTCAATTTTGACTCACAGCAACCCAACAGGACAGAACAGAACCACCCCGTAGGGTCTCCTACACAGTTTCCTAGGCTGCCATGAAAGGCATCTTTATGGACTGCCACATCTTTCTTCCACAGAGCAACTGGTGAGTTCAAACTACCAACCTTTTGGTTAGCAGCTGAGTCCTTATCACTATGGCCACTGGGCTCCAAAAAGTTATTAGACTACTCTAAGATATTAATTTGTAATAATCACAAATAACAATTTACTTTATTTAATTAAAGACTCAGAGTGTACTATCATAGGCTATTTTATAATTCTTTCCTATTGTCAAATAACTTTTAATTACAGTTTTTAATTACAGTTTCTTGCTTTTCTTACACAGCTTAAGACTTCATTTTTGGTATCAAGCAGCCAGCTACACAATCAAAAAGTATTAAAAGGTGTGAAATACTTACAGAATCATAGTAGAAACCAGTGCTGTGGTCAAAATATAATCCAGTATTTTCATCATAAGTAAATCCAGTCTGGGATACAGCAGCTTCTGCTGCTGCCCTCAAACTTTCAGCTAATGATGAACCTTCTAAAGATGTATTTTCTGTTGCTAATGCAGATGCTGATTCCTAGTAAGACAGTCATGAGAAATGAGACAAAAGGTTCTGCATGATCGTTTAAAAGTTAGAATTCAAAATAATAAATAGACTTAAAATCTATTTTAAAATAAGACTTCAATGTCCGCAATGGAGAAGCGTAGCTATTGATTACAATTTGATCCATTCTTTAAAAAATTTACTAGAGTTAATAATTCAATTTTAACCCATTTTTGAAAGGCAATAAAAGAGAGTGACAATTATTCAAAAGTAAGTGTGTGATATCATAGGGAAGCAATCCACAGAATAAAGACCCTAAAAATTCTGTAAAACAAATGATCTAGACACTCTTCAATAATTACATGCTCAAAAGGAAAAATTAAGAGAGAGGAGGAGGGAGAAAGCTAAAGATTAAATGAGCTCTGGCACACACTGACCAGTTAACACTGAACAGACCTTACTTGGATCATGATTCAAACAAATAAACTGTAAAAATCAAAATAATAAAACATTTAAGGAAATCTGAACAGTGACAAGATATGTGATATAAAAGAAATGTTAAAAAAAAATTAGTTGTGAAAATGGTAGTGTGTTTAAGAAAAAAAAAGTCCTTGTATTTATTATATATGAAACCTTTAGCACTCATAAAATATGTGGAATTTGTTTAAAAATAAGATGGAATGGGGAAAATGGGCAGGGGTGTTTAATTAAACAAAACTGGCTATGAACTTATGAGTGATGGGTGTATGTGTTCATTATACTATTTATTCTTACTTTTATATATGCTTAAAATTTTCCATTAAAAAGTTTTTTTTTTTTTAATTTAAAGTTACCATAACACCTTACCTATCACATCAACAATGCACAAACAAAAATAATAGATTCTGAAGGACAAATAATAACTAGACATAGATATTATGAAAAGAAAATATATATTTGTCTATGTTAAGATTTCTTGTATTTTACTTTTAGGTAAGAACATTTATTGTCTTTGGGCACTCGTCTAAATTTCCTTAGTTAATTTGAAGTCAGAACGTCTTAACATATACAACAAATTTTCTTTTTAAGTTTATGTACGTTATGCATTTTTGAAACAAGAGAGAAGGAAATAAATTATACATATGGACAAGTTCTGATTTTTGTTTCTCAAAAACTGTAACATTCTTTGCATAAGTATGTATAAGAATATTTAAAACCCTTATAATATGCTATAATGGACCAAAGTTCATTTTTCTACATATTTTTTAAAAAAAGAAAGCAAAACACATGATCTTATTTTCTATATAATAAAGACAACAAAGAACAAATTTTAGGCATCAATCGTTTCATGTGTAATATTTTATTACCTGTGAATTAGAAGGGAAATGGTCTTCTTGCCTACATTTAACATCTTCTCTTATGTCAGTGCCAGCATAAGCATCATTTTCTCTTTCTGACTGGTCTTCAGAATTAAAAGTAGAAGCTTCAATATCCTGACCTTGTTGAACTGAGAGATCAGTTCCTTTATTTGGAAGATTAACATCTTTATAATATGTCTGATAATAATAATCTGCAGCAAAGATAAATTAAGTGACAGCATATTAGAACAGTGTGTATAAAAAGGAATTAATTCCAAGACACTGGACTGAAAACAAAATAGCACACATTGCAAACAAATCCTAATTTTCACAATTGTACACACTTTAAAAGATTAAAACCAGTGATGAGGACAGCAAGAATGAAAAAGAAAACAGATATGTTCTGTCAAAAATAAAATAAATACCTTAGCAACACTTAACATCTTCTAACTACATCCCTTCATATCATTATTTCTCAATGGACAATGAAATAAAGGTATTAGGGGTGGATTTTTGTTAGATTTCTTTCATAATGATGACTTTAAAAAAAATAATTCAGATAGCTAATGCTAGTACTAGTTCTGTGTTTAGCAACTTAGCTAATTATGTCCTGAATGAAAGTAGGGAAAACTTACTAGGAAAATTCAATACCTATTCTTGATAAAACAGTAAGAGAGGGGAAATTCCTCAACATAATTAAGGGCTTGTTGTTGTTGTTGTTATGTGCCGTGGAGTCGGCCCCGACTCATAGCGACCCCTCCTTGGGTTTCCGAGGCAGTATCACTACGGAAGTAGCATTGCCCAACCTTCCTTCCGAGGAGTGGCTGGTGGGTTTGAACCGCCAGCCGTCTGGTTAGCAGGCAAGTGTCTTAGCCACTATGCTACCAGAGCTCCCTAATTAAGGGCATTTATACCAAATCAACAGGCAACATTATTCACAATGGGGAGAGACTGAAAACATTTCCCTTGCAAACAGGAACCAAACAAGAATGTGCTTTATCACTACTCCTATTCAATACTGTATTGGAAGTCCTAGCCATTGTAATCAGGCAAGAAAGTGAGGGGGAAGGTATCCAAATTTGGTAAGAAGTCAAACTATTTCTATTTGCAGATTATATGACCCTAAACATTCAAAATCTCAGAGATTCAACAAGCAAACTACTGGAATTAATAGAAGGATTCAGCAAAGCTGCAGGGTATTAGATCAACATACAAAGTCAGTTGGATTCCTTTACATGAAGAAAGAGAACTCTGAAAAGAAAATCAGGAAAACAATATCATTTGCAATAACCACCCAAAAGACGAAGAACTGAGGAATACATTTAACCATAGACACAAATAAGACCTATACAAAGAAAACTAAAAAAAACACTACAAGAAATCAAGAGGAGAGTTCCAGTAAAATGGCAGAAGAGGCAAAGTACACAGACCCTCTTCAACGAAGGGGAACCAGTTAACACAGATACAGAAGAAAATCCTGGAGCCCCAAGCTTTGAAAGGAAGAATACAGAAGTGGACTGAACAACTAGTAGAAGAACCTGCTGGAAAAACCGAAATAGGAAACATACAGAGCTGTGCACTGTTGTCGATCCTGACAGCACAGACAGCCTGGATATTGCCAAGTAGTGTAAGGACCTAACAATTAACCTAAAAATTAGCCCTGATAGCCAGGGGCTGCATGGAGGATTGTCCGGAGGGTGCAGCCATTTCAAACATTTACAAGTGGTCCAACTATTTTGGATACTGAAAGCAATAGCATTTTCTCAGATTCCAGGGACCTAAGAATAGGCTTCACTTGCCAGAAACTGCAAGGACATTCTGAACATTGAGGACTGGAAAGGTGTGATACTCCCCTTGTTACTCTTATATCCAACATTCTCTTGGTGAATGGAAGTGCGGCCATCCCTCACTCCCATCCATCTTCTGGGTCTGTGTGCGCTGATGGAGCCTGGGTGCCCTGCCCCGTGCAGATTTTTTTCTTTTTTTAGTTTATCTGTTTAAAAAAATTTTTTTTTTCATCCTTTTTATTACTACTCTGTCTTCTTCCTTTCCTAGGTTCTAATTTTTGGCTTTTTCTCTCTTCCCTTTTCCTGGTTGTTTTTTCTTTCTGTGGTTCTCCCTATTCCTTGTTTTTCTTTTTGTATTCTTCCCATTTTTTCTTCATTATTCTTCTACTCTACCTCTTTCCTCTGATTTCCCAGATATTGCTGGGGTCCCCCCCCCTTGTTCTACTCATATTTCCTTTGGCTTTTTAAAGTATTTCTTTAACTATTTTCTCTCATTAACTGCCTCTCCCCTCCCCTCCCTCTTTTTGGTGATTGTTCCTGTGTGTTTA
>NW_006921694.1:459035-470617 GCF_000298275.1 Orycteropus afer afer | reverse complement strand
TTAGACAGACATAGATATGTATTGATTTGGGTGAAGAGAAGGGCAATGTACCAAATGTGAGTGATCAATATGGTGGTAACGAGGAAGAGAAAGACATAGAGAGGTCCATGGGAGGTACAGACAACAAAGATGAACCCTTTTGCACATACAGTACTGTGTTGTCAGTGAAGGAAAACATGGGTATACAGGTGGATAGATGGGTGGACAGATGGATGGACAGGATGAACTAGTAGGTGTGTCTATGAAGCAGGGAGTATACCCAAGAACATGTATAGGGTTGGCAGACAACGGTCCTATAAGTTTATGTGTATGATCTGAATTCCCAGGTGTATAGTAGAGCTGACAAGAGGTAAGGTGGTAGTCACTGCTTGGTCACAGCCAGCTACCCAGAGGGACCAAGTAGTTGAACCTGTGGGTTTGGGACCACAGTCGCAGGGGACATCAACCTCAATTGGCGTAACATACTACACAAAACACTATTCCACCTCCTACTTTGGACAAGTAGTGACTGGGCTCTTAAAAGCTTGCAAGCTGCCACCTAGATGCAACAATGGGTCTCTCCCTGTCCAGAGCAAAGAAGAATGAAGAAAACCAAAAATTCATGGATACAATCAGTTCTAGTGACTGGTACACCATCCAATCTGCAGCCTATACGACTTTGAGACCAGAAGAACCAAATGGTGCCCGGCTACCAATGTCAACCACTTGGAAGGGGATCTATGTAGGAGATCCTGTATAGAGAGCGAGAACAATGTAGACAAAACTCAAAATAATTTGGAGGAAAAAAAAAAGCGAGGGGAACCAGGTTTGCTGATCTGATAGAGCCCGGTGGAACCACTGAGACTATGGCCCCTAGCTGCCCACCAGGTCTGGAATTGAACCCACACCTGTGGCTTCCAGCCAAGCAAAAGACAGGTATATGAGTTGAACATTTACCTGAGGTAGATATACCACGATGGCTCAACTTTCAGCCTAATAAGAGAGAGGCCTATATGGTGAACAGTAATACCAGGGAGGAATGCAGGATTCATTAGAACAATACCACAGAGATTAAAAAGGCAGCATATGCCCAAGGATAAAGCTAAGAAGGCAGGAAGGGATAGGAAAGGAGACAAGAAAATGGTAAACACTGGGAGGAAGTGGGAGAAGTGCTGTTACATTGTGGGGACTGTAATCAATGACATCATCCATTTATGAATTGTTCAATGGAAAACTAATTTGCTTTGTAAACTTTTACCCAAATCACAATAACAATAAATAAAACCTACCAAGAAAAGATCACCTCTTGTAATTCATGTTCATTTAACTCAGTACGTTATTTTGCCTCAACAAAATACCAGAGTTCAGTCACTAAACACAACGATAAGTGGGATGCATCAGCATGAAAACATGCCCCTAGTCACAAGGAGGGCCAGATATGAGAGTAGATGGCTCAGTCACACCCATCAGTGCAAGGCAAGAATTCCTCAGAATATGCCACCGAAAGCACATTAGCAACACTGCTCTTAGAGGAATGACAACAATTTCTACTTTTTCCACCAAAAGAGTATTATTATCTGAAAATATCAACTCAGATGGAAAGGGATTAGCATTTTAAAGTACTTCTATTTATCTGGATCTTTCTTTCTTTTAAATTTAAGGAAACTTCACCTTAACATGATTTGAATTTAACAATATTAGGATAGGCTCACAATAAGCTGATACCTGAAATTGACCAAGGAGTGTGGTTCTCTGTTTGTACTTCTACATCAGACTTTTTATTATCTTCATTTCTCCCACAATGAAGTATTTTACTGAGCTCTTCCACCTGAAAGAAAATAAGGCTTTAGGAAAAACAAATCATATACCAATCTAATAATATACACCATTCTCCTGAACCTACAATAAGTAATTACTTTTCTTGGTAAAAGCTTTAGAGAACCACCAAGAGCAGCTAGTTTCATTTTCACAAAGGAAACTTTTCATCTGATTCTCAGAGGTAGATGGGGTTTTTTTATAAAAATAAAATTTACATTTTTATTTGGACATTAACACAAAAATTTCTTTTTGAAAATTGGTAAATAAAAAAATTTGATTTGCAACTTGTAATTTTGTTCTTCACATCTTAGATAGTCATTCTTCACATCTGAGATAGTCAAAACAAATAGTACTTGTAAGGCAATAGGAAATAATGTGATTGTGGATGGGCTCTTTGCAGCTCCCCACAAATGACTTTCACCATGAAATGCTACTTAAAATGATGCACTATCTGTCCTTTGACACTTTGTCTGTGAACAGTGAACAGTTCATTGGACTACTTCTGATACTGACAGGTCAAGAGTGATCCCAAAGAGCATGATACAAATACAAGGGTATGTTCAATCTGAAGATGTGTTTTGGCTTGTTTTAGGCAGGGCAGGACCAGATAGGTCATGAGTCATGTGATTATACCACTGGCACATTCTTTTTTTTTTTCCCTTTCTTTTCTTCTCTATTGTGATTTGGGTGAAAGTTTACAGAGCAAATTCACTTTCCATATAGCAGTTCACATACACTTTGTCTCACGCCACTGACTACAACTTACCCCAAAGCTCTCCTCCCCCATTCTCCAGATAGTTACCTCTTCCCTGTGTCCATCCCTTCATGTGCGTAAACAGCCCTTCTTTCTCCCATGATTGTTCTCTCCAAGAAGTGTGTCTACCTCAGGTAAATGTTCAATCTCAGAGGTAAGTGTTTTCATTTTTAAAATATCTTACTAGACTTCTAAATACCCCCACCAAAATACCAATGATAATTAGACTTTGGAAACAGGATCCTTTATCACTAACAAAAAGAATGTGATCATACACAAATATTTTAAAAGGTCAGCAATTCTCCCTAAAGAATTATAAAAGTAAAAAATATAAATTTCCACCTATATTAAATTTTATTTTCTAATATTAATGTCCACCTTGAAGTAACTATTCACTTATGTTAACGCCCTAAATATTTTACTGCACATTTTTCTTTAAATAGCAGTCTTATGACTAAAGAACTGGAGAAGGGAACAAAGGTGACTACTTCTGAGAGAAATCTGTCCTCCATGTGTCTCATGGAAAGGCCCTGAAAGGATGCTACATAGACCAAATCAACAGAGTGAGGAACTGCCTGTCAACACACTTCAACCTTCACATTTCTTCAGCGTGAGCCGATGAATAAGCATGAAACTAACCAGAAAACAAGCTTTGAACCATTCTTTAATAATATATAAAGCTTAAAAGGAGAAAGTAGATTAGACAGTTTATCTAGGCATTCTACAAATTACCAGACCCTCTGTAACCAGGGCTGAGATTAGATTTGACGCAAACAAGGTATGTAAGGTGCCAAATGTAAAGCATTCATTCTCACGCTGTCTTAATCCCTATTCTACAGATGAAAACTCAGGGTCAATATGAGTCAGATTCAATGATATCTAATATCAACAGATGAAAAATCTTGAAGAAACAAAGTAATCTGCACAAGGTTGACTCCAAAGATTGTACATACTATATTTTTCTACTAGTTCATCCTGAAGCGAATGTTTTTCTGCTCCAGATAACCACAATTCAGTAATTTCAGTGAAGAACAAAATTTCACCCCACCCACCATCAGGAAAGGCTGACTAGAAAATAGGGAGGAGGTACTACCATCAGCAGCAAAGTCAAGACTTCATATGCATTTGAATTTTTTCATGTTAGATCACTATCAAATTAATAATCAAAATGCTGGCAGCTCTTCAAAGATTAGCCAAAAAAAAAAAAAAAAATTTCCATAATCTCTATAGGGTTACCACAGTCGGAATCAACTTAAGAGCAATGGGTTTTTGGTTACAGTAGGCAGTATTTTAACAATTTAGAATTTTGAAGGAATTTGAAGTTTGTTATATTTTGCATCCCACCATTCACAATTACTTTTACCACCATCTGTCTTTTCCTAGAATAGTCCTTACTAGCTCTTGCAGATGTTCAAGAGCTTTATTTAAAAAAAAAAAAAACAAAAAAACCCACTTAACACACCCACTGCAAGTTAAGTGAATCCTGATTCATAGTGACTCTACTTAAGAGTAGAACCACCCTCAAAGGATTTAGGGTTTCCAAGACTATAATCTTTTGTGGATGCAGACTACCACATCTTTCTCCCAGTAAGTGGCTGGTGGATTTGAATCACAGATCTTTAGGTTAGCAGCCAAGCACTTAACCACTGCTCCATAGGAGCTCCTTTTGTTCAAAAGCTAGTTGTTAGTAAATGAAAACTGCTTTCTATGTATATAATGTCAATAACTCTATACAATGGATATCTCAAGTCAGGGCAAATCCTATTTTCATGGCTCCTGGTAACAAGTAACAAAGTTTGATAAAGTTTCAGTGTTTTTCTATCTAGGAGATTTCAGAAAATGTACCAAAAATTAGGGAGTAGGCAACAGTTAAATTGAAATTAGTTATTTATGAGGATTGGGAGCTCTGGTGGCATAGTGCCCAAAGCATTTGACTGCTAACTAGAAGGCTGTCCAATCAAACCCACCAGCCACTCCTCCAGAAGGAAGGTTGGGCAATCTACTTCCTTACTGATAGGGCCTCAGAAACCCAAGGGGAGGGGTCTCTATCAACCGCAGTGCGTTAGGGTTTCTTTTTAAGCCTTAAGTTACACATTCAAAGAGTGCATTTGCCCAACTAATCAAGCTAGGGGAAAAAAAATAAACCAAGCAGCTAGATTTTGTGGAGACAAGAGAGAAAAATGCTAAGGCTGGATGGGTGGATTTATTTGGTCCTTCCTCTACTCGGAAATTAGCATTTAAAATGATTCGCTAGCCTTTAAAATGATTTGTTAAAGTCAGAAAAATTTGAAATATTTGCCCATACTATATATTTTGACTGCCGGTTCAAACCCACCAGCCACTACTCGGAAGGAAGGTTGGGCAATCCTACTTCCGTAGTGATACTGCCTCGGAAACCCAAGGAGGGGTCGCTATGAGTCGGACTTGACTCGACAGCACATAACAACAACGATAATATTTTGAAGGAGCTCTCGTAGCACAGTGCCTAAGACACTTGACTGCTAACCAGAAGCATGGCGGTTCAAACCCACCAGCCACTCCTCGGAAGGCTGGGCAATCTACTTCCATAGTGATACCACCTCGGAAACCCAAGAGGGGGTCTGTTATGACTCGGGGCCAACTCGAGGACACATAACAACATATATTTTGAAAACGAAATAAGCTGCTTAATGACTCCAACTAAGGCAGTTTGTATCTTCCCCACTTCCACTAGAAAACCCAAGATGATAAACGCTCAGAATAACTACCATAAACTTGTATAGCTTTCAAGAGTTTGGGAAACGGTTTCACACTTAATTTAACCTTCACAACTCTGTGGTACCATTATCTCCATTTTATGGGTAATTGAGGCTCAATATTATTCACATATTTAATGAGTGGGGGAAGTGAGCTTCTCAGTTTAAGTCCAGCGCCATTAACAAACTCAAAAATGATCTAGAATAAAACATTACAGATGAGCCCACTGCCAATGAGACTTTACAGGTGAGAATGAGCATTATGTGAACAAAACATGCAAGTTCAAGTCACACTAGCCATAACTGTTCCTCACACACTTATAAAATGGAGTAAACCTGAATTCCTAAATTTGCTCCATAAGTACCGGGATTACTGCATTGAGATTTCCCCCCCTCCCCCTTAATACTTTAAGTACTTTATAAAGCAATTCTGTAACGAAGGCCAGGTGCCAGAGGCTAGTAGTCAAAAGACTTCCAAGGCCTCGCCTCGGCTGCACGGGGCGCGGGGTGGAGGCAGACCGCGCACCTGAGTGCGGAGCTCCTGGTTGTTGCTCTCGGCGCTTTGATACAGCCGTTCCGTGTGATGCAGCAGCCTCTCGATCTCTTGCACCTGCCGCTTGCAGCTCCTCAACTCGCGTTCCAACTTCTCCACCTTTCGCCTCAGCTGGGTCAGTTCGGGCTCGGGAGAAGTGGGTGGCGACGACGAAGGCGACGGGGGCTGGGACGGCACCTCGGAGGCCATATGGTTTGATGCGAGGGGGCCCACGGGCGCGGGGGGGGGGCTACTCTCAGGCCAAGGCGGGAGCCCGCGGGGCCAAAGACCACGGGAGCGCGCGCGCAACGAAAGGTAGCCTCACAGTCGCCCGGCCGCGGCAGCCCCTAGCCATGACGACCTAAAGCTCGTTGCCCGTAGCCAAGCGCGCCTGCGGGCAACAAGCGAGAGGAGGCAGGCTAAGCTGCGTTCCGCGCAACCCTGAAACCGAAAAACTTTGTTGGCAACTACCTTCCCCTGCGACCGAGAAAGCGAAAGGAGGACTGGGGTAGTGGGCGGGCCAGGGAAGCAGGGACCGCAGGCGCTCGCTCCAGCTGTTCCTGTTCCGAACCGGAAACGATGGGCCGGGTAATGGGCGGGACCAAAACAGAAAAGGAAGCGACGGAAAGCGGGCAGGGTCTGATAACGCACATGCGCACTTCCCGCCGACTGCGGGCGTGTAGTGAGGACGTGGAGATGGTGTGGTGCTTAAAGTGGTTTTCTATGTCTTGGAGCAGTAGAGAATGTCGTACTCCTGGTCTCTCGCTGTTGGAGTTGCTTTTCTCTGAGAAAGGTTTATGTATAGAGTACACTTACCAGCTCCTCATTTTACAAATGAGGACACTGTCTTGGAGAAATACTTAGCCAAGGATTATAGAGAAAATTATAAACCAGGATTAGACCCTAGTGTTCTGACGCCCAATTTACTTAGTCATTCGCTACTGATTTTATCAGTTTAGCCCCAGGGAAAAGAAAACAAGTTGATTAAGTCTGACTTGCGGAGAGTAACATCCCTGGTGGGAAAGCAAGCAGCAAGATTCTGTGGCGGCAGGAGAGAAAAATTCTCCGATTGGATGGATTTATATGGTTCTTCGTCTGCGTGGAGACTGGCATTGGTTGACCACCCTTTAATCTGATGTGGATTTTTCATTTTCCAACGTCAGTTAGATCTTGAATTCCAAATGCTTGGTTTGAGACCATGTTTTTCTATCCTCCTCACCCTGAGTCCAGCACAGAGCAGGTGTCCATAAATATTTTTTGAACATAGCTAAACATAAGAATCTTGTTTGGTGTCCAGGTTCAGTAGCAGCTCTGTTTTTGTTTTGCTCTGTGTATGGCCCGCCAGGTCATAGATTGTGACTGACAGTAACCTATCCTCTCTAGGTCGGGCATACCTTTTCCACTAGCCCTTCTACAAAGCACCATCTGAAAATGTGAGAATTATACCCTGTGGTCAAGCAGACAATGCTCCTCTAGTCATCAAAGGAAATGTAGTAGGAAAACATGATACATTCCGCTCCCATGTAAAAGAGAGTAGTACTGCCCATTCTAAAGAGAAGTGATCCAACAGAATGTGGAAATTTTTGGACTGTGTCATTGCTATCACCAAATCAAACCAAACTCACTGCCATTGGGTCAATTCTGACTCCTAGTGACCCCTCCTTAGGTTTCTGAGATGGTATCTCTAGGGAAGCAGATTGCCCTGTCTTCCTTCCAAGGAGTGGGGGTGGGTTTGAACCACCAGCCTTCTGGTTAGCTGTCAAATGCCTTAGGTACTGTTGTGGGTTCAGAAGAAATTGATGACCACTATAATGCCCAGAATTTGAAAGAGTCTTTATTCAGCTTTAGCCAGGCTGCAGGAAACTGAAGTGTTCTCCTCAACTGCAGCCCTGAGCCTGATTTATAGGCAGGTTTATATAGCTTAGGACTGCAAGCAGGCAAGCAAGTGTGTTCCGGAAGTGAGATAAATTGCCAGGTTATTGTTTAGGGAAGATTAATGGTCAGTTTACTCTTTTAAGGAAGTTTGGTGGTCAGCTTATTATCAGAACAGAAACACACAATCTGGAGTGAGGGTCCTCAATTCTGAGAATTGCTGTTGGCAGGATGTGGGCCTCTAATTCTGGGAATTACTGGCTCTCAGGGAAAGGAAGATGAGCAGGGCTCTCAGGAAAAAGGATGGGGGAGTGGGTTTCTCAGGGATGCTTGGTTTAGCAAAGGAAGAAGGGAGTGGGTTTCTCACAAAAATTATAAAATAGAATCATCTACTTCAGGTACTATGTCACCAGAGCTCCCATTAATATCACACACAAGTAAAATTTTGCTGAAAATAATTCAAAAATAGGGTGCTGCTAGAAATTCCAGCCACGTTCAGAAAAAGACATGGAATGAGAGAGATTATTGCTGATGCCAGATGGATCTTGGCTGAACGCAGACAATACCAGAAAGATGTTTGCCTGTGTTTTATTGACTGTGTAAAGGCATTTGCTTGTGTTGACTGTAACAAATTATGAATAACATTGCAAAGAATAGGAATTCCAGAGCACTTAATTTTGCTCAGACAGAACCAGTACATAGATAAAGAGGCAGGTGTTCAAACAGAACAAAAGGATATTGCATGGTTTAAAATCAAGAAAGATGTGAGTTAGGGTTGTAGTCTTTCAACATACTTACTTAATCTGTATTTTGAGCAAATAATCCAAGAAGCTGGACTATGTGAAGAAAAACATAGCATCAGGATTGGAGGAAGTCTCATTAACAATCTGCAATGTGCAGATGACACAACCTTGCTTGCTGAAAGTAAAGAGGACTTGAAGCACTTATTGATAAAGATCAAAGACTATAGCCTTCAATATGGATTATACCTCAACATAAAGAAAACAAAAATACTCACAACTGGACCAATGAGGAGCACCATGATAAACAGAAGATTGAAGTGGTCAAAGATTTCATTTTACTTTGTCTGTAGTCAAATCACTACTTCATTTTATTCATTTGTTTCATGATTTGAGCCTTTGAATCTTATTCATGATAGCTTTTCCCACCCCTGGGTTAGATTTTCTTTTATCTAACCTTATAATTTTGCTTTCCATAT
This sequence comes from Orycteropus afer afer, assembly GCF_000298275.1. Lineage (NCBI taxonomy): Eukaryota > Metazoa > Chordata > Mammalia > Tubulidentata > Orycteropodidae > Orycteropus > Orycteropus afer. The sequence goes on along the minus strand of NW_006921694.1, from coordinate 461,708 downwards.
TTAAGTTTCTACTCCAGTTAGAAGGCTGTACATGTATTTTTTCTGCATAGCGGTCTGGTTTTCTTAAGAACATTTCCTTTCCATTTTTTGTGGTCTCACTTTTATCATATATTCAGTTCTCAAATATATGTGGTTCCATTTCTGAACTCTCTATTCTGTTATGCTTGTCTATTAGTCTCTACCTATGCTGTAACTTTGGCTTTGTAGTATATCTTAATATCTAGTAGGGAAGTCCCTATTCTTTTCTTTTTTAAAATTGATTTAGTCATTCATGAATCTCTATTCTTCTATATAAGTTTTAAAATCATTTGTTGGGCTTCTCATTCAGTGTAATTTTTACTGGTATTGCATTCAGTGTATCGACTTATTTAGGAAGAATTAACATAAAACTGTACTATGTTAAGATATCCCACCCATGTATATTCTTCTTTTACATCATTTATTCACTCTTTTTCATACTTTATAGAGTTTTAACTTTTTTTCCCCCCTGAAAAGATCTTTGGCATTCTTCTTTAGGTTATTTCCTGTAGTTTTATTACTATTGTGAACGACATCTTATTTTCGTATTCTTTTTTTGTTGTTGTTTTAATTTTTATTGTGCTTAGTGGGTAAGCCATTTGACTATTGACCAGAAGGTCAGTGGTTCAAACCCACCAGCTGCTTCATGGGAGGAAGATGAGGCAATCCACTTCTGTAAAGATTTACAGCATTGGAAACCCTATGGGGGGTCGCTATAAGTCAGAATCAACTTGATGGCAGTGGGTTGGGTTTGGTTTTTTTTGTTTTTTTTTTTTCAGGTCAAAGTATACAGAGCAAATTAGTTTCCCATTTGATAATTTTTATGTAAAGTATTCCATGACATTGGTTGCATTCCCCACAGTGTATCAGCACTCTCCCCATTTCTTCCCTGGGTTCCCCATTTCCTTTCCTCTGAATTTTCTACCCCTTCCTGCCCTCTCATCATTGCTTTTGGGCAAATGTTGTCCTTTTGATCTTAGATACTTTATTATTCTAAGGTACACGTTCTATAGTGGGTTGTTTATGGAGCTCTGGTGGCTCAGTGCCTAAGGTATTTGACCACTAACCAGAAGGTTAGCAGTTCAAACTCACCAGCCACTCCACAGAAGTAAGACTGGGCAAGCTACTTCCATCAAAGATTTACCACCTTGGAAACCCAATGTGGGTCTCTATGAGTCGGAATCGACTCAGTGGCAGTGAGTGGTGTTTTTTTGTTTTTTGTTTTTTTTTAATAAGAACTATTTGGCTGAAAACTGATCTTTAGGAATGGCTTCACTTCCAGGTCAGAAGGGTGTCTTAGGGCCATAGTCTCGGGGGTTCTTCCAGTCTGTGTTGGACCAGTAAGTCTGGTCTTTTTACTGAATTTGATTTCTTGTTCTATGCTTTTCTCCTGCTCATTCTAGGACCATCTGTTGTGATCCTAGCCAGAAGAGTTGGTCGTGGTAGTCTGGTACCATCTAGTTCTTCTAATCATAGGGTTATTAAGGCTGTGGTTCATGGGGTTCGTTAGTCCTTTGGACTAATCGCTCCCTTAAATCTTTGGTTTTCTTCACTCTCCTTTGCTCCTGACAAACCAGAAAAAAAAAAAAAACACTGCCACTGAGTCGGATCCGACTCATAGCGACCCCTCATTAGGTTTCCAAGGCCATATCTCTATAGAAGTAGATTGCCCAATCTTCCTTCCCAGGAGCAGCTGGTGGATTTGAACCGCCAGCCTTCTGGTTAGCAGTCAAATGCCTTAGGCACTACACCACCACACAGGAAGAGACAAATAGTTGTAACTTAAATGACCACTTGCAAGCTTTTAAGACCCCAACGTAAAATCTTATTTATAGTATAATGGAGAGTAAAAGAAAAGTCAAAGTGATGAATAGATTTCTAGCTTGGACATAGGAACTCTTAGAGAAGAGTATGTTGCATGGGGAAGGGAAGAATGCTTTAGTTTTGATTGTGTTTGAGTTTGAGGTGCCTGCTGGACACCCTGTGCAAATGTCCAGTAAGCACAGCATTCCAGAAGACTATCTAAAGTTTCATAAACAGATCTGGCTATACAACTAGCATGTAAAGCAAACTCAAGTGGCTTCAACGGCCAGAGAGATAAAGAAAATAAGTGGTCAGGAGAGTAAGCAGCTACTACTCATTTCTTGAGAAGTATGGAACCATGTGGGAATGAGGACCTAGTGCTGGTGAGCTTTTGATTTCTCAGGAAACGCCAGAAATCTGGATTTTTATGTCAAATCTCTCTACTAGAAAGCAATGGTTCAAATTAAAATATAATTTATGTGACTTTATTATTAAGTTGTCTTCACCATTCACATTTGTGTTAGGTATCACCCTGGTGTCTTTGCCATTATCACCACTGCTGTCTTGCCTCTCTCCTCTCCATTCTTTGTTTTATCACTCTCTTTCTTCTCATCCCTCTTTTCCCTTGTGTTTTTACTTTTGTTTTTTAAAATTTTTAATATACAGGTGTATATATCACCCACCAATAATAAAGCTCATTTTCTTCCAAGTGTTAAAAATAATCAGAACTCACCAAAATTTGAACAGAAGATTTATTCTGAGCAGTTATTCTATATGCGTATGTTGTTGTTGTTGTTATGTGCTGTCGTGGCGGACCCTACTCATAGCGACCCCTCCTTGGGTTTCTGAGGC
>NW_006921694.1:457351-458678 GCF_000298275.1 Orycteropus afer afer | reverse complement strand
TGATTGAGTGACTCTAGCCTTCACCCTTTGTTGAGATCAACTGAGATCAGTTTACTTGTGGTCTGTCGACTAATAATCCAGTGCTCCATCCACCTACAGCCATGAGGCTTTATGAGATTTAAATTAGGAGGTAATGGTTTGACATCAAGGAGCCCTGATGATGCAGAGGTTAAGCACTTGACTGCTAACGGAAATGTTGGCAGTTTGAACTCACCGTCTGCTTGGTGGGAGAAAGATGTGACAATCTGCTTCCTGTAATGATTTACAGCCTTGGAAATCCTATGGGACAGTTCTTCTCTGTTCTGTAGGGTCACTATAAATCAGAATTGACCCAAATGCAACAGGTTTGGATTGACAACTATCCTTTTCTAGCAGAATAAAACAAATTTACATCGCTATAGAGCAGTTTCTGGTTTAAAATTAGAAAAGATATGCATCAGGGTTGTATCCTTTCACTAATTTATCTGTATGGCTGAAAAAATAATCCAAGAAGCTGGATTATATGAAGAATGTGGCAACAGGATTGGAGGAAGACTCATTAACAATCTGTAATATACAGATGACACACCTTGCTTGATGAAAGTGAAAAGAACTTGAAGCACTTCCTGATGAAGATCTAAGACTACAGCCTTCAGTATGGATTAACACCTCAACATTAAAAAAAAAAAAAAAAATCCTCACAACTGGACTAATAAGAAATGTCATGGTAAATAGAGAAAAAATTGAAGTTGCCAAGGATTTCATTTTACTTGGATTCATAGCCAACACCCGTCAAAACAGCAGTCAAGAAATCAAATGATGTATTGCATCAGGCAAATGTGCTGCATAAGATCTCTTTAAAGTGTTAAAAAGCAAAGATGTCACTTTGAGGACTAAAGTGCACCTGATCCAAGCCATAGTATTTTCGATTGCCTCACATGCCTGTTGGTCAATGAATAAGGCAGACCGAAGAAGAACTGATGCGTTTGAATTATGGTATTGCCAGAAGAATGAACAAATCTGTCTTGGAAGGAGTATAGTCAGAATGCTTCTTAGAAGTGAGGATGGTGAGACTTCATCTCATGTATGTTGGACATGTTATCAGGAGGGACTAGTCCCTGGAGAAGGGCATCATGCTTGGTAAATTAGAGGGTCAGTGTGGTAGTTTGGTTTGTGTGTCAACTTGGCTGGGCCTGGTTGAGTGGCTGGGCAGCTGGTGGTAGTTAATCCCCATGAGGAGACTGGCAATCAACTCCATGGTGGGGTCTACCACAAGCAGCTGAGCAGCTGCCTTTGGGAATGTGGTCTTCTTTCTGTATATAAGGAGAAGCTTTGAGAATGGTCTCTA
>NW_006921694.1:455752-457206 GCF_000298275.1 Orycteropus afer afer | reverse complement strand
CTCTGCCAACCTTGGGACTTACAATGGACTTAAGTTAATGGCCTGCCGTGTGGTTTGGTAACATCGGGACTGTGCCTTTTGACTTGTCAACCTTGGGGCTTCTCAGCCTCAGCAGCTAGCAGCTGTCTGAGTGAAGAAATGCCTCTAGCTCTAGTGGGCTGGGAGCAGGAGGCAGAGTTGGACCCCAAGTTGGAGGGGCTTTCATCCAGCCCCTAGAGCCTGGCACTTTGAACTTGGACTTAAAGCCTCCAAATTGTAAGAATAAACTCCTGTTTGTTAAGGCTACCCCATTTGTGGTATGTTTCCTGTCAGAGTGGCACTAGGTAACCAGAACAGTCAGTGTAAAGAGTAAGATGTGGTGGATTGACACAATGGCTGTAACAATGGATTCAAGCATGGCAATGATTGTAGGGATTGCACAGGACTAGGCATTGTTTTGTTTTGTTGTGTGTAGGGTTGCTATGAATCAGAACTAACTCAGTGGCACCTAAGAACAACAACATCCTATAGCAGTTTCTGGCAGACTTTTGTACTTTAGGTCAGGCTTTTTATGGTTAATATTTGGATTCCTGGATAAACCAAAACTTGCTGTCATCCAGTAGATCCCAACTCATAGCAACCCCGTAGGACAGTGTAGAACTGCCACATAGGATTTTTAAAGCTGAAATCTTTATGGGAGCAGACCGTTAAATCTTTCTCCCATGGTGCTAGTGGGTCTGAACCACTGACTTCCTGGTTAGCATCTGAGCACTTTAACTACTGCATCACCAGAGCTCCTATTTCCTGGATAAGGAAAACCTTAAAATCACAGTAAGACGTTATTGTTAGTGCTGTCGAATCATCTCCAACTCATATCGACCTCATGTACAGCAGAACAAAACACTGCCTGGTCCTGTGCCAGCCCCACGATCCTTGCTGTACCTGAGCCCATTGTTGCAGCCACTGTGTCAATCCATCTTGTTGAGGGCCTTCCCCTTTTTCATTGTCCCTCCACTTTGCCAAGCATGATATCCTTCTCCAGGGAATGGTCCCTTCTGACAACATGACCAAAGTAGGTGAGACGAAGTTTGGCCATTCTCGCTTCCAGGGAGCATTCCGGCTGCACTTCACCCAGGACAGATTTGTTAGTTCTTTTAGAAGTCCATTGTACTTTCAGCGTTCTTCGCCAATACCACAACTCAAAAGCATTGACTCTTCTTCAGTCTTCCTTTTTCATTGTCCAGCTCTCACACACATATGAAGTGATTGAAAATACCATGGCTTGTGTCAAGTGTACCTTAGTCTTCAAGGAAACATCTTTGCTCTTAAGCACTTAAAAGAGGTTCTTTGCAGCAGATTTGCCCAATGCTATATGATGTCTGATATTTTTACTGCTGCTTCCATTAATCTTGATTGTAGAACCAAGTAATATGACATTTTTGACAACTTCAATCTTTTCTCCATTTCTCATGATG
>NW_006921694.1:452670-454337 GCF_000298275.1 Orycteropus afer afer | reverse complement strand
CAACTATCAGTGATTCTTCTTTGTTTCCAACTTTTGCATTCCAGTTACCAGTGATAATCAGCATATCTTATTTGCATGTTTGGTCAATTTCAGACTGCAGAAGTTGATAAAAATCTTCAATTTCCTCATCTTTGGCCTTGGTGGTTGGTGTGTAAATTTGAATAATAGTAGTATTAACTAGCCTTTCTTGTAGGCATATGGATAATTTCCTATCAGTGATAGCATTGTACTTCAGGGCAGATCTTGAAACATTCTTTGTGATGATGAATGCCACGCCATTCCTCTTTAATTTGTCATTCCCAACATAGTAGATTATATGGTTGTCTGATTCAAAATGGCCAAAACTGGTCCATTTCAGGTCATCAGTGTCTAGGATATCAATCTTTTTGTGTTCCATTTCATTTTTGACAACTTTCAATTTTCCTGGATTTATGCTTTGTACATTCCATGTTACAATTATCAATGTTTGCAGTTTCTTCTCATATTGAGTCGTGCCACTTCAGCAAATGGAGGTCCCAAAGCTCTACTTTATACATATCATTAAGGTAGGCTCTACTCTGATGAGGCAGCTCTTTCCCAGTCATCTTTTGAGTGCCTTCCAACCTGAGGGGCTCATCTTCTGGCACTGTATCTGACAATGTTTCAGGGCTATTCATAAAATTTTCCAATAATATATGAGACAGTGTTTCATTACTATTCATAAGGTTTGCACTGGCCAGTTCTTTAAGAAGTAGATGGCCTCTGCCTTCTTCAGAGTCTGTCTCAGTCTGGAAGTTCTACTGAAACCAGTCCACTATGGGCATCCCTGCTGGCACAGCCTCCAGCCTCACAGCATCATTCAAGCCACCACAGTACGACACACCAACAGACAAGTTCGTCTCCCTTAGCTGTTCCAACCGCTCAACTCACTTCCTGGGATTCCCCCTACTTGTTCCTGCTGGCCCTGTCTGTCACTGCTCCCTAATGCCTGAGGCTGTCTCCCACCATCCTTACTGGTTCTGGCCGCCAGAATGTAGGATATCTGTTATTAATTTTCCTATTCAACACAGGTAATGAAGGGTTAATCAAATCACAGCAGTCCATAACCAAATGCCAACTTTTCTGTCAAGATTTATAGAACTTTCAAACAATAAACAGAAGGCTCAAAGCACAGAACAGAGTTCTCTAACCAGCCCATTGGTTGGAGGACAATGGAGAGCAGACATGCATATCAAAACTAAAGTACATGAGGAAGTGAACTATAAAGATCTACCAATGCCATTCATAGCCCACATTAAAAAAAAAAAAAAAAAGGCAAACAGCTGTCAGACCCATGACTCTTTGAGCCAAGAGACCATAGTTTAGAAAAAAGTAAAATCATAATCTTGTCCCCTCTGACAACATGACCAAAGTAGATGAGACAAAGTCTGGCCATCTTCGGTTCCAAGGAGCATTTCGTCTGCAATTCCTCCAGGACAGATCTATTAGTTCTTTTGGCATTCTATGGTACCTGCAGCATTCTTCACCAGCACCACAACTCAAAAGCATCAACGCTTCTTTGGTCTTCCTTATTCATTGTCCAGCTCTCACATGCATATGAGGCGATTGGAAATATCATGGCCTGTGTCAGGCACACCTTATTCCTCAAGGAGACATCCTTGCTCCTCAGCACTTGAAACAGTTCCTTT
>NW_006921694.1:448293-449215 GCF_000298275.1 Orycteropus afer afer | reverse complement strand
TTCTGTATCTCTTAATTGGTTTTACTTTTCTTTGTTGAAGACGGTCTGTGTCACTTGTCTGCCTGTCATAATCTTAGTTCTTTGTTTTTGCCTTAACCAACCATAGCATTTATGTAATTTACACATATGTACCTGGCCCAATGATTGTAAAAGGTACACTGAAAGACCCTTATTCACAATGAATTACCACTTGTCAAAGACGTATAAAAAAAAAAAAAATTGTACTTCTTTGGATTTTGGCCTATTTATAGCTATAGTACTTACAGCCAATTTCCCATTATTTACTTTTGTTTTCTGGTATGTCACAATATGAAAATCTCTTTTGCTGCAGAAGGCTTTAGTGGAAATTTATTATACTACAACACTGCTAATGAATTGACTAAGCCCCAAGTCTAAAGGTCTTTGGTTATTTATTTGAGTTGATGCCTTGAAAATCACATTAATGGCCCCAATTATTTATCTGGTCCAATAGCCGCATTGTCTGACTTATAAATTGTGCTCCCTCTACAAAAGATGGAATCTGTGTTTGGCATGTGATTTGTTTGCCCAATGGAATAAGGTGATGTTCCAGGACTCAAGAGGGCTTGGTCAAGAAGGGCAATGTACAAATGTGAGTGATCAACATGGTGCTACTGAGGAAAAGGAAGACATACAGAGTTGCTTGAGAGGTGCAGATGACAAAGATGAACCCTTTTGCACATACAGTACTGAGTTGTCAGTGATGGCAAACATCACTCTATGGGTAGATAGATGGGTACACAGGCTGAATGATTAAGTGTGTCTATGCTGGGGTGAGGCGCTCTGGTAGCATAGTGGCTAAGACACTTGCCTACTAACCAGAAGGCTGGCAGTTCAAACCCACCAGCCACTCCTTGGAAGGAAGGTTGGGCAATCCTACTTCCGTAGTGATACTGCCTCGGAA
>NW_006921694.1:446367-448003 GCF_000298275.1 Orycteropus afer afer | reverse complement strand
ATGCAGTGATGCATCTCTCCTCATCCAGAGCAAAGAAGAATGAAGAAAACCAAAGACTATGAAACAATTAGTCCAAGGGACTGGTACACCATGCAATCCTCAGCCTATATGACTATGAGACCAGAAGAACTAGATGGTGCCTGGCTACCACTGTCAACCACTTGGAGGGGGATCTGTGTAGGAGAGCCTGGATAGAATGGGAAAACAATGTGGAACAAAACTCAAAATCATTGGAATAAAAGGGGGGACTAGGTTTGTTGGTATGATAAAGCCTGGTGAAACCCCTAAGTCTATGGCCCCTAGCTGCCCTTCAGGTCTGTAATAGAACCCACTCCAGTGGCTTCCAACCAAACAAAAGACAGGCATATGAGCTGAACATTTTTACATAGATAGATCTTTAGGTAGATACACCCCCTGGAGAGATCAATCATGGGAGAATAGAAGGGCTGTGTATGCACAAAGAGCCAGCTCAGGGGGCAGGAGTGGATGGAGGAAAGGACACAGGGAAGAAGTAATTATGGGGAGGAAGTGGGAGGGGAACTGTTGCATTCTGGGAGATTGTAGTCAATGTCATGAGACAAAGTGTATGTGAACTGCTATACGGAAGATGAATTTGCTCTGTAAACTTTCATCCAAATCAAAATAAAATTAAACAAAAAAGAAGAAGAGGCCTTAGTCTTTCCTCTGGCTGTCTTGTATCCCTGTGATGCCATGAGAAGGACATGCCTGGTCATATCTGCTGCTCTCAGGGAGGAGGATGAACAGAGTAGATCTTACCTAGCTAAGGTGCTACAGCTAAGCCCAGTGTAGAATGGAGACCATAAGCAACTCTCACACACATTAACAATCCCAGTGGAGATCTGTCAAATCCCCGATGAACACTGGGCTTGTGAGAAATAATAAATGATGGTTGTTTGAAGCCACCGAGTTTTGGGGTGGTTTGTATACAGCGATAGCTAAATGATACTCAATCAGATCTAGAGCCATTTCAGGAGACTGAGTTTTAACAGGCTGGAGTCCAAGTACTTGAGATAATACTATGTTCCATGACAGAGGAATATTGTCAATTAAATAAACCCTGATTTATATCCCATTGATTTTAGAGAGTCATAAATTCAATATTTAATGAACATTCACCTGTCATAACTTATGTTAGATTCAGTGGGTAGATAACTCTCCCTATCTGACCTGGCTGTTTGATGCCACACAAAAATATCTGGGGAGCCATAGTACTTCAGTAGTTCTGATTTATTGATTCAATTACTTTTGGTCAATTGACCATAACTTATTCCCTCCTCTGGAGGCCTAAGGAAGGAGTAGGTGGGTGTAACACTAAAATACTGGGGTTATGGTGAAGGAAGCTATGCAGGTCCCCCTTCTCCACCCCCAACTGAAATATAAGGTCAACTTTCTGTACAATTTTATGATTGCTGTTCTGGTTACCTAGTGCCATTCTGACAGGAATATATACCACAAATGGGATGGCCTTAAAAAACAGGAGTTCATTCTTACAATTTGGAGGCTTTAAGTCCGAATTCAAAGTACCACTTTCTACGGGCTGGGTGAAAGCCCCTCAACCTTGGGCTTCAGCTTTGCCTCCTACTCCCGGCCCACTGAAGCTAGAGGGTTTTCTTCA
>NW_006921694.1:444312-445972 GCF_000298275.1 Orycteropus afer afer | reverse complement strand
ACCCCTTGTGAACTTGGCACCTGTACAGATCTTCAATGGGTGGCATCTGTACAGATCTACTTCACTGGGGTAGCTCTAATCCCCTAGTTCTTGAGTAGCAACCTCACCCCCTTGGCCTGGTGGGCCCATTTCCTCTACTCTTGGGCATGACATCCTTGCCCCCTCTCTCTCGGGCAGTGGCTATGGCTCCATCCCACTGGCCCATGTGAACGAGCAGCCCCACACTCCAGAACCAAGTTGGTGATCATCTAACTCTTTGAAACCTAAGGGGCGAAGGTGGTTCCACCCCCAGAGGCCATGGTCCTACCCTTTGAGGCTGAGGCAGCTCTGCTTCCTGTTTCCTTGGTCTCTCCCCTTCTGCTGATTAATGCCAAAGGCAACCCACTCTGCCAGAAATATTCCTGCCCAAAGGGCACTCAGCTTTCCTGTTCCATGGGCCAGCCAACCTGCTATTCCATTTTGTGCCAGCCTCTTCTACCAATTAACGCCTGAAGACAACCCACTCCACTAGGAAGCCGCCTACCCAATGGCACCCAGCTTTCTCCTCCATGGGCTGGTAAGCCTGTTGCTGTTTAATACTGGTCTCTGGGCTCTGCTACTGCCGTCTCTCATTCCGAGCTCTCATACTGGTCTCTCTGCCAGGATCTCCCTGCCAGTCTCTTGGCTCTGCTGCTGCCACCTCTTATGCTACATGCTGGGGTCTCTCTGCCCCTGAGTAGACACTCTCTACTCCTGTTTCCACATTTTAGTTATCTGTCAGAGAAGTACCCCACTCCCAGTACCATATTCTGTTCTGGTTACCTAGTGCAGGAATATATACTACAAATAGGATGGTCTTAACAAACAGGAGTTAATTCTTACAATTTGGAGACTTCAAGTCTGAGTTCAAAGTGCCACTTTCTAGGAGCTTCAGCTTTGCCTCCTGCTCTGGCCCACTGAAGCTAGAGACTTTTCTTCACTCAGACAGGTTCTGACTGCTGAGACTGACAAGCCCAAGGTTGACAAGTAAAAAGGCACAGTCCTAATGTTACCAAACCACAAGGCAGACCATTAATTCAAGTCCATTGAAAGTCCCGAGGTCGGCAGAGCATGGCAGGCTGCTGAACAATGACATGGCTACATGCAGGGTTCAAGCATGCCATAAGCTAGAGACCATTCCCCAAGGCTTCTCCTTATATACAGGAAGCAGACCACATCCCTAGGGCAGCTACTCAACTGCTCCCAGAAGATTCCACCATGGAGGTGATTACCAGTCTCATCATTGGGAATACCACGTCCATCTGCCCAGCCACTGAACCAGGCCTAGGCAAGTTGACACACAAACTGAACTACCACAATTGTGTAATGAGTAAAAAAATTACTTATCTTGTAAGTCTTCTCAAAGGAGCTCTGGTGGTGCAGCAGGTAAAGAATTCTGCTGCTAACCAAAAGGTTGGTGGTTTGAACCCAGCAGCCACTCTGCAGGAAAAAGATGAGGCAGTTGGCTTCCATGAATATTTACAGACTTAGAAACCCTGTGGGGGCAGTTCTACTTTGTGGTACAGGGTGCCTATGAGTCAGAATTGACTCAGAGGCAATGGTTTTGTTTTGTTTAAGACTTTCCAAGGAGTCCTGTTGTTGTTTTTAGGTGCCATCGAGTCATCTCTGACTCATAGCAACC
>NW_006921694.1:433375-439926 GCF_000298275.1 Orycteropus afer afer | reverse complement strand
AGTCCACTTTTGTATCCTTCCCTTCAAGGCTCAGGGGTCCAAGATTATCTTCTGTGTCTGTGTTAATTGGTTTCCCTTTTCTTTGTTGAAGAGCGTTTGTGCAGTCCTCGTGCCTTGTTCGCCATCTTGCCAGAACTCCTCTCTCTTAGCATTCTTATCCAACACCACAACTCAAAAGCATCAACTCTTCTTCAGTCTTCCTTATTCATTGTCCAGCTCTCACATGCATAAAGGGTGATTGAAAATACCATGGCTTGAGTTAGGTGCACCTTAGTTTTCAAGAAGCCATCTTAGCTCTTTGTCACTTGAAAGAGGTCCTTTGCAGCAGATTTCCCCAATGCAATATGTCATCTGATGTCTTGACTGCTGCTTCCATTGATGTTGGTTGTAGAACCAAGTAATATGAAGTCCTTGACAATTTCAATCTTTTTTCCATCCAATGTGAAGCTGTTTATTGGACCAATTGTGAGGATTTTTGTTTTCTTTCTATTGAGGTGTAATCCGTGTGGCAGACGGTAGTCTTTAATCTTCATCAGTAAATGCTTAAAGTCATCCTCACTTTCAGCAAGCAAAGTTGTGTCATCTACATATTGCAGGTTGTTAATGAGTCTTCCTCCAATCCTGATGCCATGTTCTTCTTCATATAATCCACCTTCTCAGATTATGTGCTCAGCATGATAAGTTGAATAAGTATGGTGAAAGGACACAACCTTGACGCACTTCCTTCTTGATTTTGAACCATGCAGTGTCCCCTTGTTCTGTTTAAATGACAGCCTCCTGGTCTATGTACAGGTTCCTTACGAGTACAGTCAAGTGTTCTGGAATTCCCATTCTTCTCAATGTTATCCACAGTTTGTTATGATCCACACAACCAAATGCTTTTGCATAGTCAATGAAACATAAGTAAACATCTTTCTGGTATTCTTTGCTTTCAGCTAAGATCCAACTGACATCAGCAATGCTATCCCTTGTTCCACATCCTCTTCTGAATCCAGCTTGCATTTCTGAAAGTTCTTTGTCAATATACTGCTGCAACCGTTTTTGCATTATCTTCAGTAAGATTTTACTTGCATGTGATATTAATGATATTGTTGGATAATTTCCACATTCTGTGGGATCACCTTTCTTTGGAATATGTACAAATATGGATCTCTTCCAGTCTGGTGGTGTAGTGCTTAAGGCATTTGACTGCTAACCAGAAGGCTGGCACTTCAAACCCACCAGCCACTCCTCGGAAGGAAGGTTGGGCAATCTACTTCCGTAGTGGTACCACCTTGGAAACCCAAAGAACGGTCACTATAAGTCACATCCGACTCGACAGCAGCGAGTCCAGTCAGTTGCCCATGTAGCTCTTACAAATCTCTTGGCATAACTGAGTGAGTGCTTCCAGCGGGGCATATGTTTGTTGAAATATCTCAATGGGTTTTCCATCAATTCCTGGAGCATTGTTCTTTGCCAATTCCTTCAGTGCAGCTTGACTTCTTCCTTCAATACCATTGGCTCTTGATCATATGCCACCTCCTGAAATGGATAAACATCGACCAAATCTTTTTGGTACAGTGACTCTGTGTATTCCTTCCACTCTCTTTTGATGTTTCCTGTATCATCCAATATTCTGCCCATAGAATCTTTCAATATTGCAACTCAAGGCTTAATTTTTTTTTTCCTCAGTTCTTTCCACTTGAGAAAGGCTGAGTGTGTTCTTCCCTTTTTGTTCTCTAACTCCAGGTCTTTACACACTTCGTTATAGTAATTGGCTTTGTCTGCTCGAGTTGCTCTTTGAAGTCTTCTGTTTAGCTCTTTGATCTTGTCATTTCTTCCCTTTGCTTCAGCTACTCTCCTCTCAAGGGCAAGTTTCAGAGTCTCTTCTGACATCCATTTTGGTCTTTTCTTCCTTTCTTGTCTTTAATGACCTCTTGCTTTCTTCATGGATGATGTTCTTGATGTCATCCCACAATTCCTCTGGTTTATGGTCACTGGTGTGCAGTGCATCAAATCTACTTTAAAAATGGTCTCTAAATTCAGGAGGGATATAATCAAGGCCATATTTTGGCTCTCATTGGCTTGTTTTACCTATCTTCAACTTCAACTTGAATGTGCATATGTGCAGTTGATGGTTTGTTCCACAATTAGCTCCTGGCCTTGTTTTGGCTGAAGATACTGAACTTCTCCATCACCTCTTGCCACAAATGTACTCAATCTGATTCCTGTGTATTCCATCTGGTGAAGTCCATGTGTATAGCTGTTGCTTATGTTGTTGAAGAAAGGTATTTGCAATGAATAAGTCGTTGGTCTTACAAAATTCTATCATGTGATCTCCAGCGTTATGTCTATCACCAAGGTCATATTTTCCAACTACTGGTAACTCTTCTTTGTTTCCAACTTTTGTGTTCCAGTCACCAGTGATAATCAACACATCTTGATTGGATGTTTGATCAATTTTGCACTGCAGAAATTGGTAGAAATCTTCAATTTCCTCATCTTTGGCTTTGGTAGTTGGTGCATAAATTTGAATAATAGTAGTTTTAACTGGTCTTCCTTATAGACATATGGATATTATTCTATCACTTACAATGTTGTACTTCAAGACAAATCTTGAAACACTCTTTGTGATGATGAATGCCACATCATTCCTTTTCTATTTTTCATTCTCAGCATAGTAGCATAGCCTGATTCAAAATGTCAAAAACCAGTCCATTTCAGCTCACTAATGCCTAGGATATCAATGTTTATGTGTTCCATTTTGTTTTTGACAACTTCCAATTTTCCTAGATTCATACTTCATAGATTCCATGTTCCTATAATTAGTGGATGTTTGCATCTGTTTCTGCTCATTTTGAGTCATGCCATATCAGGCAATGGAGGTCTTGAAAGCTTTGGTCTATCCGTATCATTAAGGTCGTCTCTACTCTGAGGAGTCAGCTCTTCCCCAGTCAAATTTTGGGTGCCTTCTGACCTGATGGGCTCATCTTCCGGCACTATGTCAATGTTTCAGGGCTGTTCATAAAGTTTTCCAGTAATATATCAGATGGTGTTTCACTGCTATTCATAAGGTTTTCACTGGCCAATTGTTTGAGAAGTGGATAGCCTCTTCCTTCTTCAGAGTCTGTCTCAGCCCAGAAGCTGTGTTGAAGCTTGTCCATCATGGGTAACCCTGCTGGCACTTTGTAACATCGGTGGCAAAGCCTCCAGCCTTGCAGCAACACATAAGCCACCACAGGATGACAAACTGACAGACAAGTTTGTCTCAGGATGACAAACTGATAGACAAGTTTGTCTCCCTTAGTTGTTTCTAACCACTCTGCACCTGCCTACCTCAGGCCCTGACCTTAATATAGAGCCCCATCCAAAAAAAAAGCAGCCTCCAAGCCCCAGGCCTGCCTACCTCAGGCCCCTGCCTTAATATAAAGCAACCCTCAAGCAAGAAGCAGCCTCCAAGCCCCTTCCCCTCTACCTCAGCTCCCGGTCTTAATAAAGAGCTACACCCACCTGAAAAGCAACCTCCGTACTCCTCTGGGCCTGCCTACCTCAGGCCTTTTCCTTTATAAAGAGCCACACCCAAGATAACAGTCACCTCCAAGCTCTGGGCTTGGACTTCCCAAGGAGCCCTAGTAGCATAATGATTAAGTGCTCATGGCAGTTAGAACTCCCCAGCAGCAACACAGGAGAAAATACATAGTGATCTGCTCCCATTATAAGTTATAGCACAGGTAACCGTATCAGGCCGTTCTACTCTGACATACAGAGTTGCTATGAGTTGGAATCGAATCTACAACATACAATAATACTGTTATTCCATGCGCTCTCTCCCCTATACATATACAGATACTTTGTAATGCGAATGTTGACTCTGATGAGAGTCTATTGCCCTGGACCAAGTCTAGGTCTTTGAGATGTAAAATAAATGATTTAGATGAGAGCAATACTTTCTCAAACTCTCTGTAATGAAGGATCCTGTTTTTAAAAAGTATTCTAATCCATTGTGAATCAATACTTTTGTAAAATACAAGAAAATGTGTGAGTAAATACCAGAGGAGAGAATAAGGGATGTGGAAAAAAATACTGCGTAGTATGAAATGGATTCCCCTTTAATTGTTTTTTATTTATTATTTATAAGTTATTTAACTTTGAACTGCACATATTTGAATGCAAGTGGACTGTTTGAGTCAGGAATTAAATATAAAATACAAAAATTAGCATTCATGAATCATTGTTAGCTTCTTTTAGGAGTTTTCTTTGTTTGGTGGTTCCTTTCAGATCCCAGCAATGCACCTCATGTGTAGCTACCACCCATCTGTCAGTGGAGGTTGAAGTATTGCCTTGATGTTGAACAGGTTTTAGTAGCACTTCCATACTAAGATGGACTAGGAAGAAAGACTTGGTGAAAAATCAGCCAATGAAAACCCTATGGATTTCAAGGGAACATCACACAACCCCCATACAATCAGGGGGATGCCACAGGAACAGGCAGTCTTTTGTTTTGTTGTGCATGAGGTCACCATGAGTATAGGCAACTCCATAGCCACTAACAACAGCATAAGTAGGAGCCTGCCTAGTTCTTTAAAAATCACTCAAGTCCATGCTGACCTATGTCTAATTGCCCACTAATGGGTGTATATAGCCTGTGTATATAGGCTTTGTCCTAAGCTTGTGCATATTACATATACATATATGTGTATGTGTGTGTGTGTGTGTGTGTATAGCTGAATTTGTTTATTTTCTTACTGCCTCCAAAGTTCCTTGGATGTTGTTCTGATTACCTAGTGCCGCTCTGACAAGAATATACCACAAATGAGATGACCTTAACAAACAGGAGTTTATTCTTTTACAGTTTGGGAGGCTACAAGTCTGAATTCAAAGTGCCAGGCTCTAGCGGCTGGGTGAAAGCCCCTCAGACTTGGGCTTCGGCTCTGCCTCTTGCTCCCAGCCCACTGAAGCTAGAGGCATCTCTTCACTCAGGCAGCTACTGGCTGCTGAGGCTAACAAGCCCAAGGTTGACAAATAAAATGGCACAGTCCCAATGTTACCAAACCACACAGCAGGCCATTAATTCAAATCAAAGATTTCATTGAAAGTTCCAAGGTCAGCAGAACATGGCAGGCTGCTGAACAACGACATGGCTGCATGCAGGGCTCAAGTGTGCCATAGGCTAGAGACAATTCCCAAAGCTGTTTCTTATATACGGGAAGCAGACCACATCCCTAGGGCAGCTACTCAGCTGCTCATACTAGATTCCACCATGGAATTGATTACCAGTCTCATCATGGGGAATACTACATCCAGCTGCCCAGCCACTCAACCAGATCCAGCCAAATTGACACACAAACTTAACTGGCACAGATGTGAACCTTTTCTGGATTCATTTTCTAGAAAATGTGTGGCAGACACTGCTAGTTGCCAACCTGTTCAACAACCACTTTTCTTTCTTCCTTATAAAATAACTCAAATTTTGTTCAGGATGGCAATATACCCAACTAAAATAAAAGTCTGTGTTTCTCACCCTCCCTTCAGCTGGGGTGACCATGAAACACAGTATGCTCAGTGTGGTATAAGTAGAAGTCTAGAGGTTGGGCTCCTGGGAAAATGATTGTTTTCCTGGTAAAAAGGGACAAAGTCAGCCTTTTAACTTGTTCTCTTTCTCTTATCTTTCTTCTTATTCTCCTTACCTGGAAAGTGAATATAAAGCTGGAGGTGGAGTATCTGTGATGTGACTGTGAGGCAACCATGATGATAAACATCACACCCGATGGAAAGCAAAGCAGAAGCACAGAGGAGCCTCGAATGTTGACACTGTGAACCACCTGTCCCTGGACTTGCTCTTATATGAGAAAAATAAACCCCTTTTGACTAAGTCATCATGGTTGGGTTTCCATTTTATTCAGCCAAATGTAATACATGAATGACATAATCAATTTTATGCAGTTTCCTTACTTTATTAGCTGTTTTAGTAATTTTCAGTAAATAAGTTTAAATGAGTGAGACACTAGTCTCTAAGCATGCTTTGTTTTTATGAGAGTTTCAACTCAAGGAATGATTACTGATCCAATGACGCTAAACTTGAGAACCTCTACCTTCCGGATAAGCAACATCATAATAATTAGAGAAAAGATTGAAGTTGTCAAAGATTTCATATTACTAGGTTCCACAATCAACACCAATGGAAGCAGCAGTCAGGAAATCAGAAGATGTATTGCACTGGACAAATGTGCTGCAAAAGACCTCAAAGTGCTGAAGAGCAAAGTCTCTTTGAAGACTAAGGGGCACCTAACTCAAGAAAGGGCATTTTCGAGGAGTTCCGGCAAGATGGTGGACTAGGCAGAAGGACTGCACAGACCCTCTTCAACAAAGAAAAAGGGAAACCAATTACCACAGACACAGAAGATAATGTTGGACCCCTGAGCCTTGAAGGGAAAGATACAAAAGTGGACTAAACCCCAACTAGCAGAAGAATTTGTGTGAAAATACCAAAAAAAGAGACACACGGAGCTGCGGTCTGGCAGCGACAAACGTCTTGGAGATTCCTGAGTGGTTTTTGTTGTTGTTGTTGATTT
>NW_006921694.1:413367-429485 GCF_000298275.1 Orycteropus afer afer | reverse complement strand
GAAGTGGGAGGGGAGCTGTTGCATTGTAAACTGTGGTCAATGTCATGAGACAAAGTATATGTGAACTGCTGTATGGAAAGTGAATTCGCTCTGTAAATCTTTACTCAAATCACAATAAATAAAATAAAATAAAATGAAAACTTTCAAAACTGGAATTCAGGTAGTCATGGAGAATCAGGTTGCTGACAGGAAGAAAGAAAATTATTATATTTCAATCAAAATACAATGCATTCTGTAGTGTTCATTTACAAACTGTTCATCTTTAGTTGCTTAATTTTCCATATTAAGAAGTCTTAATAGAAGGTGTTAAAATTAGTTTTAGAATACTGCATGCAGAATTTTACTCCTTTTAAAAGTCTTCCATTGCATAAAACTTGTCAAAATATAAAAAGATTATTTAGAGTATGTGATATAAGGGGGCATCAGCAAATATCAAAAAACCCTCAAGATGTTGACGAAATCTTGTGAAGCCTAAGTTATCAATGAAAGTCATTTCATTGCCCAAAGCATTTAATTCACAGTCTATTAATTGCTAGTATGGAGATACATAATGAAGTCTCTCACAATTTTATAATTTTAGAATATTTTTCAACAAAATGGAAAATTCATTAACACCAATTGGGTTGTTTCCAGAGTACCTGTATTTGTAGATATTAACTAACTGAAATACATTAGGTAGGATATCCTAACCTAGTTGGCAATGTTCAGCTTATAAATTTCCGGTTGGAGGTTGGTTGTTTCAAGCAGTCATGGCTATTTGTTTTAGTGTGAAATCTTCAGTGAAGATTGAAATATAGTAGGAGCCTCAAGCTGGCAAAATTATTTACTGAAAACTGACTAAAATGGAGTCGAGTTGCCTGCCTTCCTGTCAGTTTTTCTCTGAGAGGAAAGGAGAGTGAAGCTCACTCTTAAGTAGCAGTCATCCCACGCAGAGTTACCGCGCAGATGGAGTGTGTGGGTGTGAGATGGCGAAATGTATATGCAGCAGGTAAATCTACCTACCAGTGACAGATGACCCAATAAGAAAGTGTTATGGTTTGAGTTGTGCAACCCCCCCAAAAAATGTGTGTCAACTTGTATAGGCCACGATGCTCAGTATTATGTTATTATCCTCCATTTTGTGATCTGATGTAATTATCCTTTATATTATAAATCCCAAGGTCTATGATGTTAATGAGGTAGGATACAATCTACAAGATTAGATTATATCTTGAGTCAATCTCTTTTGAGATATAAAAGATATTAAATAACTGAGAAGGGATCAGAGGGACCTCAGTAGCACCAAGAAAGAAGAGCCAGGAGTAGAGTACATCATTTGCACCCAGGGTCCCTGTGCTGAGAAACTCCTAGACCTAAAAGAACATTGATGCCATGATACACGGAGATCTCCAAGAGCTGCTGGACCCACATATAAGGACCTTCCTCCAGAGTTGATACAGACAGAAAGCCTTCCCTTAGAGCTGGCACTCTGAATTTGATTTCTAGCTTCCTAAACAGTGAGAGAATAAATTTCTGTTTGTTAAAGGCAAAAAAAAAAAAAAAAAAGGGTATTTTCGATCACCTCATATGTGTGTGAAAGTTGGACTATGAATAAGGAAGACCAAAGAAGACTTGATGCTTTTGAGTTGTGGTGTTGGAGAAGAATACTGAAAGTACCATGGACTGCCAGAAGAACTAACAAATCTGTCTTGGAGGAAGTGCAGCCAGAATGCTCCTTGGAAATGAGAATGACCAGACTTTGTCTCACCTACTTTTGTCATGTTGTCAGAAGGGACCGTTCCCTGGAGAAGGATATCATGCTTGGTAAAGTGGACAGTTAAGGAAAAACGGGAAGGCCTTCAATAAGATGGATTGACACAGTGGCTGCCACAATGGGCTCAGGTATAGTAAGGATTATGAGGCTGGCACAGGACAAGGCAATGTTTCATTCTACTGTACCCAGGGTCACTATGAGTTGGGCCTGACTCGATGGCACCTAATGACAACAGCACCTTCCTGATGCTGTTTCTACTAGCATTAGAAGATTTGAGAATATACAAGGTTTTTCTTCCCCTATGTGAATGGCCTGGGAAACATTCCAGTTAGGAAACATTTGAGTTATCTCAAAGATTAACATTTTACATCCTCCAGCTTCCCCCCCCCCTCAAAAAATCATGTATTAATTAATTGATAAGTCTCTAGCAATATCTTAAAGTTTTCTAGGAATTTGGCAAAGAAATTTCATAAATATTTTTCAACAACTGTGACATAAAAGTGTTTCTGGTATTTTATTAACTTTCTGGTTTTTCTCCTTCCCCTTTAGTAAATATTAAACATGAAGTGGTCTGTAGCAGAAGTAATAAATGTGATGGAAAGAGCAGGCTGACTGTGTGTGTGTATGTGTGTGTACATACATTTGAAAGTACATGCTACACGGGTTCAATGCAAAGTGCAAGTTGTTACATTTGCAGAGAACTGTTTTTTGAGCATAAGCATTCAGAGCATCACCAGCATATTCTCAACATAGTAAATTTTCAATATATGCTTGCTGAATTGAACTGCAAAACCAAACTCTGGCTTCAAGGACCAGGGTTCTTTATAAATAGATGGCTAGAAGGCTGGCAGTTCAAACCCACCAGGCACTCCTCAGAAGGAAGGTTGGGCAATCTACTTCCGTAGTGATACCACCTCGGAAACCCAAGGAAGGGCCACTACGAGTTGGGCCTGACTCAACGACACATAACAACAATAGCAGTGTAGTGTAGGACTGTGGAACTCACAGAGCTAATGAACCAAACAAGTTGTACAAAACATGGAAGCTGTGTGATTATTCCTTGGTCCTATTGCCTCTCAGTATTAGACAGGATCCAATCATACACAGCAAGGATACAGCCACCCCTCACTTTACTCTTTCCCACTTGAGTCCAGGCTTGATTTCATCATCCTTCTCAACACAACTTCTCCCAGTGGCCACAACCAATTGACGAGACTGTTATGTGGATGAAGCCTTAAGTCATCTGTGTAATAATCAGAGAACTGGAGCATAGGCTACCTAACGTGGTTCTGCCAATGTTCTTGTTCGGGTTGCTCAGCTTCTTTATTTCCAAAACATTATCCAACAATCAACCGTTCAAGACCAAAAGGGCAGCATTTGCCCAGAGAGAAAGTTCAGAAGACAGGAAGGGATAGGAAAGAAGGACAAATGGAAACAGGAAGAAGAGGGATGAGTGGCATTACATTGTAGGGATTGCAATCAATGGCATGAAACAAAATATGTAAGAATTGTTGAATGGAAAACTGATTTGCTCTGTAAACTTTCACCCAAATCACAATAAAAAGTTAAGAAAGAGAGAAAAAAAAAATAGCACTATCTGGACATCTCAAGAAATGTTACAAAGGCAAAATAGGATAACTTATTTATTCAACAAAATTTTATCGAACACCAGCTATGTGCCAGCCAGGCATGGTGCTGGACTCTAGGGGTTCAATGGTAAGTAAAAATAAATTCATTGCATTGTCATGTACAACATATGCATTAAGAAATGAATCAAGAAATAGTGAATAAAAATATTATTGCAAAACAAGATTATCATTATTCTATATCATCCATTGACTGTAACTTATTCCATAGAATCATGAGTGTATGTAAATATAAAATGTAGTAGAAATTATGTTTAAAGGACAGAAGTGCTACAAAGATAAAACAGAGTAAGGAGAGCTTTGCAACAAGTTCTTCAATTGCACTAACCAGAGGTACCAAAAAAGAAAAGTAAATTCTCTTTTAGAGGATTAAAACAGGCAACAGGGACAGAATAAACACTTCTTCTTTACTAGAAACCCAAAATATGCTCAGAAACTTTCTCATAATTCCCCCATGCTCAGGCAGTCTCCCTGGAGCAGTTAAGTCCAACCAAGATAACGTGGAATGTTCAGACCCTCTTAATATAGAGATTTATACGTTTTGCTTTTCTTCCTTTTCTTTGCTTCCATAAAAAGATAGGATACAATTTTTTCCCTCATTCTTGGAAAAGTATGAAGATAATTTCTATCTTCTTGAGGGACAAGGGTGGGCTCTGAATCTACTGCACCACCATGAAGGAACAGAAGATCAGGGTTTGTGAAAGAGAAAGTTGTAACTAGAAAAGGGTAGGAGCTAAAGGAAGAATTTTTCCTAAGATCAAAAGGAAATAAGAAGATACAACTATTGGTCTCGTCCCATTGGGAATAAAGAAGAATGAAGAAAATCAAAGAATCAAGGGAATGATTAGTCCAAAACACCAATGAACCACACAAACTCCAGCCCCTACTAGCCCGAGACCAGAAGAACTGGATAATACCTGGCTACCTCTACCAATCACTCTGATAGGGATCACAATGGAAAGTCCTGGAGAGAGTGGGAGAAAATACAGAATAAAACTCAAAATAATAAAACAGACAAGACTTGTTGGTCTGATAGAGACTGGTGGAATCCCTCAGATTATAGCCCTCAGATATCCTTCAAACCTGGAACTGAACCCACTCCCAGGGATTACCTTGTTAGCCAAACAATAGACAGGCCTATACAGTGAATAATAACATCTATGAGGAATGTGCTTCTTAGAACAGTCAACCATACAGGACCAAAAGGGGAGCATTTGCCCAAAAAACAAAGTTTAGAAGGCAGGAAGGGTCAGGAAAGATGGGTGAATGGAAACGGGGAGCCCAGGGAGGAAGGGGTAAGAGGGCTGCTACTTTGGGGGGATTACAACCAGTATAACGAAACATAGTATGTGTAAATTGTTCAATGAGAAACTAACTTTCTCTGTAAACTTTCACCCAAACCACAGTAAAATATATAAAAGGAAGTAAAAGTATAGAGAAAGAGGAAGACTAGGTTTTATGTCAGTGTTGAAAGCCAAGAGAAGTTGCCCAGGAGCAGAGAGAGCCCAGTGGCCTGGAGGAGCTAAGTGTGTGGATTTGGCAAAGGACTACCATGAGGGGTGTTGATGCAGGGCTCAGGAACCAGCTTTCATTTAAAGAACTTCCCTAGCACCTGTACCAGAGGACTCTGATAACTGTCCTCCCTTGCAGTCCATAAGGACTTCATTCCTTCAACATCCTCCTTACCCACTGATTGTCCTGAAGGACTCACAACCAACCTCCTCTCCCCTGCACTCCTGCCGAACACACAGAATACCACCAAGACACGCAAGAAGAGGAAGAGGGCTGACAGAATCCTGCACTGAACTCCAAGTGGAGTTTTGTGAGGAAGCTTCTCACGCCGGTTCTTGGAATGAGGCTTGCTGAATAAATCCATCTTGAAGCTGGAGGTGCTCTTTCCTCCCCTTTCTGCTTTTTTCTTACCAATGTGGAGCTATGAAGAATCTTCTTCAATATTTAAAAGAAAAAAGAAATATTTAAGACTATCATGAAAGTAGTTGAAATTATCCAAAGGAAAAATTAGAATGCCATGAATACATATTTACCTTCTTGTTCCAAAGAAGGGCCTGGACAAAATCCTATCTGTTTTGCTTACTTAAACAATAAAAGTTTTCCTAAAATGTGTACATCATTTTTTTTTTATTGTTTGTTTTTTTCAATGCATTTTATTGAAATATAATTTGTTGTTGTTAAGTGCTGTTGAGTCGTTTCCGACTCATACCGACCCCATGCACAGCAGAACGAAATACTGCCCAATCCCGCGCCAGCCCCACAATCCCTGCTATACTTGAGCCCATCATCGCAGCCACCATGTCAATCCATCTCGTTGAAGGCCTCCCCCTCTTTCGTGGCCCCTCCACCCTACCAAGCATGGCATCCTTCTCCAGGGAATGGTCCCTTCTTACAACATGACCAAAATAGGTGAGACGAAGTCTGGCCATTCTTGCTTTCAAGGAGCATTCTGGCTGCACTTCCTCTAGGACAGATCTGTTAGTTCTTTTAGCAGTCCATGGGACTTTCAGCATTCTTCACCAGCACCACGACTCAAAAGCATCCACTCTTCTTCGGTCTTCCTTATTCATTTGTCCAGCTCTCACATGCATACGAGGCAACTGGAAATATCATGGCTTGTGTCAGGCGCACCTTAGTCCTCAAGGATATATCCTTAATCCTCAGCACTTGATACAGTTCCTTCGCAGTTGACTTTCCCAATGCTACACGTCGTCTAATGTCCTGACTGCTCCTTCCGTTGGCATCGATTGTAGAACCAAGCAATGTGAATTCTTTGACAACCTCAATCTTCTCTCCATTTATTGTGATGCTGCTCATTGGTCCAGTTGTGAGGATTTTTGTTTTCTTTCTATTGAGACGTAATCTACTGCAGACTGTATTCTTCAACCTTCATCAGTAGGTGCCTTAAGTCATCCTCACTTTCAGCAAGCAAAGTTGTATCGTCTGCATATCTCAGGTTGTTAATGATTCTTCCTCCAATCCTGATACTGCGTTTTTCTTCATATAGTCCAGCTTCTCGGATTATTTGCTCAGCATATAGATTGAATAAGTGTGGAGAAAGGATACAACTCTGACGCACTCCCTTCTTGATTTTAAATATAATTTATGTACAGTGAAATACACAAAAGTAAAGTGACATGAGTCAACACATTTTTTGTGTGTGTGGCAGTGTTCTCTCTCCTCCCCTCCCACCCCTGGCAACCAACAAAGAAAGTTTTCCTCCATATAGAAACCTTTCCTTGACCCTCCACAACAACAAAGTTATACTATATTTGTCATTCTGTGATTAACTTATGTCACTCAGCATAATGTCCTCCAAGTTCGTCCATATTATGTGGTGTGTCTACAATATTCTTCAGTGCTGCATAGCATTCCATTATGTGTATGTACCATAGTTTGGTCATCCATTCTTCTGCTATAAATCTTGGAGATAAGTCCCTTGCCAGACATGTAATTATCGGCAAATATTAATTTGTTGCTGTCATTTTTGTTATGTGTTTTTTTGTGGTGTTGATTTCTTTGTTCCATATAACTTTCTATGCTGAGCTTGTTTTGTTTGTGAATCGTGTTATCACTTCCTCCATTGCTATTGTTTTCGTATTTGTTGAATATTTGTGCTGGTCCTCTTTTTTGATGTGAAGGTTTATAATTTTTCTTTGAAGTTACCCTGTGATTTATAGTTTTCTTCCCAAGTTTAGAACAGTTCGTTCTATGTTGTAGTTGTCTTGACTTCCCTACAATCTAGAAGTTCTGTAACGTCACAGTTTTTTCCCTCTTTTTGGTTTGTAGTTGTCCTCATTTGTCAATTGATGTCTTTGGTTCCCTGTTTACAATCTTGTAGGCTTATTTACTTTAGATATTTCCATAGCTGGGTTGGTTTCTGAGTTATATCATCATGTGTGTTAATGGTCAGTTGTTGTTGGCTGTTGTTGTTTATCTGTCCAAAGGGCTCCCTTTAGCATCTCTTGTAAGGTTGGTCTGGTTTTAACAAATTCTCTTAATTTCTGCTAATCTGGAAATGTCCTAATCTCAGCATCATATTTGAGGGACAATTTTGCTGGGTACATAATTCTTGGCTGGAAATTTTCTTTCAGTGTTTTATATATACTATCCCATTGTCTTCTCACCTACATGGTTTCTGCTGAGAAATCTAAGCTTAGTCTTATTGGTTGCCCCTTGTAGGTAACTTTTTGTTTTTCCCATGCTGCTCTCATGATTCTTTCTTTGTTTTTGGTTTTGGTAAGTTTGATGATGATATGTCTGGGTGATTTTCTTTTGGGGTCTATCCTGTTTGGGGTTCGTTGGACTTCCTGAATGGAGATATTCTCATTTTTCATCATACCAGGAAAATTATCTTCCAACAAATCTTCAATAATGTTATCTGTGGTTTATTTGTCTCTTCCTGTTCTGGAATTCCGATTATACATAGGTTATTCCTTTTGATGGTATCCCATATGAACCTTAGGCTTTCTTCAATTTCTTTTGACCTTTTTTTCTGATTGATCCCTTTCCAAAGAAGTGTTCAGGTATTTGCCTTCAATTTCCCTAACTCTGTCTTCCATTGATTCAATTCTGTTCCTTTGCCCATTTTATGTGTTATCTATTTCTGAAAATTTAGTATTAATCTTCTGGATTTCTGTGTGTAGATTTTGAATCATTTCTAATTTTTCATTTATTTTGTCATTTTGTTCTTGTATTGTCTTTTGAAATTGTTCTAGGGTTTTCTCCGTATTTTCCTTGATCTGTCTCTCAATTTGTTGAAGATATCTAAATACAATTCTTTTCAATTCCTTATCAGGGAGTTCCAATGCTGCATCTTCCTCAGGAATGTGTTTTGGGTCTGTATCCTGGTCCCTTGTTTCTTTTGCTTTATCTTGCTTCTTTGTGTGGACTGTGATGCTCTGTTATCTCTGAGGCATTGTGACATTTTTTTATTTATATTTAATTGGTGATTGTATGTTGGAGTAACTTGCCCATGATTTTAGTTTTCTTTGTATGATATCTATGCAAACAGGGTACCGTGCTTCTCTATTTGCTAGTTGACAGCACTTATTCATTCACACCTGTCTCCTTTCCTGTTGTCAGCCTCTTGGATGTCCCTGCCAACCTTGGCAAACAGCCTATTCTTAGGTCTCTGAAATCCAAATGAGAATGCTATCACTTTAAAATCCAAAATGGTTGCCACTTGTAAAGATTCAAAATGGCTGCACCCTCAGTCACTTTAAATATCCAAAATGGCTGTCCCTTGTAAACATTCAAAATGACTGTGCCCTCTGGACAGTGGAAAGTCCACAGGTCAGGAAGTCTCCCTTCTTGCTTTTTCCCTTCCTGGTCATAGGCCACCAGCATAGTCATCACTGCAGCCCTTTGTCACCAGGGCTGATCTTTAGGTCAATTCTCAGGTTCCAACACCACTTGGAAATGGTCCCGTCAGAGTAGCTGACAGTCTGCAGCTCCAACTGGCTCTGTACTCACTGTTTTTGTTCAGGTTTTTCCATTAGTTGGTGCCTAATCCACCTCTGCATAGTTCCTTTCAAAGCTCAGGGCTCTAAGATTATCTTCTGTATCTCTGTCAATTGGTTTTTCTTTTCTTTGTTGAGGAGGGTCTGTGTTGCTTGTCTGCCTATTCCTCTATCTTACCGGAAGTCCCTGTGTATGTCACTTTTGTGAACTGAATTGTATTTTAGATGCACATGTGGACTTGCTAATGAAAAATGTACACATGAAATCATTCTGGAAAGATTACAAAGACTATTAGAAACAAAGATCTATAAGGAAACTTCAGAATTTGTTCATGATTCCCTGTCTTCCTAAGAAATTGCTATAAAAATCATTTCATTAATAATGTCAAGTACTAGAGTGATCAAATGTGAAAGCACTGGGTAAACTACTTTTAAAAAAATATGTAGAAATTTAAACTATAAATACCTGCCTTTTAATACATCCCCCCAACAGATTCAGAGCAGTATTCATTTTTGTATGTATATGATAGACATAAATATATATGCAGATCTTTGGACAATAAATCAAAGGATATATAATATTCTTTCTATGGACTTAATAATTCTATTAATCACTGGGGAAGTAGGATGGTTATTCTACCATGAATTTATCTTCCCTCAATCCTTTTTACGGAGAGCAAAAAATGACATAAAGAAGTAACACCTTGTGACCACCAGATGGCAATAAAACATTGATTTGGCAAAAGATTCTGGGCATGAATTTATGAACTTAAGAGTTTTGTGTTTCGAATGAGCCAAAATGTTGTCTATTGGTTGAGATGAACCAGCTCCTATGCCTGATGTCTTCAAGTGATAAAAGAATTAGAGCACAGTGCTCCACTATAATGAGCAGCCCCATTGCTGCCCTGGAGGAGTCCAGGCTCAGACATGTGAAGAGGTGATTCAAATATACTGTGTTAAGTGCTGCTGCCAGGAAAGCATAGGGTGTTTTGGGAGCAAGATCAGCTATCTCAAGAGTGTGGCCCAAGATCAGCTCTGTGAGAGATAGTAACATAGAACTAATTTTAAGAATACACATTCAGATACCTTTACTGCATAAATTAAATGATTGTTATTGTTAGGTGCTGCTGAGTTGGTTCTAACTCATAGCAACCCCCTGAACAACAGAACAAAACACTGCCCAGTCCTGCACCAACCTCATGATTGTTACTCTGTTGGCGCCCATTGTGGCAGCCACTGTGTCAATCTATCTTGTTGAGGATCTTCCACTTTTTCACTGACCCTCTCGTTTACAAAGCATGATGTCCTTCTGGAATGATTAGATGGCATGGTTACTGGGGTATAATAGAATGATTGTGGTTATATTATCACAGGTAGTTCCCAAGTTACAGTGGGGTCCTGGTGCAATGATTCCATAGTAAGTCAGTTTGTAAGTCAAATGCCTCATTTCAAGTTAACAACTGATGCTTTTTATGATACAGAACACTGAATAAAAGATCATAGTATAGGCCTGGTGTACAATGACGTCAACATCAGTGTTGTAATAATAAAATTGTAGTCATAAGAGCTGCCAGCTATGTGCACAGTTCAATCGTTGTATGTCATTAGAGTTGAACATTGCCCAACTTTCTATCCCTTATAACTCCTGACACTGACTTCATTGTAGACCATGCCATAGCCTGCCATATGGCAGTGTTTAGAACAGTAAATAAAAAATGGAACATCTATAAGCAAATATCTAAATGATAACATCAACAAATTATGTGCTGTAACACTGTATATAGTACATATTACTAATGATAAGATGTAGAAAATAGAAAGCAAACAAAAACAAATGGTCGGATGTGTGGTTTGTGGTAACTCAAGTATGTTGTAAGACAACAACTGCCTATATAACTCTGTGGTGAAGATTTTCCACATGCCAAGTTTACTGCATCTAATAGTGTGATTTCCTCTCTTTGTTCTTCATGTAAGGAGTAGAATAGAAATACTGGGAGAAATTAGTATATCTATAATTTGATCCGCTAGATGATCAAGGAAAAAGATCATGAGAAGGTTTTCTTAATTCTGGGAGGGTCCATTATTTCTGTCTAGAATAGACTGTGACCAGGTTTGGAACTATACGGTATCAACATCCTAATTTAAATAAGAACATGCTTCATAAACTGGCAGAGTGGCCTTCTGCCAAGTAACTGGACAGCCACAGGGTTATAAAATGTTGATATTCTAATTCTATTATCCTTTATTCATTTATTACCTGGAAGTATGAAGAAAGAATGATAGAATTAGAATATCAACATTTCACAACCCTTAATAAATTAATAGATTTAAATATTGGCTGTCAATAGCTGAAAACATCAAGGGAGACAACAAGACACTTTGTACCTTTCGATAGAAACCCACAACAATGTTTATGAATTTGTCCTGCCAAAAATTTATAAACTGAATCTTCTAAAGACTCTAAGAATTTACAGGAAGTAAAATTCTTACAATCTGAATGGATATACTTCATATTTATTGCACAATTTTGGGACTTGCAGGTGGTGAAAGCCATGTAAGAAGGCACAGGTGATCATTCTTCAATACGAACCTCCCCAGAGATTCTTTTTTTTTTTTTTTTAATTGTGATTTGGATGAAGATTTACAGGGCAAATTCACTTTCCATACAGCACTTCACATATACTTTGTCTCATGACATTGACCATAGTTTACCACAATGCAACAGCTCCCCTCCCACTTCCTCCCCATAGTTACCTCTTCCCTGTGTCCATCCCTCCTTGCACTCCTGCCCATGAGCTGTCTCCCTGTGCATAAGCAGCCTTTCTTTCTCCCATGATTGTTCTCTCCAAGGAGAGTATCTACTTGAGGTAAATGTTCAACTCATATGCCTGTCTTTTTTTTGGTTGGAAACCACAGGTGTGGGTTCCCCAGAGATTCTTAACATGATTGACTGCTTCCTTCCCTTAACCAAGAAAACAAGGCTCAACTTTGTCTATTTATGGAAATCATGTGAAAAGCCTTTTAAAATCCCACCATGTGGCTCAATTTCAGACTTATTAAATTAGAACTTTTGAGATGGAGCCCAGTATATTTCAAAAGCTGACAACATGATTGCAATGGGCAGTAGGGGAGAGAAATGATTTAGAGACACCCCCACACACAGATAAACAGTTGAAAATCATCATCATCATATATATATTTGTGTAACTATTTCAGGAAGTAGCACATGCTCAAGAACTGAGGGTATTAAAGGAAGAAGTTCAAGCTGTGTTGAAAACATTTGCAAAAAACAAGACTCCAGGAATTGATGGAATACCAATTGAGATGTTTCAACAAACAGATGCAACATTGGAAGTGCTCACTTGTCTATGCCAAGAAAACTGCAAGACAGCTTCCTGACCAATCAACTGGAAGAGATTGATATTTGTGCCCATTCTGACAGAATGCAGATATTACTGAATAATAACATTAATATCACATTTGAATAAAATTTTGCTGAAGATAAAAACGGTTGCAGAAGTACATCAACTGCTGAAATACAAGCTGGATTCAGAAAAGGATGTGGAATGAAGGATATCATTGCTGATGTCAGATGAATCTTGGGTGAAAGCAGAGAATGCTAGAAAGATATTTACCTGTAATTTGGCTTCACAAAGGTATTTATTGTGTAGATCATAGCAAAGTATGGATAACATTGTGAAGAATGAGACTTTCATGACACTTCATTGTGCTCATTCAGAATGTGTACATGGACAAGGGGGCAGTTGTTTGAACAGAACAACGGCTCAAAATAAGAGATGCATTCTTTCACCACACCTATTCAATCTCAATATCTTCAGCCAAAACAATGCCAGGAGCTGACTATGGAACAGACCATCAACTGTTCATATGCAAGTAAAGTTGAAGTTGAAGACAATTAAAACAAGTCCACAAGAGCCAAAATATGACCTTGATTATATCTCTTCTGAGTTTAGAGACTATCTAAAGAATAGATTTGATGCACTGAACACCAATGACTGAAAACCAGAGGAATTGTGGCATTACATCAAGAACATCATCAATGAAGAAAGCAAAAGGTCATTAAAAAGACAGGAAAGGAAGAAAAGGCCCAAATGGATGTCAGAAGAGACTCTGAAACTTGCGCTTGAACAAAGACTAGCTAAAGCAAATGGAAGAATGGACAGGATAAAAGTGCTGAATAGAAAACTTCAAAGAGCAGTTGGAAAAGACAAAATCAATTATAATGAAATGTACAAAGACATGGAATTAGAAAACCAAAAGGTAAAAACATGCTTGGTATTTCTCAAGCTGAAAGAACTGAGGCAAAAATTTAAGCCTCGAATTGCAATATTGAAAGATTCCATGGCGATATGTTAAATGACGTAGGAAACATCAAAAAAGAAAAAAAAAAGATGGATGGAATACACAGAGTCACTATACCAAAAAGAATTGGTCGATGTTCATCCATTTCTGGAGATGGCATATGATCAAGAACCAGTGGTACTGATGGAAAAAGTTGAAGCTGCACTGAAGGAAATGGCGAAAAACCAGGCTCCAGGAATTGATGGAATACCCATTGAGATGTTTAAACAAATGGATGCTGCACTGGAGGCACTCACTCAGTTATGTCAAGAGATTTGGAAGACAGCTGCCTGGGCCAACTGACTAGAAGAAATCCATATTTGTACCCATTCCAAGGAAAAGTGATCCCATAGAATGTGGAAATTATTGAACAATATCATTAATATCATGTGCAAGTAAAATCTTACTGAAGATAATTCAAAAATGGTTTTAGCAGTATATTGACAGAGAACTTCCAGAAATGCAAGCTGAATTCCGAAGGGGAAGTGGAGTGAGGGATATCATAGCTGATGTCAGATGGATCTTGGCTCAAAGCAAAGAATACCAGAAAAGATGTTTACTTGTGTTTTATTGACTATGCAAAGGCATTCGATTGTGTGGATCATAACAAATTGTGGATAACATTGAGAAGAATAGGAATTCCAGAACACTTAATTGTACTCATGAGGAACCTGTACATAGTCTGGGAGGCTGTCATTCAAACAGAACAAGGGAATAGTTCATGGTTTAAAATCAGGAAGGGAGTGTGTCAGGTTGTATCTTTTCACCATACTTATTCAATCTGTATATTGAGCAAATAATCCAAGAATCTGGACTATATGAAAAATGTGGCATCAGGAATAGAGGAATACTCATTAACAACTTGTGATACACAGATGACACAACTTTGCTTGCTGAAACTGATGACATTGTGGGTAAATGAAAGGATGACTTGAAGCATTTACTGATGACGATTAAAGACTATAGTCTGCAGCACAGATTATACCCCAGTATAAAGAAAACAAAAATCCTCACAACTTGACCAATAACCAGCATCATGATAAATGGAGAAAAGACTAAAGCTGTCAAAGACTTCATATTGCTAGGTTCTACAATCAACACCAATGGAAGCAGCAGTTAAGACATCAAAAGACATATTGCATTGAGCAAATCTGTTACAAAAGATCTCTTTCAAGTGCTGAAGAGCAAAGATGCCTCCTTGAAGACTAAGATGTGTGAAATCCAAGCCATGGCATTTTCAATTGCCTCATATGCATGTGAGAAGTGGACAATGAACAGGGAAGACCAAAGAAGAGTTGATGTTTTTAAGTTGTGATGTTGAAGAAGAATACTGAAGTATCATGGACAGCTAAAAGAACTAACAAATCTGTCCTGGAAGAAGTGCAGCTGGAGTGCTCCTTGGAAGGGAGAATGGCCAGACTTCTTCTCACCTACTTTGGTCATGTTGTCCGAAGGGACCATTCTCTGGAATACGTGGTAAGGTGGAGGATCAACAAAAAAAGAGAAGGCCCTCAACAAGATGGATTGACTCAGTGGCTGCAATGATGGGCTCAGGTACAGCAGGAATCATGAGGCTGGCACAGGACCGGACGGTGTTTCGTTCTGTTGTGCATAAGGTTGCTATGAGTTGAGATGACTCGATGGCACATAACAACAACATTTAGTCTGTATGATGAGCAAATAATCTGAGGAGTTGGACTGCATAAACAACATGGCATCAAGATTAGAGGAAGACTTGTTAACAAGCTATGATATGCAGATGACACAACATTGCTTGCCAAAAGTGAAGAGAACTTGAAGCACTTACTGAAGAAGATAAACCACTACAGCCATCAGTATGAATTACACTTTAACATTAGAGAAAAAAACAATCCTCATAACTGGACCAGTGAACAACATTGTGATAAACAGAGAAAAGGTTGAAGTTGTCAAAGATTTCATTTTACTTGGATCCACAATCAATGTCCATGGAAACAGCAGTAAAGAAATCAAACTTCGTATTTCATTGGGCAAATCTATTGCAAAATAACTCTTTAAAGTGTTAAAAAGCTCTGGTGGTGCAGTGTGTAAGGCAGTTGACTACTAACCAGAAGGTTGGTGGTTCAAACCCACCAGCTGCTCCACAGAAGGAAGATGAGGCAATATACTTCTCTAAAGATTTATCACCTTGGAAACCCAATGGAGGTCCACACAATGGACTCAATGGCAGTGGTTTTTTTCTTCTTTTTTTATAGAAGTCATGATAGGTCTATATCAAGAACAATGAGACGATGACATTTTATTTTGTAGACTGCTTTCAGTATCAAATTGTAAAATATCAACACTTTCCTTTTTACTATTGTAAAAAACTAGATATCATATTAATAATTACATGAAAATCTTATTCATTTACCAGGAGAAATCTTAGGCCTGAGTCATAAATAATAAGGCAAGTATTTATTTTGTACAATTTACTCCCCTCTAATGGCAAAGAAATTGGCAACATATTTCCAGAATTCTAATTCCATTGTAGGTAGATGAATCATAGCATTTTATGTGACACACTTATTAGAAACATTTTCACTTCATTTAGTCTTAATTACAGTGACAGCATATAGGACTGGATCGATTGAGTACTCATATCTGATCTCAAGGTCTATAAATGTCAGAAACGCATGGTATTCAGAGACCCAGCACTTGAATATATTATGTGCCTATAGAATTTAATTCACAAAGCATGAGTCAATGATCTCTACAATTTTATTAACCACTTTGAGTCATTTCCCAAATGTTCTCAATTAATTTTACCTTTGGCTATTTCTTTTATTTGGCTTAGTGTGACATGGTATTATCAGATTCTTGATAATTGAGTTTCATTGACAAAAATAACCTAGGAAGCTTGGG